>NW_027187400.1:39488955-39527807 GCF_028583685.1 Petaurus breviceps papuanus
CTCTCTTCCCCCCTCCCTCTCCCCCTCTCTCCCTCTCCCTCCCTCTCCCTCTCCCTCTCCCTGTCCCTCTCCCACTCCCACTTCCTCTCCTTTTCCCTCTCTCCCCTTCTTTCCTTTCCTCTCTCTTTCCTTCCCACTTTGTCTCTCTTCTGTCTCTGCTTTTCTCTATCTCTTCTTTCTACCTCAATTTCTATCTCAGTCTATCTCTAACACACACACACACACACACACACACACACACACACACACACACACTATCTCTCTCTGGAAGAAAGTAGAAAGATTCAAACTGCCATCCTACCAAAGGATCATTTTTCTTTGGAGAAAGGTCCAAGTTGACTGTAACCAAGAGACAATGGGAGGGATAGCTGACCCTTTCTCTCCAAACTACTTACTTCCTCCATTTTCTCCTCTATTTAAAAATGCTGGGAGGAGGGAGGTGATGACCAGGAGATCTCCAAGGTCCCTTCCAATTCCAGGTCTGTGAAATGATGATCCTAGAAGCCCCAGATTCAGGGCTGTCTCTGCTGCTATAACTGTGTGATCCCAAGCTCCTCCCTGGACTTCAATGTCTTCCTGTCCAAAATAAGTAGGAAATTCCAAAGACCCCTTCAAACTGTGTGATCTTCTAAGAACTATGTTCCAATTCTGACTGGGTTTCTCACTGGACTTCCAGTTCTCCCCCCCCCCCGCCCCCATCTGTACCAGAAGGGAGTTGGACAGACTGTGCTAAGTCTGTAATTAGTAATCCCAGAGTCTCTCACAGCAACCTCAGAACCTTTTTTCTTTTTTTTTTCAACATTCACTCCCATACCTCAATAAACTGTATTTTACCTTTCCTAGGCAGGGTTTCCAAATGCAGCTCTCATTAAACATCACCTGAAATTGCCCTGCCCTGGCCCAGGATTCAAAACCACCAGACTGCAGGTTTTTCCTGTTTGTCAAGAACTTTCTGGGCAAAAGCAAGCCTTGGCCCTGGATCCTAGCTAAGGCAGCCCCATTGACACTGCCCTTCAGCCTTCATGAGTATTAACTCTTTTTAGCCCTTTCCTGGTCCTAGATTCCAGCTCCACCTTCCTTCTTCTTCCAAGGTCAAAAGTTGGATTGAACCTTGTGTTCAATTCCCCAGCATTCATACACCTAATATGTGCAAGCTCCTGAGTAGTCACTAGTGATACAAAGACAAAAACAAAAACAGCCCTTGCCTTCAAAGGGCTTACATTCTGCTGGGGAAAGAAATAGAGAAACAAATGCAAAATAATTTTCAAAGTAAGAGAGTGATGACAAATAGGAGCCTTGTATTAAGTATCTTGAGGGAGACCCAAGATTCTACAAGGCAGAAGGGAGGGGAGGGGTACATTCCAGATGTGGGGAATGGCCTGTACACACCTGTACTGAGGGAACAACACAGGTTTGGGGAAGTAGCTAGCAGGCCACTTTAGCTGGAATGTATGTATATTGCTCAAAGAATAAAATGAAATAAGACCAGAACAGTAGTTGGGAGCCATATTGGAGAGGACTTTTGATGCCAGGCAGAGGAGTTTGAATTTTATCCTAGAGGGAACAAGGACCCAAGAGACTGGCAGACTCATGTCTGTGATTTAGAAACATCAATTTGGCAGCTGGAAGGAGGGTGAGGAATGTTTCCTCATCTCACAAATGAGGGAGCTAAGGCTCAGAAATGTTAAATGACTTGCCAAGGGTCACCCCTCTGGCAAGTATCTGAGGTGGGATTTGAACTCAGGCCTTCCTGATGGTCAATTTAGCCCTCCACAATGCCTTACATGTAGAGAAAGTATCAAGGCAGGGAAGGGGGGAAAGGAGGGACCTATGAGTTTGTTGCTTAAAGGACACTTCCAATGAGGCTGTACCTTTTCTGTAACTTATTATCTGAGACTGGCAGGGGGCTCTGAGAAGTTAAGTTACTTTCCCAAAGTCATGCAGCCAGAATATGATAGAGGGATGATTTGAACTCAGGGTTTTTTGACTCAAAGGCTGTCTATCCATTATACACCCTATGTATCTATAGGCTTATGACATATGTATATACATATATGTGTGTTATATAAAATGTGTGTTCATGTATATACATGTAAAATAGGTGATCAGAAAAACTGTCTCCTGTGTTGAGCTATGAGCTAGAGCTCCAGGGGACATACCCCATCACAGCAGATTTGGCGGGGGAGGGGGCGGTGCCGCTCAATCACTCCTATTACATATTACATATATTATACAAAATCTTATCAAGTGTATGTTGGCATTTTATGCCAAACTGTTTCTCTTGCCTAATCTATGACCCACCCAGATGTGAAAGCCATTGGCCCGTGAGCAGTTCAGGAAGCAAGTGGGAGGTTATGGGGGTGGCCTTCACTGGGCATCTTTCCATCTGAGCCAAAGGACCAAAGAAGAGGTGTCAAAGGGACTGATGCCATGCCTTGGAAGGCTAGTGTAGACCTGCACTTGGAAGCCCTGGGTGGACCCAAGGCACAGCTGGTCAATTAGCTTGTGATGGCAGGTAAGAAAAAGCCCCCATGGGAGCCCACCCTGCCATCTGAGTCTTTGTAACAAGAGCTGACTGTTCTCAGGCTAAAAAAGGTGATTTGCCTGGATGTTCTAAACTTACATGGGGACATGTTTAAAAATAAATCAAGGTCGGGATAACAAACTTAAAATTTCCATGTGAAATAGTATGAAAATACCCAAAGCCACCCATGCAGCAGCTCTGAATATGCAAATGCATATTAATGACTTGAGTATTGAGTGCAAGATTTTTCAGTTCTGAAAAGCCCATCCACGGTCAGCCATCTGTGACAAACTTATTTGGAGCTTTCAATTCCATTCAACTGAATGAGCTTTTTAAAAATTGGGTCAGTCACTGTGTGAGGCCCCAGGGAGGCAAAGACTGTTGTTTACATGTCCTCTCCTCCATTAGACTATGAACTCCTGGAGGACAGGAAGTAGAGTCTTTTACTACTATCTTCAGAGCTTAGCATAGTGTCTGGAACATAGTGGGAACAGAGAGAAATTAAGTGACTTGCTTGAGGTCACTGAGTCAAAAAATTTCTAAAGAGAGATTTGAATTCAAGTCTTCCTGACTCAAGGTTCAGTACTCCATTCACTTCACCACTTAGCTGAGTCACACATGGCTGGAAGGGTCAGGTCTCTCCCCTCCTCCAGCACATGGAAATGGTTAGACACAGGCAATGGGAAGAATGGAGGGAGTCTCTGCAAATGTTTTGTAACTTCCCTGTTATATAAATATAAATTATATGAAGAATAAATGCAAAGTCATTTCAGAGAGGGGGAGAGAATTCTAACAAGTGGAGGGACCAATTAAGACCTTGTGTAGGAAGTGGTGTGGGAACAAACTTTGCAGGTAAGTGGGGATTCTAAGAGGGAGAGAGAGGGAGAGGGAAGGAGGGCAGGATAGGAGAGACAGAGACATACTTCATAAGGACGATCCTCGATGTCATCTAGTTCAATGCCCTCATCTTACAGATGAGGAAACTGAGACCCAATGTGGCTCCTGACTCACCCAAGGTTACTCAAGGACCATAGAAGGCATCTAATCCAACCCTCATGGTGGGGAAGGTTGGTTTGAGACTGGGTCTCCCTATCTTGCCTAGGCTAGAAGTGAGGTTAGTCATCAGAGCAGAGGAGAGAGAGCATTCCAGGCGTGGTAGACAGCCAGAGAGAATGCCCAGAGCTAGAGATGGTGGAAGATCTGGTTCATGGAAAATCCAGGGGGCCAGTGTCCTTGGATCGAAGAATATAGATAGGGGAGTAAGGGGTAAGAAGACTGAAAAGGTAGGAGGAGATTATAGATTATAAAGGGTTTTGGATACCAAACAGAACATTTTGTATTTGATTCTGAATGTGATAAGAAGTCATTGAAGTTTAGTGAGTAGACAGGACCTATGTTTTAGGAAAATGGAGAGAGACTTGAGGCGGGCAGACCCACCAACAGACTATTGCAATAGCAGGTGAGAGGTGAGAAGGGCTTGCACCAGGGTGGGGCCAGAGTGAGAGGCAGGGGCGTGTTAGAAATGAGATGTTACAAAGATAAAATTGGCAGACTATGACAATCCTCAGATATGGGCAGGGGGAGAGGGGAGGATACTGAAGAGTCAAGGATGTCAGCGAAGTTGGGAACCTGGGGAACTAGGGGGGATGGTAATTGGCCTCTGCAGCAATATAGAAGTTGGGAGGAAGGAGGGTTTGGGGGGGAAATAATGAGTTCAGTTGGGACATGTTGAGTTTAAGATGTCTACTGGACATCAGTTCCAGGACAAGTCATTCCTCAGTGCCTGTGAATGGTGATCCCATAGAACATCAAGACTGACTCTGCAGGGAGAATTCACGCCAATCTATCCATCTTGAAAATGTATCTGAACTCAGTTCCCCTTGGGCGCCTGCAGAGTTTGGTGCTGGCTCTAAGGTTCTTGTTACTCCACACAGTCCGCCATCTTCTGTTTTATACACTCAGCCAGTTGGCCCAGAGACAATGGGTGGCAGCTGGAATCTCCCTTGGGAGGCCCTGCCCAGCAAAGCTCTGAGCAGGTCAAGCATTTTCCACACCTGTGAATGACACTTTGTGAGAAGCTCTGACAGTGTGGACTATTGATCCCAAAAGGCATCCCCTGAAGGCAGAAGTAGGTCACTGCCGGGCCAGGCTGCCCTTGGGTTGCCCACGGAGGAGCTTATAATAACAAAAGAAAGTTTCTATGGATGATTTCTTAGGTCCCTTCCCTACTAAATCCTATGATCCCATGATCCTCCTTCAATCCCAACAAATGCTGATTCTGATTCAGCCCAAAAGATTGTTAGGAGATTGGCTCAAACAATATTTTTAATCAGAGTATGTGAACATATCCAGTGAAGCCACCACTTTTTCTAGGAAGCCCACCTGTTTCCATGCCAAGCACCCCAAATCTAAATGCCCAAGGGAAAATGTAAACAAGAGCAACTAGGTCCTGGTCCCAGCCCCAGTCATGGAGCACATGAGAACAGTTCAAAAGATTTCTCTTACCTGTGTCTCATTAGCCCTGAACATGAAGTCATGGGGTCTAGCTACAGCCCAGTGACCACTCATGGGCCTCAGTTTCCCCATCTGTAAAATGAAAGGGTTGAACTAAGGTCCCTTCCAGATCTAAAGCTGTAATCTTATGACCCCATGATTAAATAAGCTCTGTGATTCTCCTGTCTTCTCCTATTCCTTTTTTAAAATCATTGTCACATTTTAAATCAGTATCACATTTTTTTAGTAGGACTCAATCCTACTGAATGGCAAAAGGATCCAGTCAGTAGCCCTTGTATTTACTATTTATTATGTAGTAGGTACTCTGCATTCCCAATTGACCTTGTCTCTCATGAACGGTTTTAGAAATCATGACCTTCTCTCAAGAAGGAAAGAAAGCCTGAAAAGCAATGTGAACCTCTAGCTCAAGTTTTTTAGACACTGATCCCCATCATTCATCCATCCATCCATCCATCTATTCAACAAAGAATTTACCTAGTTCCTCCTATGTTCTAGGCCCTGGGGATATCATAACAAAAATGAATCAGACCCTGCCATCATGGAGTTTATATTCTGCTATTAGGGACAATATGCACAAAGACAGATAAAGCCAAGAGTAATTTGGGGAATTGGGGTAGGGAGGTCCCCAGGAATAGCTGGTCTAGCATTTCCTTTTTCAAGGGGAAGTATTTTAGAAAAGTTGTGGACAGACAATGAGATTCTGTAATTGATTGGATATGTAGGCCAAATATGAGTAAGGAGTCAAGGCAAAGGCGAGATTTGTAAGCCTGAGTGAATGGGAGGATAAGAGTGCCCTCCACAGTAACAGGGAAGTACAGAACCAGAAGATGACGGCACCATGGGAAGTGTCCTGTGCCAACAGATTTGGGGGAGTGAGTCGTCGGATTATTCCATTATACAAGAATTTATTGGGGCGGCTAGGTGGCACAGTGAGTAGAGCACTGGCCCTGGAGTCAGGAGGACATGGGTTCCAGTCAGGCCTCAGACACTTGACACATACACACAAAAACTAGCCGTGTGACCTTGGGCAAGTTACTTAACCCCAATTGCCCTCCCCTTCCCCCTCCAAAAAAGCAAAAACAAACAAACAAAATAATTTATTAAGGACTTATTTCTATGCTTGGTGCTGGGGATGCCAGGACAAAGTACAAACTGTGCCTGCCCTCTGGGCACTTCTATTCCACAGAGAGACAACAGACTTATAGTACATAGGGGAAAAAGACCAAGGAAATACAAGGGATTGGGGAAGGGGAGCAGGAAAGGCTGCCTCTGGCACATGAGGGTCTTCCATACTTGTGACTCTCACAGAGGGAGTTATTGTCTGCTGGTGGCTTTGCCCACTGGTATCAACTCTGAGGGCAGACAGTGAGAAAAAGCTAGGCTGGCCTTGAGGCTATGTGCCACAGATGCAAATCTCCCCCTTCTCTGAACCCAAACACCTCCTCCTTGAGATCAGGAAAGGCCTCCTGAAGCCAAGTGTGGAGGGAAACAGGGATTTCAAAAGTCCAAGGGCCACAGGCAGCTGAGAAAATGGAGAACGAAACGGGAGATTGGTAGTGGGGGCAGGGAGGACACAACAAACAGGTTCTGCAACCTGGTCTGTACAGAGAAAAGCAACGAACCAACACACGCAGGCACGCAAACGCAGGCACACACCCCCTTTGGCCATTACCGGGGCCTGCTCCCCTCAGGTGCTCCATGCTGGCCAATCAGCCCACACCCCCACCTTCCTGGGGCCCACAGGAGAGTCAATCCAGCAGCAAGTCCAGTCTTGCCTGGGCTGACTCCTGGAGGCCTAACCCATTCTGCTGAGGGGACTTAGGGGACATACTTGAGGGTTACCTGGCAAGAGGCTTCAAGCTACTGGACCCTCCAGGGAGGGGTCAGCCAAATTGCCCCCAAAGAAGAAATGTGAGCACCTCCCCCTCCCCATCCTTCAAATTCATGTCTTTTCCCAGGATGCTCCATCCCCTCTCCTGGAAACATTTCAGGTGACCCCCGCCCCCAAGGTGGAAGGCAGAGGAGGGGTAAGCCACAGCCATGATTCATTCCTGTTTGCTCAATATGAGTTATTCCTGTTGCATAGGACTTGGGCTGGGGATGTGTTTAAGGAAAGGGAAGGGGGGGGGGGAAGGGGGGGCATGCAAATAAAAGAAAAGCTATTTGGTTTCCAAAGTCCCTGAAAGCAAACATGATGGGCCACACTGGAGTGAGTCACTTGAAATTTGCCAGATATATCTCTCCTCTCCAGGTTGGGGTGGGGTGGGAGCACAGCCCCAAAGACCTGAGCCTGCTGTCAGAAAGAAGCAGTTAAAAGAGGTAGGGGTGGGGAAGGCATCAGCCACTTGGGAGCCCTGCCTCCACCCGGAATTGGGTTTCAGTGGCTAGTCAAATAAAATTCATTTTTCTGTGTAGCCACCCAACCTGAGGAGCAGGGGGCCAGTCTGCCTGCCTCGGTGCCCTAGGATGCCCAGTGGAGGAGGCAGAGGGGCATTAGGCCAGGCAGCTCCCTCCCACTGCCACTGAGTGGATGTCTCTCATTAGAAATAAGATTAGTCACCATAGGAGGAGCCTACTGGGTTTGGGAGGAGACCTCCTAAGAGTACAGTCTTAGCTCAAAGGAGGACATGGGGAAACTCTTCGAGAATCTTACAACAGACATTCCCCTTAGGCCTGGGTATGGGGAAGCTTGGTAAGCAAGTGCTTAGAGCAGAACACACTGGGTGGGGTAGAAAGAGCGACACTTTGTACTGTGACTTTTTAAAGTAATGAGCACAATGCTGTGATTGGTTCAGACTATAAGGTCCTTGAGGGCAGGCATTGTCTCATTCCCCCTTTTGTCTTTGTATACTCAGCACAGTGCTTGGCACATAGCAAGCATTTAATAAATGTTTGTTGATCAGTTGAGGGAAGGGGAGGAGGGAAAAGGGAACAAAGTAACCCTGAAAGGTAGTTGCTATTATTATCCCCATCTTACAGATGAGGAAACTGAGGCAGAGGTTGTGCCTTCCCCTAGGTCACATAGCTGATTAAGTGTCTGAGGCTAGATTTGAACTTGCACCTTCCTGAGTCCAGACTCAGTATTCTATCCACTGTAGCACCAGCCGCCTCTAAACCTTAAGATTCCCGGTGGAGGCAGAGGAACCGTATGACAGTTCCTGATGTCCTGTGGAGAAAAGAGAAGTTCCTGGGTTGCATTAGAATCTTGAAGGATCCCCCCACAATATAGTATCCGGAGTAGTCTTCCCACATGACCTCTCCAAAAAGCTACCCCAGGTTTGGAGTTCTTTGTTGATCAGCATCCTTTCAAAATGGAGGCTTACTGTGGCCAGGAGCACCCTCCACCCCACAAACATGCACATTCTATAAGCAGGAGGTCATTGGTTCAGATCTGAAAAGGACCTTCAAGGTCATCTAGTTCACTACCACCCACTGCCAGAGAGGCATAGGTGCCCCACATAATAAGGGACACAGCTGGGATTCGGTCTTGGACCATCTGATTCTAAATCAATATTCCTGTACTTTCATTCACATTCTATGGTCACACATATTCTTTATGCATGTCTTTTCCCTGGCGAGATAAGGTAACCTTCAGGAGAGTATGCCTCCGTGTGAATGGAGAATATCTTTCTTGTCACTTATTCTTCTACGTCGTTTGAGCAAATGTCTTTTGCTTTGAATTGATGTGTCCTCTGGTTGGTCAAGCCAAAGTAAAACATCAATGTGGGCTCATGTCCCGGGGTGGCTGCTGACCTCACAAAATGCCTTGAACCTGGAGTTGGCTTTCTGGATGCTCAGAAGTACAGAAGGCACTCCCTGCTACATTGATTAAAAACTTTAAAGCAATCTTCAAGATAAGATATTAAATCAGAAAATAAAATAGACAATATGTTACCAGAGACCCTTAGCATTTAATGAATTAGAACCAAGTGAATTAAGAGAGAACAAATCAACTCTCCTATCAAGCCCATTGGTCAGTCTGTGATAGTTGGGCTGTAGGCCAGGTGTATTCAATTAAGTTTCACTAGTTAAATGGAAGGCCTCCAGGGCACTGGGGAATAGACAGTATTTTCAGCACCAGAGTGCATGCTCTTTGAGGACAGGGTCAACAATCAAGAGACAGGTATTTATTAAGCACTTATTTATGTGTCCTGAACTGGCTAAGTGATTGGGATACAAAGATAAACCTGAAATAGTTCCAGAGGTTCAATTCTAATGGAGGAGACAGCATGTGCCTGATATAGATCCATACAAGACACATACAAAGCAAATATAATGTAACCTTGGGGAGAAAGGCCCTCATTCTGTGGCTTAGGACACTGTAGGAGGTGAGCTAAGTCTTGAAGGAAAGCAGGAATTAGAGAAGGTAGAAGTGGGAAGGGAGAACATTCTAGGCATGGGGCAAAGAAACAGAGGTGGACAGAGTGTTCAAATAATAGCAATGGGTCAGGATGGGTGGACCAAAGATTATGGAGGTGAGTGAGAAGACTAGAAAGATTAGAAAGAGGCAAGACTGTGAAGAACATTAAATACCAAACAGAAGCCCACAAGTAATAGGGAGCCATATTGCTTATTAAGTGTGGTGAGGGGGCAGTGCACTTTGAGTAGAAAAAAAAGGGATGGACATTAAAAAACAGATCAGGTAGAAACAAGATTTGGCCGACTGGATATGTGGAGTCCCCCAATCTAATTCATCTTTGGATATTTCCAACTGAGTACCAAGATTCTTAGAGTAGGCACTTAAGCATGGAATGCTAGGGGGCGCCATAGCAGATAAAGCACTAGGCCTGAAGTTAGGAAGACTCATCTTCTTGGGTTCAAATTTGGCCTCAGACATTTACTAGCTGTGTGTGACCCTGAGCAAGTCACTTTACCCTATTTACCTCAGTTTCCTCCTCTGTAAAATCAACTGGAGAAGGAAATGGCAAGCCGCTCCAGTATCTTTGTCAAGAAAACACCAAATGGGTTTTTTTCTCCCCCCAAATGGGGAAGAGTCGAACATGACTGAAAATGGTGGAAGAACAAAAACCTCAAATACATGGCTTTAGAGGTTTGCAAAGAGTACTTTACGAATATTACTTAATTTGGTTCTCACAGCATCCTTGCAAGGTAGGTACCATTATCATCCCCATTTTATAGATAAAGTCACTGAGTCTCGGAGGTGTTAAGTAAGTAGCTTGCCCAGAGTCCCACAGCTAGTAAGTATCTCAGACTGGATTTGAACTCAAGTCTTCCTGACTCCAGATCCAGGCTCTCTCCACCATGCCACCTGGTGGCCTGTTAAGAAGCCTGAATCACATCATCCAACTTGTCACAATACTGATTCATAAGGAGATGCACCCCTCTCTGCCCCTTTCCACCCCACCCCAGATCTCTTGGAGTCACAACAGGGAAAGGACACTCTCTTCTCTAAAACAAGGAAATGTTTTTTTATTTTCTGTCATATTTCCCATAGCACTCACAGTAGAACCTGTGTCTAGTTGGCCCCATGTATGTGTCAGAATGAATCTATGAATTTCTCTGCCTCAGTTTATTGTTTTGGAAAACCACTTCACCAAAGAATGAGTGCTTATGATATGACAACTCTCTTTTCTAAGGGGAAGACCCTCACAACCCACCTCTTGCCACCCTTGCCCCTGCCCTGTAGGGACACTATGGTTATGCCACAGAAATACCTTCATTTTTATTTTACAGATGAGTAAACTGAGGCTCAGAGCTACTGCCTCCCTCCAGAAGTTTCTCCTGACTCCCACTCTTAGTCCTGCCTGTCCCCCAGATAACTCTGTATGTATTGTGCATCTACAGGCTGTTCATTCCATCTCTCAGCTCAGGACACTTTCCTGAACTGTCCCACATGCCTGGAATGCTCTCCCTCCTTCTCTCTGACTCCTGACCTCCCCAGCTTCCCTTGAGTCTCAACTAAAATCCTGCCTCTTACAGGAAGCCTCCCCCACCTACTCTTAACCTTCCCTCTGTTAGTTATTTCCTATTTATCTTATATATAGTTTGTTCGTACGATTTGTTTGCATGTTGTCTCCCCCATTAGACTGTAAGCTTCTCAAGGGCATGGGCTGTCCTTTGCCACTTTGTGAATCTCTAGCACTTAGCCCGGTTCGAACCACATAGTAGGCACTTAAGAAATGTTTGTTGATTGGTTGATATTTGGTGTCCAAACTCTCATACTGTGTGACCTTGGTCATTTCACCTCCCTGGGCCTCAGTTTCCTCTCATATAGAATGATGAAATTGGACTAGATGATCTTTGAACAACTCTGAACCTATGATCCTACAATTACATGTTGTTCTCAGGCCCCTCCCACCTCTGACATTCCCTGTTCTAAGGCCCCTCCCAGCTCTGACATCCCTTGTTCTAAGGTCCCTCCCAGCTCTAACATCCCTTGTTCTAAGGCCCCTTCCAGCTCTGACATGATCTGTTCCAAGGTCAGGAATACTCACCTGGGTCCAAGTACCACTGAGAGGAGATTGGCATAGTGGAAACAAACATAGGAAGGCAGGCTTCATATGCCAGGGCCCCTCTGGATTACTTTTCATATTTTCCATGTATAAAATAACAGACAGGATTACAAAGGAGCTTGATTACCATATAATTATACCCTATAATTATTTTTTTCCTCTCTTAGCTGACAGACCCCCCTCATCTTTACTCCCAAGTAAACTACCTCTGTGCTAAGACTTTAAGCTGCTGTTGTTCAGTCCTGTCTGACTCTCCCTGACCCCAGTTAAGGTTTTCTTGTCAAAGATACTAGAGCAGATTGCCTTTTCCTTCTCCAGCTCATTTTACAGATGGGAAAACTGAAGCAGAGTAAAGTGACTTGGTTAGGGTCACACAGCTAGTAAGTGTCTGAGGCCAGATTTGAACTCAGGGAGATGAGACTTCTTGACTCCATGCCCAGCACTCTATCCACTGCTTTACATAGCTGCCCTTAAGCTACAGAGAGATAAGCTACAGAGAGAAGGTTCCTTACCTGAGGATTCCTACTCCAGTGAAATCACAGACTCGGTTAAAAACTAAAATCATATATCTACTTGTCTGTAAACATATTGTGTATCCCTCCCCCGCTCCACACACCAGTAGAAAGTAATCTCCCTGAGGGCAGGGACTGTCACTGTCTTCTCTTTTTACTACCATCAATTAACAGAGTGTCTGGCACAGAGTAAGAAATTTAACAAATACTTCTTGATTGATTGATTGAAGTATAAGAATTGATTGGCACTATCCCCTCTCAGGAGAGCTCTTAATATAAGTGTTTATTCCTTTTTTGGAAAACTATTCATGCAATTCTGCCTCACTTAAAACCAAGCCGTGTACAAGTCAAGATTTGATGGCACTGGCCTTCTTCAAAAATGAAGGACGAACAACAATTTCCCATTGGCTGCCCTCCACCGAATGCCAGGAATGCTCCCTCCTCACCACCACACATCCTGTGTGGAGAATACCAGCCAAAAAGGGGCCAACACTTTTAGAGCTTCGAAAGTACACAGTCCCTCCCTCCTCTGAGATGCCAGAGCCAAATTTGGCCCAGGTATGAGCTCTGCATCAACTCCCCAGTGCCAAGACTCCAGGGTGCCACAATCAGAGATCTCAGATCTCAAAGAAAGAGGTCTGGCAGAAACTAGCTGGTGAGGTTCTGCCACCGTCCCAGCCTAGCCCCATCCCCAATGGTGAATGGGAGAGGGAAAAGAAGCCAGCCAAGAGGCCTTTGAATGAAACCTGGCCAATAGACATGCCACGATCGATGTTGGCAATGTCAGGGTCTGCACGGAAAGAGATCAGAAGGGATTGAAGTGGCCATCAGGTATGGCCTAAGCACTAAAGGAATCCCCCACTATATTGCATCCAACAAGTGGTCGCCAGCCTCTGGCTAGAAGACCATAGCAAGAAGAAATGTTCTGCTTTCGCTGGCCAGACACAGACCTACAAGTTTTTTGACTCCCAGTCAGACTGAGATAATAATAATGGGGAGTCGCTAGGACCTGGGATTTCACCACTATATGGAACTCCCAGGTGAGGAATCCCCTTTTACTAACGTAGGTTGGCATTACAACTTCCAGGCTTAGAGACGAATCCTAACTTGCCCAGAATCACACAGCAAATACATCAGAGGCAGGTTATGTACCTACATCTTCCAGGTTTCCAGGCCAGCTCTCTCTCCTCTCCACCCTGTTACCCCCTGCCCTGACCCAATCACCCCCAAAACAAAGCTAATGATCAGAGTTCACAAAGGTAGTCTGACATAATAGCTAAGCGTCTAAAGGAGTGAGTTCAAATTTTCCCTATGGCAAATATGAGCTGTGTGATCCAGGGAAGATCATGAACCCTCCAGGACTTAGGCCTCTTCCCAAGACTGAGTTACAGCATGGCTAGCTGTGTCTTTGGAGACTCTCCTTTGGAGAGTTCCCTATGCTAATGGAACCAGAAGGCCAGATCATAATCGACACTGTGCCAGAGTGGAGAGAAGACAGATCTTGGAGTTCTGAGTTCAAATTCTGATTCAGACACTCTCGGGGAATGAGGACAAGTCTTTTAACTTTGGGCAGGTGGAGCCTAGTAGGGCCTGGAATCAGGAAGACTCATCTCCTTATGTTCAGATCTGGCCTCAGACACTTCCTAGCTGTGTGATCCTGGGCAAGTGACTTAACTCTGTTTCCCTCAGTTTCCTCATCTGTAAAATGAACTGGAAAAGGAAATGGCAAACCACTCCAGTGTCTCTGCCAAGAAAACCCCAAATGGGGTTATGAAGAGTCAGACATGACTGAACAACATTTAACCTTTAAGGACCCCAGGTAACTGAATCTCTAACAGTAAGGAATAGCAGTAGCTCTGCTGTTGGATGACCTGGGCTCAAATCCTGCCTCTAGCATGCATTACTAGCCATATAACCTCAGGCATGTCACATCTCCCCTGGCCTCAGTTTCCTCATTTATAGAATGAGGGGGCTGACCACAATGGCCTCCAAGCTTACTTTTAGCCCTTGATCCATATGATCTGAGTTGCTGAGCTCCAAGGGGGAGAGGACATTTCTTCACCCAGATCTGATGCCTGGCTGAAGTCACTGACCCAGACCAAAATCAATCTGAAGCACTTTGTGTTTTGCAGAGAGCCTGTGTCACTGGGGCATCACCATAATGCTGTGAGGTAGGGTCTCCAGCAGGTATTAACCTTCAGATGAAAAACCAAGAATATGAGACTTGCCCAGCATTTCACACCTAGTCAATGTGAGAGGGGAGATTCTCATGCTGGACCTTCCTTGCCTTCTATCTCCCATCTCCATGTCTTTGTCTGGGCTGTACCCCCTGTCTGAAATGCTCTCCCTCCTCCCCTCCACTCCTTGGGATTCCTTTGGAATCCCTCTGAGGATTAGCTTCTGAGCTTCCTGCTACACGGAGGGTTCCTGATTCCTTCCTATTCAGGAGCACCCCTCTCCTCTCCAAAAATTGCTGTGGATTCCTTTTGCAAAGGCATCTGCTGTAGATGCAAAGGGTTCTTTTGCACTCCGATCGCCAATGCCTGCCACATGGTAGGTAACTAAGAAATGTTTGCTGAATTGAGCTGGCAGCTCCATGTCTAGCCCTCCACCTGCTCTCCCACACTCCACAATGTCTTCTTTCACATTGAATTGAATCACAAGATCACCTACTTATCCTGCACATAACTTGCTGTCTATATTTGTTTCCTGTAATCTCCCCCATTAAATTGGAATCTCCGTGAGGGCAGGGACTGTCTTTCACCTCTTTTTGTATCCTCAGTGCTTACCCATTTCCCTCAATTTTTACAGATGGAAAAACTGAGGAATCAAGTGACCTGTCCAAGGTCCCGCACAGGTAATAAGTACTTTATTTGACATTTGAACCCAGGTTTTCCCATTCTCATCAAACACAGTGCCAGGAAGCTGCACCTCAGAGGGAAGATGGCTTCTACAGGTTCATGGAGGCTTCGTGTCTAGAATCCAAGTCCAAAACTCTCTTCAGGACGAAGACCTCCTGGTGTGGAAAGGTTATCTGGTGAGGCCAACACACCTCATCTGTAACTTTTAGTCTTTGAGAACTGTCCGAGACCTTGCAAACTAAAGTGATGTGACCAGAGTCCCATAGACAGAATGGGTCAGAATCAGCAGTTGAATCCAGGTCTTAACTGTACAACCCACCCTCTATCCACTAGGCTAGGGCACCTACCTTCCTTGAAGACACTCAGACACTTCTTCCCCACCCCCACCCCTTACTGGAAGCTCATACTCTTTAAAATCATTAGCTGGACACAGCTGGGTCATCTTTTGTATCTCAGTACCTTATTCCCCAATTAATTAAAGCATTCATGTCTCTGCACTTCCCAGAGGACCCCCAGGGAATACACAGTTGTTATGAAGCTTTCCAATGCCCCACATGTTCATCATTAACAGCCCAGGGCAGAGGCCCCTGTGAGAAACCATCTGGAAGAGCCTCCTTAGATGTCTTCTGCCCTTGCCCCTTCTTTAGCCACCCCTCACCCCTCACCCCCACCCTGCCTCACCTCTGAGACTGGCAACAAATCTTACAAAGTTCATTTGGCTCCCTGTTCTCTACTCTGGATGGACTGAACTGGAACGGGGCCTGAGTCTATATTCAGACAGCAATCTGAGATCCAAATCCCAGCTCCTACTTACTGTGGGATCCTGGACAGGTCACAAGGTTAGCTTAGGGCTCTGACTCCCTCATCTGTAACCTTGAGCAGACTGGATATGGTCTCTGGGCCTCAGTCTCCTCATCTATGAAATGAGAGGGTTGGACCCAATGACCTCTAAGGTCCCTACCAAGTCTAAATCTGTGATTCTGGGAAGAAAGGAGTCCAAGGTCCCTAGAATTCAGCTGTTTCTCATTCTCTTTCCTAAGAGTCCTCCCAGCTCAAACAATCCACATTCTTTCTTCTCACATTCTATGTTCTGAGACCTTCCAACTCAAACATCCCATGTTCTTTCTTCTCCCATTCTATGTTCTAAGGGTCTTCCCAGCTCAAATATTCCCCATTGTTTCTTCTAATATTCTATATTCTAAGGCCCCTCCTAGCTTGGACATTCTACATTCTAAAGGCACCCCCCCAGCTCAAACATTCCATGTTCGGAGGTCTCTCACAGCTCTGATATCCCATGTTCTATTTTCTGAGTAAGAATCCTTCCAGTTCAGTATGGGGGGAGCAGGCTTGTAATCAAGAAGATGAGTTAGACTCTTACTTCAGGCACTTACACCCAGGGTGACCTTGGGCAAATCACTTAACCTCTGTTTGTAGGATTTGGGGGGGGGAGGGAGATGGGGAGTTAGACTACTGGGGCAGAACTCAGATTCTTGCCCAAAGGACAAACAACTGGAACTATGGATGTCTTGAAACCAAAAGCAAGCCTTCTTCATTGCACGGGGACAGCAATGGGCAGCCTACATGCTAACAGTTCACCATAGGCATGTATGTGCTGACTCAGGGCTGACCTGAGTTTGGCACACACACTATTAGTAAATGAGTTTCTCAGGCTGGAGAGAACAGCTCCTGGCAGTGGCAAAGGTGAGACAGAGGTCAATTCTTCTTAGGTCATTCAGCCCAGCAGGACCAAGAAAAGGGCTGTGTCTCTAAAGTGCACTGTGAACAGCAAGGCATGACCCTGTCCTGGCAGCATTTCTCAGAGTCTGATTCATGAGGTTACCACAGTGGAAAATGAGGCTATACTTTCTCCCTGAAGGATATAGACATCTCCTGGTGGTCTTCTGATGCTTGAGAGGCTGAAGAATCAGAGCCTCATGGTCTGGGTGGGGTGGGGAGGTGGGGTAGGAGGCCAGACTGGTTACTAGACCCCAAGCTCCTGGATTAACCACAACCTCTACCCTCTTGGGTAAATTAGCAATGACCAAAAAGAAGGACCACCCCCCTTGGCCAACATTTCGGTCCTGTGTCCAAAGTCCAAGGGGCACCATGACCTAGAAGATGGAGAAGGTGGCCTCTATGGGACAACTTGGGATTCACATCTGCCTTTGAGGCCAAAGCACTTAACTTCCACATTGTCCCAGAAACTCTCCAACAGAGTTCTAAAACTGAGATCCCTAAGGTTTTTTTGGGGAAAAAAAAACAATTTTGATTGCTGTATTTCCAGGTAATCCGTTTCCTTTGTATAACCCTATGAATTTTATTTTATTTTATTTTATTTGCCTTTTGGAGGGCAATTTTGGAGTTAAGTAACTTGCCCAAGGTTACACGGCTAGTATTTTTGTGTGGGTGTTAAGTGTCTCAGGCTGGAACCGAACTCGGGTCCTCCCGACTCCAGGGCCAGCGCTTTACTCACTTCGCCACCTAGCCGCCCCAACCCTATGAATTTTAAAACAGTATTCTGAGTGTAGGGAGTTTCCATACTGAGTTCAGTAGCCTGATGAAATGTCATGGGGGGAGGGGGAGAGGAGGAGGAGAAAAGGGGGGAAGGGGAGGAGGAGGAGGAGTAAAGAGAGACAGAGAGGGGAAGGAGGGCAGACAGAGACAGGCTGAAACGCTCCCAAGCTTTTTTTCCCCCCTTTGGCTTTCAATCTGTTTAAGTTTGGAGCCTCCCCCACCTGCCATCTAATTCTCTAGCCTCCCTTACTGAGGGCTGGGGCCCTCAAACCAATCCCCTCCTCAGACAAACCCTTCCAGCCCTCCCAAGGTATGGCCAGCCAGCTGCCCTAGACAGCCCTATTCCCCAGCTGCTGCACAGCCTACAAACCCCAGAGCCACCTGCTTCAGTCTGTCCTGCCTTCCAGCTGCTGTTGTCTTCCTGTTCTTCCCCTAACAGAAGTCACACCCTGGGCCTCCCTAGGCCCTTTTCTTCTACTTAGGATCAAAGACTTAAAGCTAGGAGAGACTTTCGAGGTCATTCAGTCCAATCTCCTTTTACAGATGAGGAAATCAGGATAGAGAGGAGAAATCACTTGCTCAAAGTCACACAGGCCATAAGGAGCAGAATCATCATTCCAACCTGCATCTTCTGACTCCAAAACCAGCATGAATTTCAATACCACCAAAGACGCAGAGAGACGGTTCCCACTGTTTCCAGAGACAGCCTTGGCCCGGCTCCAGTCATCCCATTTCTTGTAACCATTCTCAATTGGCAATCTGGGCCTTTACACCCTATGGGTGGCACCACCAATTTCTCTACCCTATGAAATCACTGTCTGTTCCCTGTTTTAAGCTAAGAACTTGAGTTTCTCTCTTGCCCTTTCCTGCTTAGATTAGAGTAACTGAGTGATATTCACCCAGCCCTTTAGAACCTCTATGCCTCAGTTCTTCATCTGTGAAGAGAGAAAAATGTTTTAAGTTCCTTCTGAGCAGTAAGTCCTAATGTAGGGTGGCCAGTCATGGTCAGTCTAGGTCCTGGCATAACTGGTTACCTCCTGATGAGACCTCTTATGTACCATGACCCATGTCAGAATTAAGACAAAAAGGACCCAGGTGGTTACTTTGCCAACCAGCATGTATATTCTGGCTTTAGTTTCTGTCCTGAGGGCCATTAATTGTAATAATGGCAGCAGGGCCTGAGAAATAGGGAGCTAGCCTCAGAACTAGGAAGACCTGAGTTCAAATCTCACCTCTGACATATGTACTGATTGTGTGGCCCTGGCCAAGTCTCAGTCTCGGTCAACCTCCTAAGACTATACACGTTGCAGAGAAGGTGCCAGGCTACCTTGCTAGGGAGAGTTTCCTCATCCAAGGGGTCACCTATACATTAAATCCCAGGTCAGGTGTCATCTATAAACTATAACCAGATCATTTTCATTATAAGTTGTGTCCTCCTTCTTTTGGTCCTCCTTCTCTCTTCCAACTCACCAAGGGATGGCACCGAATCTGAGATTTTGTAAAAATCCTCCCCACCCCGCCATGGAGAGCCTACTTGCATGTCTGTCTAAAGCCCAACTCACAATTTCACAATCTCAGAGCCAGAAGGGATCCCTTTAGAAATCAATTCAAAGCCATACATGAACCAACAATCTTCTCGGCAACCTAGCCAACTAGAGGCATTCATTTGGAGACCCCCGTGAGATGGATCCCATTGCCACCCAAGACAACCCAGTCAGATGCTAAAGATACTTCTGATCAGTTTGGGAAGGGTTTGCAACCTCAGAAATCTGCAACTGCTAAAGGTCAGACTTGATTTATTGTTTGGTTGATTGTCTAGACGTAAGTGTCCGTGTGTGTATCTTTTTTTTTATGTGTCTGGCTGTAAACCATTTACCAGCAGTATCCCTGAACCCTTTCCAGTGCTGAGTAGCTCTGATGCTTACAATTTTTTTCAGGGAGCCTAAATGTGCCCTTTATCAAAACGCACCAGTTACTCCCAGTTCTGGCCTCTTCTTGGTAACGTTTGTACCCCCAGTACTTGGCACACAGTGAGAGCTTAATCACTTAATAAGTAACTGATTCACATGGCAGTTCTAAGACCCTCCACCATCTCGGTCACCCTCCCTTGCCCCAAACTTTGCCGTTTATTGTGGTCTTTCCTAGTTTGCCTGGAACTGAGCCCAATACTTCAGCTGTGGTCTGATCAGGGCAGAGTTTGGCAGAAGCATCTCCTCTCTACCCCTGGACTGGGCATCTCTCTCAATGCAGCCTGAGACCACATTGGTCTGTCTGAATGCCTTCTATTCCACCCACGCAGCTTCGGAAAGGCTCCCTCTCCCAAGAGAGGAGCAGCAGCTTCAGTTCTTTTGTCTGGAGTCTAGAGTAATATTTCCCCTCAGAAACCGCCAATGTCAGGGACTCAGAGAAAAAAAGAAACCATTTATTTAAATGTCCCTCTGGGGACCCCTTTAAGTCACCCTGGCTACAACGAGGTCCATTATCTTCCTTGCTTAAATCAGGGGCAACAAAAGCTGTTTTATAAACGAAACTGGAACCCAAATATTCATAGCAGCATATAAAAAAAAACCCTGGAAAAAACTGGATGTCCATTGACTGGGGGGATGACAATGTTTTATGAATTAAATGGGATAGTATTGTGATGTAAAAGAGGAGTTAGAAGAATCTAAAGAAGCATGGGAAGATTTGTACGAATGCATAGTCGAGAAAGCAGAGCCAGATACCTCATGGCTTCAATCATGGGAATAAAAATAAGAATGTATAGCAACCAAATTCTGAATAACTGTAACAACCAATCTCAGGGGGCGCCTAGGTGGCACAGTGAATAGAGCACCAACTCTGGAGTGAGGAGGATCTGAGTTCAAATTTGGCCTCAGACACTTAACACTAGCTGTGTGACCTTGGGCAAGTCACCTAACCCCAAATGCCCTGTCTTCTCCCCTCCAAAAATAAAAAAGCATAAAACAAAAAAACAAACCTATCTCAGTCCTAGAGAACTGATGAGATTAATTCACTTTTGTGGGAGGCAGTGTGGTGCTGTGAAGTCATAGGATAAGGGTTCAAATCTCAGCTCCCACTGATCCTGCCTGTATGACCTTAGACAAGTCTCATTGCTTTTCCAGTCTGGGCCTCATTTTCCTCATTTTTAAAATGAGAGGTGTGGAATAGATGACTTTTGAAGGTCCCTTGCAGCTGTAAAGCTATGATCCTATCATCCTGTTTGTATAGTGACAGGGTCCATGGCTGCAAAATGTTGCATATGATGCCAGCTCTTATCAACAATTCTCTCTCTTCAGAAGGAAAATTCAATGTGAGATAGTATGGGGGGGGGGGGCAGGGAGTCTGTGTTGTTTTGAAAAAGGCATCAATGAAACTTTCAAAAAGAAGTGAAATGTCTAATCAATATCACATGACTTGCCTTCTCAAGGGGTAGGGAGCAAGCAGGCGGGAAGGAGAGAATTTGGAACTCAAAAAAAATTTAAAAGTGAATGTTAAAAAAATTTTTCAATGTAAGTGGGAAATATTGAATGAGATAAATATTAGAATTTTTAGAAGAAGTGAATTGGGAAATGGCTTCAAATGTGACTGAACTATGTGAAAAATTCAGAGAAGCCTGGGGAAAACTTGAATGAGGTGATGCAGAGTAAAGGAAATGGAGACAGAAAAAATATGTGCACAATGACCTACCAATATAAACAGAGGGAGTCACCACAAGATCCCATTGTGTGATTAATGACTAAGCTTAATACTGAAGAATTAACAAGAAAATGTACCACCCCCTTCTCAGCAGAGGGAGCAGAATAGGCTGGTGCAGTCAAGTTCAGACCCTGTGTGTGGTGTTAATTGCTATATAACTGGCCTCCTTTGTTCTTTTTCATCCTTTGTCACAAGGGATGAAGCCCTGGGAAGGGATGGGGGAGGAAGCCTTCCCCAAAACCTCTTAATTCTGGTGTCTTCCCTCTGTTAAATATAGCTTGCTTTGAATATATTTGTATGTTGTCTACCCCTTTAGATTGTAAAATCCTTGGGGGCAGAGACTGTCTTTAGCCTCTTTTGGGATCTCTAGCACTTAGCACAGGGCCTGGCACATAGTAGGTGCTTAATAAAGGTTTATTGATTGATTGGATATATTTGGAAATGAAGGCAATATAAAACACAAGAGTAGCAGATGATTGAGAGGGAGAGATAGATGTAGAAAGAGATAGGGTAATAGCTAAAGAGAGAAAGTGATAGAAAAAAAGAGATAGAGATAGATGCTCATATAGAAAGATGGGTGGGTAGGAAGAAAATAGAAAGATACGTAGATGTACAAAGATGGATATATGTGTGCGTGTGTGTGTGACAAACATGCTTAGGTAGACACAAAGATAGATACATAGATACAAAGATAGAAACATAGATATGTACGAAGATAGATGATGCGTAGATAAATACAGAGATAGAAACATAAGGTGCATAGATACATGAATGAAACAAACTAGACCAGCCTCTGAGTGGGTGCATCCACATTTACCAGAAGCATTTTCCCAGGTGGTAGCCAAGCAAAATAAAAATGAATAATGAACTTGGAATGTTCAGCTCTGAAAAGGCCCCAGTAACAACAGAGTCTCAGAGCTGAGCCCCCAGAGGCCTGGGAACCCAATCCAGACCTGAAAGAGAATACTTTCTGCAACAGCACCAATGGGGGAGTCTTTCTACTTTTTGGTGAAGAGGGAACCCACCACTTCCAGAGGTAACCCATTCCACGTTGGGGCAGCTCTCTCTGTTCATTTTGTTTTTCTACAGCAAATCTCAATCTGCCTCTTGGGCCCTCCTTGTATCTTGGTCCTGCTTTGTGGGGTCACACAGAACCAATCCAACCCCTCTTGCAAATGACAGCCCTTCTAATACTGGAACATAGCTATCACATCCCACCCTGAGCCCTTTCTTCTCCACCCTAATCATCCCCAATTCCTCCAACACTTCTGATGGATTCAAAGCCCTTCTCTGTCCTGGCTGCCTCATCTGGATACCCTCCAGCTTATCAATGCCCTAAAATGAAGTGACCAGAATGAAACACCGAATCCAACAGTCAGGGTGATTACAGAAGGATTAACGCATCCTTCTTCCTGAATACTCTGCCTCTCTTTAGCAGTACCAGAAGATCCCATTTGCTTTCTCAGCTGCCACATATCATGCAGCTCCCTCATATGAAGCTTGTAGTCCACTAAGACCCTCAGATCTTTTTTTGGATGGACTGCTGACCAACCATGCCCTCACCACCTTATTCTTGTCAATTTGATATATTTTTTATATCAAGTGTTAAGATTTTTCTCATTTGAAGACATTTTCCCAGTTAAATATAGTATTACTAGATTTGATCCAATGTTCTAGCTTGTCAAAGCCTTTTTAGATCTTGATTCTGTCATCCAGTATGTTCACCATCCCTCCCAGTTTTTGCATCATCAGCAAATGTGATAAGGATGCTGTCTATGCCTTTATCAAGAAAGAGAAACAACCTGTTATTCACCCCACTTGTTTGCTCCCAGGCATGATTATCATCACAACCTTGAAAAGTTTTTTAATGCTACATGAGGTCATTAAAATCAATGATTCCATGTGAATTCCCAGCCCTGACCCCTAGCTGCATATTCTGTATATACTGCTCAGTTTCTCTTTTATTTGTTTTTTTGTTTGTTTGTTTTTGCTTTTTGGAGGGCAATTGGGGTTAAGTGACTTTCCCAAGGTCACACGGCTAGTTTTTTGTGTTAAGTGTCTGAGGCCAGATTTGAACTCAGGTCCTCCTGACTCCAGGGTGGGTGCTCTATTCACTGCCCCACCTAGCTGCCCCTTAGTTTCTCTTTTAATTAGTCAAAATATTACCTTCTGGAGTTGCATTTCACTTGCCTCCAGTCTGTCCTCTCCCCAGGAAGAATATTGGCTCTTTAAAAGCAGAAATGTCTCACACAGGACAATGGTGCCTAGAACAGTGTTATCCAGACACCAGGCCAGAAATATTTGCTTGCATTGAACTGTGGGAGGAAGCGGGCAGTGAAAGTATTCTAAATCCAAACATTTTTCTAACTTAGACTCAGGAATTCATCACCTTCCTGTTCAAATGTAAAATTCACAAAGAATTTAGAGAAGAAATCATTTCCCTGACAAGGCCCCTTCTAGGCTAGTTGCTTGAGAATTGGGCACATATAGCATTTCCTTTAGTACCCTTGTGTATTTATCAAGTGGGAGGAGGGAGGAAGGGAAACGAGCATTTATTAAGTGCCTACTGCATGCCAGACACAGTGCTAAGCACTTTTACAAATATTTTCTCATTTGATCCTCACAACAATCCTGGAGGTAGATGTTATAATTATTCCCATTTAACAGTTGAGTAAACTGAGACCGACAGAGGTTGAGTTACTTGCCCAGGGTCATCCAGCTAGTACATGTCTGAGGCTGAGGCTGAATTTGACTTCAGGTCTTCCTGATCCCAAGCCTAGCACTACTGCCTAAGTGGTGGTTTGGGAGGGATTTTCTCCCATTTGGGGAGATTCTGAAGGAGACCACAATGCTCCTGACATGTTTAACCTACTTGAACTTATTTTTCTGTGAGTATATAGCTTTCCCCAAAGTGAATAATTCCCCTTTCCCAGGAGGATGGCATCCTGTCTCTGGGGTTTGGGTAGTCCTTGGGTCTTAGAATTAATGACATATTCTAGACATAGAAGAAGTATATGAGGCCATCTAGGCCAACCTTTTCATTTTATAGGTAAGGATACTGAGGTCCAGAGAAGGGAAGTGACTTGGCCAAGGTCACACAGGTAGTAAGTAGAATCTTCTTTCCACTGCATAACCTCTGTGTCCTATGCCATACTCAAGTCTCCAAATAATGGCATGAGATCACACATTTAAAGCAGGAGGGAAATCTAGGGATCATTGGTTACAACCCTGATTTTACAGAAGAAGAGACTGAGGTCCAGAGAGAAGAATTTCCCAGTCCCAGATTATAGAATTTAGAATATAATTATATATATATGAATATAGAATATAATTATAGAATTACAGAATCTAGCATCTGGCAGGAAAGGATGAAAATCCACATCCTCCTGACTTTAAAATAGATTCTCTTGAAAATAAATAATTCAGACTTAGAAAAGATGGTTAATACTCATCCATCTTTTCAAGAAGCATTTATTGAGCACCTATTATACACCAAGCCCTCTGGGAATCTCCACAGATTCCCTGATAAAAACAAAACTGGTCCCTGGCTTCCAAGAGCTTGGATTCCAATTCACTGAACCCAAATCTATTGCCCTTACCACCATGCCAACTAACTCTACATCATAATGCCCCCAGTGAGTGTCATCAGGGATTCACAGTCATACAGAAAGATAATCCACCCATGATAGAATCCAAATTTCCCACCTTATTCAACTCAGTTCTACCTAACAAACATTTATTAAATACCTTCTGTGTACCAACCACTGTGCCAATTGCTGGAGATATAAAGAATGATGAACTAATCCCTGCCCTCGAGGAATGTATATTCTAATACATTCCCTTAGCAGTAAATCAGTTGATCTATAAGCATTTATTAAGCATCTACTGTGTGCCAGGTGCTGAAATACAAAGAAAGGGAAAAGATAGTCCTTATCCTCAAGGAAATCATGGTCTAATGTGAGAGACAACATGCAAACAGCTGTCTTTAAAAAAAAAAAAGCTATCACCAGGATAAATTGAAAATAATCAAGAGGGATTATAAACTCCTTGAGAAGATCAGGAACAGTTTCTCCTTTGTATTCCCAGGGCTTAGTGTAATGTAGAGTAGGCATTCAGTTAGTATATGTTGAATTGAATCAATCCAATCCATTAATGAAAGCAATTATTAATTGCCTACTGAATGCTAGTCACTCTGCTGGACTGTGGGGGCTCAGACATTAAAATGAAAGAACACGTCCCCTTGAGAAGCTTACATTTTCTCAGGGCAGAAGATAGCCCCCTCCTCCCTTTCCACTCTGTTTCCACCTTCCATCCCAAGCCACTCCTCAATCCTAGTGGCATTGGCCTCCTGGATGTTCCATGAACAAGACACTGCATTTTCTCTGGTTGTCTTCCATGCTTGCAATGCTCTCCCTCCTTAACTCTGACTACTGACTTTCCTGGCTTCCATTAGATTGGGAGTTTCTTGAGGGCAGGGATTGTCCTCTGCCTCTTTTCATATCCTCAGCATTAGCTCAATGACTGGCATATAGTGGGAACTTAATAAACATTTATGATAGATGGACAGACTGATTTAAGTGTATTCAAGAAACACAAAAAACAAATACCAAGGAATTGGTGACAGAGACTAAGGACCATTTTCCTTCTCCTTTTTAGCCAGTCACATTTGGTCCCATTTATAAGAGCCCTCAGAACAACTCTTTCTCTGGTTCTAGATCCAGCAGGCCCACCCACCCTGAGCACCACAGCCTGATGTATCCACCAAGATCTTTTCCCTCCCAAGTCCCCCCAGTACATGTCCCAGGTGACCATGACATTCCCTTTGCCAGGAAGAACAACAGAAGTCAGGAATGTTGTTGATTCTACAGTGAACAGTGAAAGCTAAGAACTCAGCCATAGTTATTAATCATCTCCAACCTCCTCACCTTAAAGGAATGCTCTCCCAGGGCCTATTCTCCTTTGCCTTTCTGTCCCAGCTGCTTTAATCCTTAACTTCATGCCTCTGTGGCAATGGGAAAATGACTGACTTGGGAATCAGAGCACCTGGGTTCCAATCCTGATTCTGCTACTAACTACTTATATTAACTTCCCTCTTCTGTGACTCAGTTTCCTTGGCTGAAAACCTAATAATAATAATACCATGTATATAGTGCCTTAAGGTTAGCAAAGCACTGGATGTATTTCATTTAATTTGATCCGTAGAATGAAAAGGTTGGACCATGTGATCAGCAAAGTCTCTTCCAGCTTTGGTTCTATGAGCCTGTGATTTCTTTATCTCTCTGTAAGGGAGAGGGTTCCCCCTGCCCGATCCCCAGTGCAGTTGATTCTGTCATAGGATGGTGAGGTTCTGACAAAGTGTTACTGTCAACTAAGCTGGAGGGAACCAATGTCCCTTATAAGTCTGAGGAGAAACAACCCTGACCCCTCTGGGAAAGAGTATCTACCATTTAAAGATGCACAGAGCAGGCAGGAGTGACCAGGTCCATCCAGAGTCAGCTGGCCCTTCTGAAGAGGATGAGAACCATCCAGTCCCTCCACGGCCCCCTGGGATACAGTCACATCAAACATAGTCACAGGGACACCTGGGAAGCTTCTTCTAAACAAGCTGGAGGCCCAGAGAACTTTAAAGCAGTTTACACTATAACTAACACCCCTATTATTTCTACAAACACTCCCAGACACATGACCAGTCAGCCTATGTCTAAGTCAGACCCCAAACCCACAAGCCCAGCACCACACTCATACCTTTGCCCATCACCAGATTTATATCTGAGCGCATCAACCCCAAACCCTCTACCCTACCTCACTCCAGAGAAGCAAGAAACAGGCCAGGTGTCTGGTGAGGGCAGGCTCCTGAAGGAATCTTTGGAAGAATGGAGTTTTCCCCACCACAGCACTGTCTTATCTCAGCCTTGGCTTGGGCCAGGGAATGCTGGGGAGAATCTTTGCCTGGTACAGTCCGGGGCCCCTGCCTCACAGGCCAGGAATTCTGCATTGAATAATTTTTAACTTCTGCCCTAGAGGGGAAAAGCAAGGCTTTTAATGTGTATGTGCATGTACTGGTGTTGTCATTCTGACTGAGGCCAGAATTAATAAAAGAAATACTAAAATACCAAAATGGAAGAGAGAAAAACAATCTCCCCTCCCCCCATTAACACACATACACATACCAAAAAAAAAAGGAAAAAGAAAAAAGTTAGCGCTGAACTGATTAATGAGCTGAGCAGAGAAACAATATACCTCCTTTCTTGAAAGAAACCCATATTATAGGGTTGGCATCTGCATTCATTACAGCAATTTTTTCTAAGGGCCCTGCCACTAATAAAAATAAGAAATAATTCAGTCTTCAAAGAGAAGGTTATTATAGTCTCTGAATTAGGGCCACCAACTCCCCAGCCCCCCCAAAAAAAACACAAAGGTGGAATGAATGCTTCATTTGGACTTGTCTAAGCCATTTGACTTTGTACCTCTTCCCCCACTCCCACCCCTTATGAAACCCACCCTCTTACCCAAAGAAACCATGGCAAAGGAGCTCAGGATTTCCTCTTCAACAGCTCTAACTTGCCCCTGCTCCTACAGTAAATGAGTATCAACAACTTAGGCACTTGGGAAAGGCCTGGGAGGCTGGAATGCCCCAAACTGGGATCTTTTCAGAGGGTTCCCAGGCTCACTGCATTTCCCTGTTATTCACAAAACCGAAATCAGTTAATTATTGCCATGTTTTTGCTCTCTGGGTCTCAGTTTCCTTCTCTGTAAAAGAAAAATTAAATTAGAAATAGTAAAATAGTAAAAAAAAAATAATAGTGAAATATAAATAAATATATATAAATAAAATAGTAAAAAGAAAGTAAAAAGTAAAAATAAAATAAAAAGTTAGATTAGACAACCTCTGATGTCCCTTGGGGCTCTAAAGTTTTACACACTTCTCTGGACCTTGTTCTGCCCAACCCCAGAGGGCAGAACAGGGAATTATGAGGGAAGTTGCAAAAAGACCAACTGAGTCTTGATATGAGAAAAAACAAAAGCAATGTTTCTTCCTAGCACTTAGCACTGTCCCAAAGCCCAGTGATTCTATGGGGGATGGTTTGCTCTCACTAGAGGTGTTCTTGGATGATTCCTTGTCAGTGGCATTAAAGAGGGGGCTTCCATTGGCTGGACTAGGTGGCCATTGGAGTCCTTTCTGACTCTGAGATTCTTCACATTATGCATCCCTCCTCCTTAGGAGGTGCAGTTATGTGGGGCACTGACCCTGAAGTCAGGAGGACCTGAGTTCCTCAGATACTGACTAGCTGTGTGACCCTGAGCAAGTCATTTCACTCTGTTCCTCATCTGTGAAATGAGCTAGAGAAGGAAATGGCAAACCACTCCAGTATCTTTGCCAAGAAAGCCCCCAAACCAACTCAACAACAACTTCCTTGCTGGGCACATAGTAGGTGCTTAGCAAAAGCTTGTTGATCAGTTACTGGTATTGTGTCAGGTTTTACTCTCACTTATACAGTCTAGGTCCCAGGCACACTGGCTTCTGGATGTTTCCTATGTTGCCTTTGCAGCAGGTGGCCCCATGCATAGAAGGCTGTCCCTCCTCACTGCCACCCTTTGCATGGAACCCTCAGCTTCCTTCAGAATGTAGCTTTTTCCTTATTCCCCCAGTTAGGAGTGCTCCCTCCCTCTTGAAATTACTTTGAATGATTTCCTATGTGCCTTGTACTTATTTGCTTACATACATATTGTATTTCTATCCCCCGGTCCACCCCCAACTGCCATCACCACCCAGTAGATTATGTTAAGCTCCTTGAGAGCATCGAATATTACTGTGGGTTTTCCCCCCCTATTTCTCCAGCATTTATTACAGTGCCTAGGTCATTAATAGTTGTTTGTTGAATTGAATCTTATTTAACTCTCATAGCAACCTTGTATAAATGATGTGTTCCTCCAGGCATTTCTGTTTATCAGAGGCATTGACAGGACTTCATTGAGTCCTGAAACACTGTAGACACTCCCAAAGGAAATCCATATTCACTCAAAAGAGTTTGGCCTAACTATCCACATGAGAAAAACCAAGTGAATGAAGAATATTTATTTTCTATGATGCATAGTTGGATAGACGATTCATAGAGCTGCTCATCAGTGTATAAGCTGTAATGGGGCAGTCCCATAAAGTATGCAACCTGGTTCCAGAGGGATGTGTTCTGGTGCTGAAGGACTTGAATTTTGGGGTGATATAGCAATCCCATGTTGATTACTTCCCTAATTGGGCTGTTGTGTTAAAGACAGCTGGCCCTTCCAGTCCTACTGGCCTACAGAGCAGACATAAGTACTCACACAACTTAAATGAACAGGGAGTCACCAACTGCCATCCTTCTAGTAAAATAGAAGACCACTAGTCCTTACTATTGGCCCTGCCACTGCCTTCTAAGGTCCTCCAGACCTTGTTGTCTACCCTGATGATAAGTCCTCCAGAGCCTCTGATAGTGCCGTCTGACCCATCAGTGCATACTAATGACCCTTGGGCCTTTCTCTTAGTCTTGAAGTTGGACCCTCCAACAAATGGTGTCTCCCCAATAAAAGTATGTTTCTTCAGAGCAGGGACTGGCTTGCTTTGATTTGTATCACCTGTACTTAGCTGCATATAAAAAGTGCTTCATAGATCCTCATTCACTCATTCATCCAACCAACCTTCCATTCATTTGTTCATTCATTCATTTATTCATGATTGAATCAGAAAGAGCTGCCCATTCCACAGGCTATGTAAATAAAGGAGAAAGTCTCTACTTCCCTCTCTTCTTGTCTTTTGAGTCTATTGCTTGGGATCCCATTTCCAAATTCTCAACATTTTCTCTGTCCCCTATGCCTGGAACACTCTCCCTCCTCTTTGCCTCTTGGCTTCCCGGGCTTTCTTCAAGTCCCAACTAAAAGCCCATTTTCTGCAGGGAGCCTTTCCCTTTACTCCTTATTTCTAATACCATGCTTCTGTCAATTAGCTCCAATTTATCCCATTTACAGTTTGTTTGTACATAGCTCTTTATATGTTCTCTCCCCCATTAGACTGGGAGCTCCTTGAGGGCAAGGACTGTCTTTTGTCTTTCCTTGTATCTCCAGCACTTAGCACCACCTGGAACATAGTAAGTGGTTAATAAATGTTCTCTGATGGACTGACTACAGTGATAAGCCTTTCTAAAAGGCACGTGTCACTCTCTTTTAAGGGAGACCCTAGACATGAGCCACCCCTAATTTTTATTTATTAGATTTTCACCCCCCATTTTCACTCCCCCCCCCAGACTCTGGGTTGGACCCTATTGAGGCAAAGAGTGAAAGAAGTGACCAATACCCTCTCTTTGAGGTCAGACTCCTAGAATAAAAAGCCTTCTATATGAGTTGAGAGTCAGAGTCCCTTGGGGTGTAAATTGAAAATTGCTTTTAATTCTATTTTTAAGGCTTAGTCAAGCTAGATTTAATATTCCCCTTTGTAGCTCCTTCCCCTTGTAAACTTCACCCACCATCCACATCTCAGAGAAACTTACCCCAAGGGCAAGCTTTGCCTTGTAATTACCCCCACCTTTGTAACCCCACCCATCACCCACTTTCCAGAGAAACTTGGTGAACTTAAAATGTCATATCTCATCAACTTAAACTCTGCCAGCAATTCCATCACCTGATAATCTTTGCCTAGAGATGATTGTCTTGATCACATGTCTTGGCTATGGTTAAAGGGGGTTTCAGAAAGAGATGTCCAAATGATGTCATCTCAATTCTTACTGTGTCATATGTAACCAATCAGAAGAAGATAAACCCGTATTGCTTAAAATTTTGATCTGTCATCTTGTTAATTATTATAAAAGACCCTAGCAGCCCTTGCTCAAGATCTTTGGTTACTGAGAGGCCAGAGACCCAATTTGTTATTCTTGCCTTGCTAATAAATTGATCATGCTCAGAACTTTGTCTCAGTTTATCTTCAATCCTGATAGAGGGTAACTTCCCCTCTAGGCTGTGAATGATAATGCTTAGAAATGTTAGAGGTGAGGTTGGAAGCCAAGTCTCTCCTGATCCCCTCATCCTTCAGCATTACTGCTACACATGCCCATGACCAAAGGAGATTAAGGCTGCCATCCCACCTAAGAACTAACACAAATGGAATGGATAGAGAGGGGTCAGTATCCATCCTTGGATCTCATTGGTGGACACTCTAGCTGGCAAACGTCACCATTACATTCCTGCCTCTTTGCACTGCCCAAGGCTGGGCTTACTCTTGGGGAGTCTGTTCAGCTCTCCCCATGGAAACCATCCGTTGTCTAGTGACTGCTCTGAGTTCAGCCAATACTCCTGCAAATAAAAGGAACCTGCATGGACAAGGGAGGGAAAGGTGCTGCAATGAAAGCCTTGTCTTCTCAGCTACTAATTCAAAAACCACAGAATCCTAGGATCTCAGAGGTGGAAGGAGCCTCCATATCTGGTCCTGACCCAGGAACACTCCCCAACAAGGGGTCATTCAGCCTCTATTTGAGGACCTCCACTGAAAGGGAACTTACCACCCCCAAATCAGCCTACCCTACTTTGGACCACCTTGTTTTGTTGCTTATTATTGTAATTGTTAAGGAGATTTTCCTAATATTAAGCCCAGACTTCCTTGCAGCTTTTCACTGGTTCTTCTCTCTAGAGCTTAGTAGACCAAAGCTAATCCCTTCCCTATGGGACAGCCCTCCAAGTACTTGGAGACAGACAGGTTGCCCTCAGAAGTTTTCTCTTCTCTGCGTTAAACATCCCTGCTTCCTTCAGACAATGCTCACAGGGCATCATCACAAGACCCTTTCCTCTTGGGGTACAGCTTGAGATCACATTTGTTTTCAGTGTTAGGCCTGGGAATTGTTGGCCTGAATTATCTGCTTGCTACCCACAATTAGACTGAGTCAAGTGGTCCCTTAGGTAGAATAGAAGCTCATTGAGGTCAGGGGCTATTTTGGGGGTCATTTTCTTTGTGTTCCTAGCACCTGGCCCAGTGCCTTTCACATAGGATTGTGATGAATGGGTTCTGGATAGAATGGTCCATCTCTGCCACTGACTGGGATCGGGTCTGCATTATCCCACTTTCCTTTAACTTCCTCAACATCCTACTTTCTAGTTCCTTATTTTTCATCATGTATCTTTAGACCCTTTTTTCAAATTCTCTATGCCTTGCTCAAGTAGTATCCATAATGCCAGATGGATCAGCCTCAGTCATTTCCAAGGCTGATAAAATGAAGCTCACCCCCATGTTTCAATATTTGCCTACTAATTAAATGAGGCAACTCCTAGCCCATATGACCCTGCCTGGCCAACGTGCTGGTGGGCCCATCCCAAGAGCAGGCAAAGTATGGTCTGCCTGGAAAAGGGAATAAAGAAACAGCCCACATTTTTAGAGAGCCTGTGTTTCTGGAAGCAGTTTTATAAGAGCTCCTGGCATCATGAGAAATGGGATGAGTTGGAGGGGAAGCAGGACAGAATGTATATAGTACTATACCTCAAGTGAGGAAGATCTGGGCTCAAGGACAACCTCTGACTCCTGTTGGCCGTATGACTCTAGGCAAGTCATTTAACCTCTCAAGGCAACCCAGGCAGCTCCCTAAAATCATCAGTTGTCAAGCAGGTGCAGCTCTACCTCAATGGAGGGAATTTCCTTACTGGTTGGTCCCAATATCCATGAAATATCACACACATACATACACACACAGCATACAAACACACAACCCATACACATACCACACACAGCATATACACACATATATGCACATACAGCACACACACCCATATACACATGTACCATACATACACACACACAACCCATATACACATGTACCATACATATACACACAGCATACACAAACAGCCCACACCTCATACACACACAGCATGCACCTCATACATACACACACATACCATACATACACACACAGCATACAAACACACAACCCATGCACACACAGTATACACACACCACACACAGCATACACACACATATACGCACACACAGCACACACCCCATATACACACGTACCATACATATGCACACAGCATACACACATATCCACACTCACACAGCATACACACACAGCACACACCTCATACACACATACAGCATGCACCTCATACATACACACATACACACACACACACACCCTCTTCCTGCCCTAAGCTCCTATTTGCATCCCATGGAAATGAATTCCCTCTAGGGAAAGAGTCAAAGTGTTGATACAAACAGCAGGTGCAATGTCTGCTAAATCACATTTGCCTCGAAAGGTCTGGGAAGCCCCCAAGCCCCACACCAGCCTGGAAAGCACCTGGGCCTGACTTGGTGCCAGAGCCCTTGTGCTACAGGATAATTTTCAGGCCCTCTGTGTCTTCCCAACACCCAGTCCTCAAACACATCATTGGAAATAGGCTCTGGGATGAGATGGATTCAGGGGGAAAACCTCTCAGGGAGAAGCCCCAGCTGGGGAGGAGGAGGGGCAAACATGCAGGGGATTGTGTTGAAGAAAGGGGTTTTGTGAGTTGAAAGTTAAGAAGAATGAGAGTTGTCCAAAAACTCTGCGATTAAGAGACAGAGAACCCAGGTTTGAAACCTCAGGCAAGTCACTTCCTCTTTTGGAGTCTCAGTTTCCCCATCTGTAAAATGGGATTACATGACCTTTAGGGTGCCTTCCAACTCTAAACCAAGGAATCAAACTGGAGCCATGAAAGCTTGTTTGCATGGCCTACCTCACATAATGACTTCTGTAAATGGCAGGTCAACAATTGAATTCAATTCAATAAATAATTATCAAGTGCCTACTGTGTGCCTGATACTGGAGACTGGAAATCAGAAAAATTTAATCTGACCACTTTGAGGTAAATCTTAGAAAGGCTGGTTTGCTTTCAGTTTGGAGAGCTGGATTACAAACAAAGTCACCCCTGCCCTCAAGCAGCTCCCATGCTAATGGTGGTTCTGAAGCCCGGAATAGAAACTTTTGGTTCAAAGGGACCAGAGTCCATCCTGTGAGTGAGGGTCTCACAGGTCTGTCTTTGGCTGATGGCTCCCCCTGGGTGGGGGGAGGGATCAGAATCTGGCCTCTTTTGCTTCCACCTGGGATTTCCCTAGATCATGCTGCTTCCTTGGAAGGGCTTGTGGCTCCCAGACTTCTAACAAGCCTCTCTCTGCTTAGCCTCTCACTCCTTCTGTCAGCTAGCTTTCCAGGCTCCCATTTTTAATACCAAGTACAAGGATATAGTCCAGGTTTTTGAACAGGCCATCAATCAACCCATCACCCTCTATATGATACCAATGGGAAACCCACTGCCATTTCCATAGGATGTAGGATGGTGAGGCTGGCGGTAGGGTGGTTCAAGAAATGGGGAAGGGGGGAGCTTCTCTCTGTTGGGTGAACAGTGAAAAGGCAGGACTTATTTTTAATGGCAGAGCCCTTCTGCCTACCTAGAGATCCTTACACAAAGGAGAGGCCAGGGGCCATTGGCTTTTGAGCATTTGCAGAGTTTTTCTGGCCCCCTCAAGGAGGTGCAGAAGGACAAATCAAGGAATTCAGCCTTTACCAAAGAGTGAGCCTGGCCAGAGGGTTGGAAAGGCGGCCTCTCAGCTTCCTTGCATCTTTAGTGCTATGTTGGTTATGGCCACCATGGAGACCAGAACAAGGTATTATTGATCGGTGGACATCATTTGAATTTCTTCACCCTGAATTGTAAAGCATCCCCATTAGAGGCAGAATGGTAGAATAGAGAGAGCACAGGGTCTGGAGTCAGAAATTATGTGATCCTCTCAAGCCTCCATTTCCTCATCTGTAAAATGTGTCTCACATGGAGACTCTTCTGAGTTAATGTTCATAAAGCATCCTGCAGACCTCAGAGAGCTATGGGAACAGGGGTTGCTATCAAATAAGGTCAGATCTGTCAAAGCTCAGCTCAGCACTTGGCTCATAGTAGGTGCTTATTCCCTTTACTATTGCCATCATTGTGTAGTAAGAGCAAGAGGTAACAGATTCCAGGACCATAGATTTGGAGCAAGAAGGGACCCCAGAGGTCCTCTAGTCTAGGAGGTCCCTTCCAGAAGGTGAGGGATCCTGGGAGTTAGCACAGTGCCTAGCAGATAGATAGCAAGTAAGACTAGGAATCGGGAAGACCTGAGTTCAAATCTTACTAGCTGGGTGACTTCACTTGTCACAAAGTTTGTCAGCCTTAGTTTCTTCATCTGTAAAATGGAATTAAGAACAGCACCTACCTTTCGTGGCTGCTACAAGGATCAAATGAGACAATATTTATAAAGTGCTTAGCCCAGTGCCTGGTACATGCAGTTCAGTTGTTTTTCAGTCCTGTCCAACTCTCTACAACCCCATTTGGAGTTTTCTCCGCAAAGATATTGGAGCAGTTTGCCATTTCCTTCTCCAGCTCATTTTACACATGAGGAAACTGAGGCAAATAGGATTAAGTGACTTGCCCAGGGTCACATCACTAGTGTCACACTTTCCTAGGGCCACAGGGTGACCCTGGGCAAGTCACTTAACCATGTTTTTCTGGCACATAGTAGGCACTGTATAAATAAACTATTAACCCAAACTTCTCGTTTGACTGAGACCTAAAGAGGAGGAAGTGGGCTGTCCCAAGTCATGCTAGCAGTAAGTGGCCATGCTGGGATTCCAACCCATACCCTTTGATCCCAAATCCCATATTCTTCCCATTGCTTCTACTGAACACATCTGCAGTACCAACAGCAGTTTCTCCATGACTGGAAAGGGCTGGCAGGCAGCTCATTGACATTTGTAAGGAGAGGGCCTTGAGAAGCATTATTAAATGGGATTGATTGTTAGCTGTGTAATCTGGGGCAAATGATCTCTTTGAGTCTCAGTTTCCTCATCTGTAAAATGAGAGGGCTTTTGAACAAATGAGTGCTTAAACATTTTAGTATAATAATAACATCATATAGATCTTTAAGACTGGCAAAGAGATTTATATGTTTGCTCATTTGATACCCACAATCCTAGTAAATTGGTGCCATTATTATTCCCATTTCATAGATGAGGGAGTGGAGGCTGAGTGGTTAAGTGATTTTTCCATGGTCACACAGCTGAAGTGTCTGAGGTAAGATTTGAACTCAGATCTTCCTGACTTTTAAATCTAGCTCTCTAAGCACTAAGCCACTCAGCCTAGCAACACCCCCATCCCTCTTCTCAAAATAAACAATCCATGCCCTCAAGCAGCTTATATTCTACTAGGAGAGTCAACCAATCAATAACAATACATTTGTCATAGAAGACAATGACAAGCTTAAGTTGAAAGACTGAAAGTTTTTAATAGTGGTACATTGCATGGAGCACTGATCCTGGAGTCAGAAGGACCTGAGATAAAATTCAGCCTCAGAAATGTACTAGCTGTGTGACCCTGGGCAAGTCATTTTATCCCAATTGCCTCCCCCAAAAAGTGAATATTAAGATGTTGTTTTTCTCCTTCCAAGTTCATTGAACCCCTGAAATCTACCCACAGATGAACCCCTGGACTCTAGAGATGGTCTTGGAGATGCCTTGTAGCTCTGGATCTGTGATTCTAAGAATTAGCACATTGCCTGGCACATAGTAGGTCCTTAACAAATGTTTATGGCTTGATTCCTTGATGGTATTCTATAAAAGGACCAGTCTCCCATTGGGGACTCAGAGGACCAGAAGCAGCTCCTCTCCTCCACCAGAGTCTCTGCTCCAGCAGAGCGGAGGGAGGTCGGGAAGGGGAGGGAGGGAGAGAGAGAGGGAGTTGCATAAAAAAAAAGTGAGCTCATGTAGCTGGGAGAGGAGCCCAAAGCTTCCTTTAAGGGAGAGTTTGGGGAGTTTGGAAGTCAGTGGGGAAGGGTCTAGTTTCAGCCCTTTCCCTTCAGGGGTGATGCAATTGTGTTTACACAGAAGAGACATCACTTTAGAGGAGGCAAGAAGCTCTCAGAGGATGATACCTTGGGGGAAGTGGGAAAGCAGATGAATTGCATCTCCTTTGCAATTTCTGGGGATGGGTCCAGGGAATGGTAGAGGTGTGTAGGCAGAGAGCAGGGTGATGCAATTGGTGAGACCTGGACTTTATGGTTCCTGGCCACTTCCTACCTTCAATCAAGGATACGGAACTGCTAGGGGAGGGGCCAACGAAGGCTCCCATTTAATTACATTCCACTTTCAGGCTAGTTTTGCTCCAGCCATGGTCATTACCATCCAAAGACACAAAGGATTTTTTGCCCCAGAGATCCCACCACTAGACCATTATTCAGTCAGTGAATAATCATTCCCTATATGGTGCAGTGGATAGACCACTCAGCTTAGAATTAGAAAGACTCATCTTCCTGAAATCAAATCTGGCTCAGATACTGCCTAACTATGTGACCCTGGACAAATCACTCCACTCTGCCTCAGTTTCCTCATCTGTAAAATGACCTGGAGAAGGAAATGGCAAACCACTAGCTGTGTGACCCTGGGCAAGTCACTTAACCCTGTTTGTCTCAGTTTCCTCATCTGTAAAATGATCTGGAGAAGGAATGGCAAATCCCTCCAGTATCTTTGCCAAGAAAACCCCAAATGGGGTCACAGAGGGTTGGAGGTGACTGCAACAACAATTAAACACCAATCATGTGCCAGGCATTACTTCAATCTTTGGGATAGAGACAAAAAATGAAAACAGTCCATGCCCTCAAGCAGTTTATATTCTACTAGGAGAATCAACCAATCAATAAGCATTTATGAAATGCCTACTGTGTGTGAGACACTGAGCTGGGTGCCAGAGATACAAGAACAGAATTGAAACCAAATCAAACAGAGTTAGCCTTTAAGGATCTTATTTTCTATTTACAGAAGTTAAGGAGGAAGCAGATATCAGTAAAAGTTCATCATCAAAGCCTTTAGTAAGCACCTACTATGTGCCAGGTAATGTACACAGTCTCCTCTTCTTTTCAGAGGAGGGAGAATGAGTATGAAATATTGCATATACTTTCAGACTCAGTTGATTTGCTATTTAGTTTGCTCAAATTATTCTTCCTAGTAATTTTTTGGTTGTTATTGTAAAGCATAGTTCTCTGGGGAAAGGGTAGGGAGGGAGGTGGTATATATTTGGAAATGAAGATAATGTAAAGACAAAAGATATCAATGAATACATTTTTTTTTTAAGCAATTGGGGTTAAGTAACTTGCTCAAGTTATTTCTGGCCAGTTATTTCTGGGTGTGGTGCTGAGTATCTGAGCCCAGATTTAATCCCCAGGTCATCCTGACACTGGAGCCGGTGCTCTTACTCACTGAGCCACCTGGCCGCCCCCAATGAATAAATTATTAAAGAAAAAAGGTTGTGTTTGATCTTCATTTTTGAAGAGGACCATGGCATCAGAGAAATGATGACAGGACTTGTAGATGACTTTGATTTTAGTGAGGGATAGCTATGCAAGGTCACCAGCCTCATTTTCTCTTCCAGAGTCATCTGGCTCCAGTGACCAGATATTCATCAAGATGACTGGAGATGACCCAGGATGCATTGGGAGACCCTGACCCTTTTAGGCTAAGATCTTTTCAAGACTCTCAGGGTTGCCATTCTAAAGAGGAATAGTTATCATTGACATTCACTCTAAGCCAGGAGTGCCCAAAATATAGCCATTAAGTGGAGCTTATTTATGAGCTTCAGAGTAAACTGGGTTTAAGATTTCATGAAAGAAGAAAGAAACAGAAACAAAGAAAGGAAGAAAGGAAGGAAGGAAGGAAGGAAGGAAGGAAGGAAGGAAGGAAGGAAG
>NW_027187400.1:39527817-39568025 GCF_028583685.1 Petaurus breviceps papuanus
GAAGGAAGGAAGGAAGGAAGGAAGGAAGGAAGGAAGGAAGGAAGGAATCTAGCCAGTAAACCCCATTAAATAGGCAGCTTCTGGCCATCAAAATTTACATTTCTTTGGAGAGGAGAAGGAAAGGGAGAGGACAAACTGAGTTACCGAATGTTAAGATGACAGCAGAAGAATGACTGTGAACAATGACTAATTGACTAATCAATATTTCAAAAGTCAGGCTCTATAGTCCAATGCAAGGTATGACCTGACCTTTGACACTCTCTTGAGAACCATTGAACACATGCCTCTCTCTGGTCTCTCTCTCTTTCTATGCCTTTTCCTTTTCCTCCTCTTCTGTTTTCAGTGAATATCGTTCCCAAACAATGTCAAGAGAATCAGTGTGTTGTTTTGAATAGCAAGCTGACCTGAGAATCAGGAAAACATGGGTTCAAGTGCTGTTTGACCCAAAATGGTTGTGAGTTTCTAGACAAATAATTTATCCCCACAAGGTCCAGGTAACTCTCTATGACTGTTACATAGGAGGAACCCAACCACTTTGGTTCAAGGTGTTTCCCATAGGAAACTTCCTAGACCAATTAAATCCCTAGGAAAAAAAAATATGTCAAGACATGGCACCATCCCACAAACCCCTCAATGCATGAATGAGGATAATCCTAAAATATTTTGCTTGTCCATTTTCCTACTCTCATTCCTTCTTCCAAGCCCTTGACTCTCACCTATAACAACCTTATTTGAAAACAGAAGTATTTTGTCATACTGATTGAATAAAGTTTTATGTGCCTTGGTTTTCATTTTAAAGTAGCTGATTTGAATTTTTATATTTCTAAGAAAAAAATACAATGTGTCACAATGGACAAAGGGCTGACCTCATAATTAGGAGGAGCTGGATTTATGTCCTGCCTCTGTTACTTGCTGGCAGGTGAGCACAAGCAAGTCATATAAGTGCCCCCCAAACAGCCCACTAAGGCTGGAAGTTACAAAGGAATTGCCCATCTGTAACCATGAAGGAAATTTCCACACCAAGACTTCCTTACACCAAATGAATTCATAGATCTGCACCAAAACCAAGTATACCAAAACCATTTATTCGACCATGATTGTTACTAATGAATTCACTAACATCCCATTCTAATGCTTCCTCATCCTTGAATTAATAAAATAGCCCAACTTCACATAGCACTTCTGGGTCACAGTTCTGAAATGAAGAGAAATGTTGAAAGCAGGGACCCTGGTCACACTTCTAGGGCCAAGAGGAACACTAGCATTTGTGACTAGAAGGGACCTTCCTGGTCCCTTCCAGAGCACAGAACAGGAGGGCAGTGACCACACCTCTCCCCAGAGCAGTGACCACACCTCTCACCACTTTGGGAGCAATAAAACTTGCAGATCCCAGAACTAGCTCTGAAAACAGCAGCATAAAAAAAACTAATGTTTGCACAGTGCCTTCCTACCCATATGTGAAAAGAGCCCCTTTAAAATTTAGCCCTTTAACATAACTTTCTAAATCAAGAAATTTTGGAAAATGAGCAAAAACAAAAACAAAAAAGAATTCAACAAAGTTAGAAGAAAACAGCAATGTGACAACAGCTACAAGCAAAACCTCAAAGAAAAATACTAATTGGACCCAAGGCCAACAAGGATTCCTGGAAGAGTTAAGGAAAGAGATGAATGTAGAGGAATAATTTGGGGAAAAAAATAAGAGTGATGCAAGAAAATTATAAAGAAAGAATTAACAGTTTGGTAAAAGAGACACAAAAACTACTGAAGAAAATCGCACCTTAATGGTAAAAGAAGCATAAAAATTCACTGAAGAAATTTTTTTTTTAAAAGTAGAGTAGTCCAAATGGAAAAAGGGGTACAAAGTTCATGGAAGTAAATAATTCCTTAAAAATTAGAATTGGGCAAGTGGAAGTTAATGACTCCATGAGACTACAAGAAACAATAAAACAAAGTCAACAGCATGAAAAAAAAACAGAAGTAAATGCAAAATATCTTATTGGATAAACAAATGACCTGGAAAATAGATCAAGGAGAGATGATAGAATTTTTAGACTACCTGAAAGTCATGATAAAAAAAAAAGGCCAAGACATCATATCTCAAGAAATTATCAAGGAAAACTGTCCCAATATCCTAGAACCAGAGGGTAAGATAGAAACTGAAAGAATTCACCAATCATCACTTGAAAGAGATCTCAAAACTAAAATTCCCAGGAATATTATAGCTAGATTCCAGAACTCCTAGTGCAAGAAGAAAATCTTGCAAGTAGCCAAAAGGAAACAATTCAAATAACATGGAGCCATAGTCAGGATCACACTGGATTTAGCAGCTTCCACATTAAAGGAACAGAAGACTTGGAATATGATATTCTGAAGGGCAAAGGAGCTAAGATTACAACTAAGAGTCACTAGCCCAGCAAAACTTCAAGCAGAAAAGGGAATATTTAATGAAATAGAGAACTTCCAATCATTCCTGATGAAAAAAAAAAAGAGTTGAATAGAAAATTTGGCATTCATACAGAAGATTCAAGCGAAGCATAAAAAGGTAAACATGAAAGAGTAATCATAAGGCACTCAATGGAGTTAAACTGTTTGCATTTCTATATGGGAAGATGATACATGTAACTCCTAAGAACTTTATAATTATTAGGGCAGTTAGAAGGAGTCTGCATAGACACAAGATATGGGTATGAGTCAATTATGTTGTAAAGAGCTTCAAAAAAATAATATAGGGGTTAGAAAGAGGGATGCACTGAGGGAAGATGGAAGGGAGAAGTAGAATTGGATAAATTTTCTCACATAAAAGAGACACAAGAAAGGGCTTCTATAGTGGAGGGGGAAGTGGTGAGGAACAGGTAATGCTGGAACTTCACTCTCATTGGAATTGGTTCAAAGGAGGAAAGAATAGATATACACTCTCACTTGAGTATAAAACTCTATCTTACCCAATAGGGAGATAGGAGGTAGAGGGAATAAGAGAGTGAGGGAGGAAGGACAATAAGGGAGAGGGAGGAATTGGGGGAAGCATTAATAAGAAGCAAGACAGACTTTTTAGGAGGGACAGGATGGAAAGAGAGACAGAGAGACAGAGACAGAGAGACAGAGACAGAGACAGAGAGAACAATGGGATGGGGGGAAATGCACAGAGTGACCATATGTGAATGTGAATGAGACAAGCTAACTCATAGAATGGAAGCAGATAACAGAATGAATTGGAAACCAGAATCCAACAAATTGTATATAAGAGACACACAGGATAGAAAGACACACACAAAGTTAAAACAAAGGGTTGGAGCAGAGTCTATTATGCTTCAGTGGAAGTTAAGAACACAGGTGTGGCAACCATGATCTCAGACAAAGTAAAAGTCAAAATAGATCTATTGAAAGAGATAACTAAGGAAACTACATTGTGCTGAAGGGTACCACTGACAATAAAGTAATATAAAAAATTCTTACAGCAAGTTTCTCTGATAAAGCCTTCATTTCTCAAATATATAGGGCATTGAGTCAAATTTATAAAAATAAGAGCCATTCCCCAGTTGATAAATGATCAAAGGATATAAACAGGCAGTATCAGAGGAAAAAAATAAAAGCTATATTCATATGAAAAAAAATGCTCTAAATCACTACTGATTAGAGAAATTCAAATTAAAACAACTCTGAGGCACCACCTTGCACCCATCAAAAATGGCATATGCTAGAAGGGATGAGGGAAAATAAGTACATTAATGAACTGCTGGTGGAGAAGTGAAATGGTCCAACCATTCTGGAGAACAATTTGGAACTATGCCCAAAGGGTTATAAAACTGTAACCTTTTGACCCAGCAATACCACTACAAGTTCTGTATCCCAAAGAGATCAAAGAAAAAGGATTCACATGTCCAAAATATATTTATAACAGCTCTTTTTGTGGTGGCAAAGAATTGGAAATTGGGGGGGATGCTCATCAATTGTTGAATGGCTGAGCAAGTTGTGACATATGATTGTAATAGAATATTACTGTGCTATAAGAAATTATTATGGAGGTGGTTTCAGAAAAACATGACAAGATCTATATGAACTGATGCAAAGTGAAGTGAGAAGAAACCAGGAGATCATTTTGCACAGCAATGTTATAATGATCAATTGTGAAAGCTTGGCTGCTCTGATCAGTTCAATGATCCTAGACAATTCCAAAGAACTAATGATAAAAAAAAACCTATCCATTTCCAGAGAGAATTGATGAAATCTGAATGCAAACTAAAGTATAATTTTTCTCACTTTATTCCTTTTTTACTTTTTTTGTTTAGCAATGTGGTTAATATGAAAATATGTTTTGTATGATTTTACATGTATAACTGATATATTGTTTGCCTTTTTAGTGGGTGGGTAGGGGAGGGATAGGAAGGAGGGGAAGAATTTTAAACTCAAAAATTTTAAAAGGACTTTAAAATAAATAATAAATCAAAAAATTCAAAAATAAAATGCTGGCAATACTACATAGGAGCACAGATCTAAAGATGGAAGGTTCCTCGGAGACCCTCTGGTTTAATATCCCCTTACTTTACAAATGAGGAAACTGAGGCCTAAGGAGTGACTTGCCCAAGGTCACACAAGCACTAAGTGTCAAAGGCAGGATTTGAACCCAGACTCCAAGGTCAGTGTTATATTCATTCTACCACTTCCTGCCTCCTTCTCTGGGTCATTTGAAAGGTGTGAATGAACACTTCTAAAAAGCACAGTGAACAGAACACTTGATTTGAAGTCTGTACCTGAAGCCCAACTGCCAATTTACTCTCCTTTATTTTTAATTCTTAGTAATAGTTTTCCAAATTAGAGCAACAGAATACCAAAGGATGTGTATGTGTCGGGTAGGTGGGTGGGAACAATTCAGGAAAACTAACCAATCGCCCAGTGTAGGCAATGCTCTGCATCCAATCTCTCACCTCTTCCAGGAAAGGAAGGACCACCTGACACTCCTGCCATGTTTGATCATAAGCCCTTAACCAGTCTGGGCTTCAGTTTCCCCAGCTGTAAAATGAGGGGCTCAGACTATATGCCTCTGTTTCTGTTCTACTCTAATTCGACAATGCCCTAAGATGACTGCTAGGACCTAGAAGGAGAAAGCATGGGAATATCTCTGTGTACCTCAAAGTGCTGTAGCCAGACAAGCTCTTGATATTATAAGGCCTCTACGCAATGGCATCCAAATGGGTATGAATGTTTAGCACCCCAGATTTGGAGGTGGGAGCTTAGATACCTGCGGACATTCCAATTCCTAAAAGGCAAGCTCCTCTATATCCAAGCTGGGGTGGTGCTCCCTTCTGCCTTTCCCCCTCCTCTCCCTGTGCAGGGTCCCCTGGAAGCTCACTTCTTTAGAGAAGGCGTCTCTTTTGTGTTTCTGTGTTGATTGGGTTTATGGGATTTCTTTACAGCTGAGAAACAGCCCTGCACATATTCCAGACAAGAATTGCCTGGGTAGGGGCGGCTAGGTGGCGCAGTAAATAGAGCACCGGCCCTGGAGTCAGGAGGACCTGAGCTCAAATCCGACCTCAGACACTTAACACTAAAACTAGCCATGTGGCCTTGGGCAAGTCACTTAACCCCAATTGACCTCCAAAAAGCAAAAAATAAAAAATTGCCTGGGTTATTGGCAGCCTAATCACAGGGTCCCAGTCAATGAAGCCTTCCAGCAAAGGTGTTCAACCCAGCCTTCTAAAACATAGTTAGGCACCAACTCCCAATTCCCCCCATTTTATAGATGGAGAAACCAAGGTATAGAGTTATCATTAACCCTATTTGGCAGAGGGAGAAACTGAAAGTCTGGGAAGGGGAACAATTCAATGAGTGAGTCATGGAGCCATGAACCCAGGGCCCTCTCAGATTCTTAAGACCTCAAGGGTCAGCCCCCCTTGGCATGGTCAATGTGTACCCAATAGGAAGAAATGCTGCAAAGTTTTGAAGGATATGTGTCATGGCAGTCTTCACAGAGCTACATTACATATTAAATCATATATTAATATAATATTAATATGTAATAATAACATAAAATTACATATTAAATACCTGTTACTGCAAAGCATTGGGCTAGATTTGGGGAACACAAAATAAAAAAACAGAAACAGTTCATGGAGGCTAAATTCTGAGACTGAAAAACTGCAAATAGTGTCTGAGGACAGAGAAGGAAGTGTATCTTTCTCCTCTCAGCAGAGGTAGGGGCTACTGGGACAGAATGGGGCATACATTGGCAGATGAGATCACTGTATCAAGAGTTTGGGCTCAATTGTAGGTTTTGTTTTTGTTATTAGGGAGAATTAAATTCCAAGGTTATGAGGAAGAGGGGAAGATTCCTGGAAGGTGAAAAACAAAAGAGCATCAATAAAATTAATGTAAAAAAAACAGATAATCTAAAAAAGAAACCCACCCTCAAACATTTCCTGAAGAGCTTATACTGTATTGGAGATTGGGTGCTGAGGGAGAGAGGGATACAATATGGAATCATCAATCTGGAACTGAAGGAAACTCAGAGATCACTCAGTCTAAGCTCATTTAACAGATGTGGAAACTGAGGCCCAGGGAGATTTAATGATTCATCCAAGATTACACAGAGAGGATCATGGGATCATAGCTAGGAGGCCAGGTAGGCAAGCTTCTCATTTTAAAGAGATGAGAAGCCTGAGGCTTAGGTGACTTGCCTAGTAAGTGTCTGAGACAAGATTGGAGCAAAGGTCATCTTGATTCCAAATCCAACACCCTATGCAAAATATACATGTTTTTGTGCTAATTCTGTCTTGTTTGGAATGAACTGCTCATGACCATAATATCTATTCATTTCTTTGAAACACATTCAATTTGGGTTTCATGTCAGGAAACACTCCTGGGTAATGAAAGCTGTCTAGAAACTCCATCCCCCTGGAGGCCTCCCTTCCAGCAGAGGCTGGCGAAAGCCTGGTTGGGTAAGTCCTAATTCAGGTACAAGTTGAACTCAATACCCTCTAAGGGACCTCTGAGTTCTGTGTGTCTTCGATCAGGGCAGACTTGTGGGAAGAGTTCTGGATGTAGAACCAAAGTCCCAGGGTTAAAATCCTGCCTCTGGCACTAACTACCTGTGTGATCTCCAACAGGTCATTAACTTCAATTTCCTTCTCTGTTAAATGATGGCCTCTGAGGCCCCCCTCCCAGCTTCCATGCTGTAATCATGGGAGGAAGATTCTGAGGTGACTGCCCAAGGAGGACTATACATTGACCATGCCAAGGTCAATTGGCCCTTGACATCCTGAGAGTCCGAGAAGATCCTAGGTTCATGACTCCATGACTCACCCATTGATCTGTGCCCCTTCTCAGCCTCCCGCTTTCTCCCTTTGCTCAATAGGGTCATCCATAACTCTATACCTTGCTTTCTCCATCTATGAAATGGATGTGATAATGCTACCTTGTTCCTCCCCAGGGAGATTGGGAATTGGTGCCCCCCTATGTGTTACAGACGGATGGTAGCTTGGTCAGTGGGGGAGCAGGCTCTCATCATAAGCTTGATTAATGAGGTGGAAGAAGGAACCAGCAGAGGTTCACATTTCAGAGTAAGAGAGAAGCGGCCCCATGAAAAGGATTGGGAGCCAGAAGGCCTGACTTCTTGTCTCATCTTCATCGTGACTAGTCAAACTAGCCTGGGCAAAGCCAGTTTGCTCATCTGTAAAATGGGTTTAATAATACTTTCCTTGCTTGAGAGGAATCATTATGAAGCTCAAGTGAGATCTTAACTATGAAAAGGCTTTGTAAGCATATAGCAATGTAAAACCACCAAGAATCATTCTGATATGAGCTGGCCTCAGTGCCAGAAAGACAGGGGATCGAGCCCTGCCTCTGATACAGCCTGGCTATGTGACCCTAGCCAAGTCATTTAACTTCTCTGTGTGCTTGAAACACTGAAACACTAAGCACAGTGCTCTATGAAACTCTCCAAGACGATAGACCACAGATGCATTGACAATCTGCACTGGCAGCAGGCGTGCATGCAAGTATTTCCTTCCACAGGTGGCAGGAGTTAGATTGGGATCCATTCTGGGGAACTCCAAGGCTGCACCCTAGGGAAACAGCTCAGCCTAGAAATCACAGAACCAGACCAAAAAGGATAATGAATGGCGGGAGAGATACTTGTCTTGGACCCAGTCCTATCTGGGTTCCATCCAAAAAGATGAGGAAAAATAAGATATAATAACAACACATAGAAATAAGGTAATATTATAATAATTAATGATATTGTAATAGAGACAGCTAGGCGATACCATGGGTAGAGCAGTGGGCTTGGAATCAAGAAGATTCATCTTCATGAATTCAAATCTGACCTCAGACACTTACTAGCTGTGTGACCCTGAGCAAGTCACCTAACGTTGTTTGCCCCAGTTTCCTCATCTGTCAAATGAGCTGGTTCTCCAGAATTGGAGATCACAAACCACTCCAATATCTTGGCAAAGAAAACCTCAAATGGGGTGGCAAAAAGTCAGACACAAGTAAAAAAAAATTACTGAACAACAAATATTATAATTATATAATATATTATAAATTATAATGTACATTATATTATATAATACACAATTATAATAACATAAGATATAATAATAAGTATCATAACCATAATAAGATCGAGTGTTTCAGAGTTTGCCAAGTCCTTTATATAATTAGCCCAGCTGACGTCATCTGACATTCGCCACCTGTGTTCTGTTAGGTTGGTCACTCAACCCAGTTTCTTCATCTTTTAAGTGAGGGTGTTGGAGGAGAGATCTGACAGCCCTCCCAGCTCTGATTCTGTGATCCCTAGAGATACATAACAGAAAGGGACAGAGGGTGCCCATTAGTAGGGAATGGGGATGGGCTGGTGGAACAGATTGTATATACAAGCGAACAGCATAGTAAATGCCTGAGGCCAGATTTGAACTCACAAAGAGGAGTTATCCTTGTTCCAAGCCTGGTGTTCTATGCTCTATGGAGCCCCTAGCTGTCCTATCTTTAGTATAAGGTGAGTCCATTGGGGTTGGCTGAGTGTAACAGGAATGGTGTGCTTTCTTTCATTTTTTAAAACCATCAATCAAACATTTATTTTTCCTTAATGGAAAAGGAGCAGAGCTTGTAGAGTAGAGAGCCAGTCTGGAAAGCAAGGAAGACTTGGTTTCAAGTCCTACCCCTGATGCTGTTTGTCTCTGGGGAAGTCAATTCACCTCCCCGTGTCACCAGGTAAGATTCAGAGAGAGGGTGAATCTGCATCAGTGAAGGGTTTTTCCTTACGTGGAGTTCTCTGTGTCTAATGAAAGCACAGGACTTGACTGAAACGAAGTCAGTTTTATGGGCTGGTCTCAGTCCCAGTTTGGGATTGGAAGGAAAGGATAAACTCACAGACCATCCAGTTAGCAAAAAGAAATGTGCTTAGTCATGGCAGGAAGAGATTCCCAACAAGAGTAAAATATTGGATCAGAAAAACATTTCTTCCCTCTGCCCACTGTAAACTCCTTCAAGGAAAGGGACAAAGTTCTGCCTTTCTTTGTAACCCCAGCACTTAGCACAGTGTTTAATAGACACTGTTGTTATTATTGAAATAGGTGTGATCAGAAGGGTGTGGTGAGTCACCTGAGGAACCATGCCTCTCACTACTACCACCCAGGACTGGGAAGCCAAGTATGGATAGTTTTAGCTCCCATGCCAATTAAGTCTCAAGGATGCTTTGGATCCATTCAAAGTAAAATGTTACCTTAGTGTTGAGGTAGAATATGAGAACTGGTCTCAGACATTTCCTAACTTGTGAGACTCTGGGCAAGTCCCTTCACCCTGTTTGCTTCAGTTTCCTCATGTCAAATGAGCTAGAGAAGTAAATGGCAAACCATTCCAGTATCTCTGCCAAGAAAACCCCAAATGAGGACACAAAGACGCATGACTGAAACAGCTGAACAATGACAACAACTTTTATCACCCTACTCAATATTCAGAATGTCCACACTATGTGGATGGGGTAGGGTCGTAGGAAAAGCTAACCCACCTTATATGACAGGGCACTGGAAAATAATGTTCCTTTTACTCACTATTATATGTAACAAAAGCAAGGAACTACAAATGGACATTCCATGTGCTACATGGGAATCCAGGCAATACTTGTTGCTTGTTGGATGAAATACTCATAGAAGGAGGATATTGACTCAAGTCCTGTAGGATTGGCAGGCAGAAAGGGGCTGCAATCTGCCACTGTGAAGGGAATGCCCCCCTTGATGAAATCCCAAGTACTGAAGTCTATTCAGTACATGACTGCATTACTGCATTACAGAGGAAGTAGATGGGCCCCAGCAGAGGTGCTCTGAGCTGGGCAAAAGATGCAAACAATCACGAAGAAGGAGGCAACAGAAGTGATACTGCCCACCATGCCAGCGCTGTTCAGGTGGCCCTTCACCCTCGTTTATCTCCTCACAAGACAGTCCAGCCTCATGGTCCCAACGGCCGCTGTGTTGTTTCTTTAAAGGCAGTGCCCATAAATTGGTTACGTTTTCCTGGTTACATTACACAATCTGGCAAATGTGTAACTGAGCTATAAAAGACTTCTGCACTTTGACCAGCAATTCTGCTTGGGGGAATAGCCCCTCCAACAAACAGCTCAGAAGAGAGAAAATATTCTGTGGGCACCGGGAAGCCCGTGGCATTGCTGCCTGGGAGACACAAAACCAGAAAGTTTCAATGGGCAACATTCCTAGTGTCCCACTAAGAGGAAGCAAGCACGTAATGGGATATGAGCACGCAGAAGTCCTAAGCAAATCCACGGACACCAGAGCTGGCAGGATGTCAATGACCAATGGGTTGGATCCGGGGGCTTGGATCCGGCCTCAGACTCTCAGAAACTGTGTCCCCTTGAACAAGCCACTTTAACCTTTCTGGACCTCAGTTTCCAAATCTGCAACTCTGAGCTAGTTAGACTGGATGACCCTCAAGAGACCGTTGGGCTTTAAATCTACTGCTTTTATCTGACACCCCAGCTGCCCCTAATGACTCTGGGCTTAGTTATCAGAAAGATAAAAGCCCTCGTTTCCAGGATATTTTCAGGTTTCCAAAACACTGTCCTGTAAAGTAGATAGTCCAAGTGTCTGCCCTGCAACGTGCTCCCCGCTCCCAAAGCGCTCACTTCCCAAGGCCACCCATTCCACTTTGGGACAGCTCCTCTTTTAAAGAGGAGGAAACTGAGGCTCAGTCCCCCATAGCTGGAAGACTCCCCCTCCCCATCTCCACCTCACTTTTCTGGCTTCCTTCAAGTCCCAGCCAAAATCCCACCTGCTAGAAATAGCCCCCCTTAATACTGCTTGATGCCTTCCCTCTGTTGATAATCTTCAGATTATTCCATATCTATCTCATTTGTACATAGTTGTTTGTTGTCTCCCCATTAGACTGTAAACCTCCTGAGGGCAAAGACTGTGTTTTTACATTTCTTTGTATTCCCAGTGCTTAGCATAGTGCCTAGCAAACAGTTGGTATCTAATAAATATTTATTGACTGATTGAGGGAAGAGCAGCCACGTGTCCAGGGTCCTGTGGTTAACAAGGCCAAGACTGAACCCAGGTGTCATAAGTCTAAATCCATTCATCTTTCCTCTTTATATAACTTGAGAACATCTCTTTTTCTTTTAATACAAGCCTCAAAAAGCAAGCCTAGCTGAGAAAAGGGTCTCCTAGCTCTCTTGAGAAGAGACCTCAAAGGCCATCTAGTCCATCTTCCTCATTGTGTACAATATCCCCATGTCACCCAAGTAGTAAGTAGCAGAGGCAGAATTTGAACCCAGGGTTCTCTGCACTTCACAAAATGGGAGCAGGGCTGGGATCCACCCTGGGAACCATCCAGGACTATGGTTTCACTTGGGATAAAAAAATGAAAACAAAACAAAATCTTTCTAATTTTCAAGATTAAGACTTTTCTGAATCAGTAATGTCACTTTTCTATCTTTAATCGTGTCTCATCTGTCCCTAGAAACCCCAGAGAGTAATAAGAAAAGGCTCCCCCACCAGTCACAGGGGAATTAGAAGCCATCCACCTGTACTCCTGACCCACCTCACTGACCAGCTCTCCTCCAATTGTGTGACTACACAAAATACACTCCCAAAAGTCAGCCCTAAAGTGTTGTTTCAAGCTTCGACCTTCCCCAAGATCTGGGAATGGAGAGGAGACTTTCATTCAGAAACCTGGTTTCAAATCCCAACTCAGACACTTCAGAGCTACGTGACCCAGACAAAGGGCAGTGGGGGAGATCCCCTCAATTCTCTGTGCATCAACTCATCTGAGAGGGAGAGAGGGAGAGAGAGAGAGAGAGAGAGAGAGAGAGAGAGAGAGAGAGAGAGAGCATTTTATAGACTTTAAACTATTAACTGTGACCCTGGGAAACTTGATTAACTTCTCTGGGCCTCAGTTTCCTCATCAGTAAAATGAAATGGCTGGGTTTGATGACTTCTAAGGTCCCTTCCAGCTATGGTCCTGTCTTCTCCCATAAATGGGATTATTATTTTGTTAGGATCAGTAGCACTGACCCTTTCCCATCCGGGATATATCACAAGCAAGTCAACAATGTTTCATGTACAGGGGAAAGAGCCCTAACTCCAGAGTCAGGTCAGTTCTGTGACTAAAATCTCAGTTCTGTGACTCACTACCATAGTGACCTGAACAAGATACCTTCTACTCTTTGGGCCTCAGTTTTCTCATCTGCAAAGTGAAGAGGTCGGACCAAGAGACCTCTTAACTCAAAAGCCAACTTCCCAAGTCATCTTTTCCTGGATCCCCTGCATGGTAGGACTCTTGCTTTTTCTCATATTATAATAAATACTGATGAGTGTACATGCTTTACTCCATCCCTTCCACAGAATGAAAACTTCCTGAGGACAGGGACAATTTTCCCATTTTTTTTCCTTTAAGAGCTCAGGAATGACAACAGCAATTCCAATCAATCAGCATGCATTGATTAAGAACTTACTAAGTGGGGCGGCCAGGTGGCCCAGTGAGTAAGAGCACTGGCCCCAGCGTCAGGAGACCCTGGATCGGTTCTGGCCTCAGATACTTGGCACCTACACAAAATAACTGGCCATGTAACCTTGAGCAAGTTACTTAACCCCAATTGCTTGGAAAAAAACTTACTAAGTGCCTAGTGATGGAAATAGAAATATAAAAGCCAGACTAATCCCTGCCCTCAAGGAACTTACATCCTAACAGAATAAAAATTAGTGTACAGAGCCAGGAAAAACTGGGTTCAAGTCCTGCTTTTGACTTGAAACTATGTAAATTGAGTTCCAGGACTTTAAGCTATGGAGGAGCTACTGATTAGAGAAGGGATTTTCCACAGTAGGAGTTCTCAACACAGATGAAATCATAGATTATTGACCCCCTCGATCCCCTCCAAAAAAGTATCCCCAGCAATTCTCATGAAGCTATAAAGCTGGGTGGTGCCTTGCAGACATGAAAATGGGAGTACAACTCATGTCTCAAACATTTTCTAGCTATATGATTCTGAGCAATTTTTCTCAGGCTCATCTTTCTCATTTGTAAAGTGGGATAAAATAGCATTTATATCATGGAGCTGTTGTCGACATCAAATGAGATAAAATATGCATAGAGTGTGGCAAGCCTTTAAAGTGGCATATGTTTTTATTGTCATAATTTTTGAACAGTTAACAATTATTGTTATAATTTCTGAAGATGCTTAGTAAATGCTGTTACAATGGATTGGACTGAACTGAATTCCTAGCACTCCTTCTGGCTTCCCTGGTGGCTAGCTCTGAACTTTGACCCCACCAGACAAAGACAGAGGAGATAAGCAGTTTCATTTTTAGTACCAACTCCCCATTTCCCTGACCTTGTCTCTTCCCTCCCCATACCCTACCTGCACCAAGATGGCAGCCTCCCTTTCTCCTTGCTTCCCACGCCCCCTTTATCTTCATTCAGCTATGTAGTGTGTGTGCTCATGCTGATAAGACAATATGTTGGTCACCTCTTACAGGTCAATTCCCCTGCAGAATCTGATCATTTGCTCCATATTGATGTGGGAAATATTCCTTGGCCTCCATCCTGGCTGGCCTCTATTTGCCAAATAAATATTTACTTTGGAGGGATGGGATCCAGAATGTTGAGTTAGGTATTAAACTGGGGTAAAAAGTCTAGATATGTGGTCCTATTGCCGCTGAAACTTCACACTAGGATGGAAGAGAAAGAAAAAGGAAGAGGTAGAGGAAAGAACACCAGACTGAGGGGCCAGAGACCTGGGTTTAAATGCTGGTTCTACTACTCATTAGCCCGGTAACCCTGGAGCAAATCACTTCTCTGAATCCCAGAATGTCAGCACTGGAAGGAACCTCTGAGGTCCATCTAATGACTAGATTCTTTTTTTTTTAAAGCAATTGGGGTTAAGTAACTTGCTCAAGGTTACACGGCCAGTTATTTCTGGGTGTGGTGCTAAGTATCTGAGCCCGGATTTGATCCCCAGGTCATCCCGACACTGGTGCTGGTGCTCTTACTCACTGAGCCCCCTGGCCGCCCCTAATGACTAGATTCTTGTCCAACTAATCCATACCTTTGAGAAAGAGAACTGGACTTGGGGTCAGGAAGACCTGAGTTCAAATCCATCTTCAGATGCTTACTAGCTTTGTGACCCTAGCCAAGTCACTTCACCTCCATTTGCCTCAGTTTTCTCGACTGTAAAATGGGGATAATAACAGTATATACTTCCCAGGGTTGTTGTGAGGATCAAATTATATACTATTTGTAAAGTTCTTAAAAAGTGCCTGGCATATAGTACTTAATAAATGCTCGTTTCTTTCCTTCTCTTCCTCCTTCCTTCTCTCCCTTCCTTCCTACTTTCCTTCTTCCCTCCCTATATCACATTGCTGAGAAATGGGTATCCCGAACATGTTCCAAGATTTCCAACAATGGGGAACTCCCTGCCTCTTTAGGTAGACCATTCATCTCATTTTTAACAGTCCTTATTGTGGGAAATCTTTCATTGAGTCAGAGGCTTTTAACCCTTTGTGTGTATTGTGTCCTGGGCCTTGTCTGGTGAAGCCTATGGACTCCCAAATTTATAGGATTACAAAGGAAATCAATCATATTATAATAAAAACCTGGCATCTGTCTGTGAACCCAAGAATCCCTGCCTTAAGACAAAACTAAATAGCTGGTATTTACCTAGCAGCTTTACAGCTTGCAAAGCACTCCACATCTGTTATCTCATCTGATTTTCACAACCCTGTGAGGTGAGATGCTATTCTCATTCCTACTTTACAGATGGGGAAACTGAGGCAGGCAGAGATGAAAAATGGCTTGCCCAGGGTCACGCAGCTAGTAAGTGTCTGAGGCCAGATTTGAACTCAGGTTTGCCTGGCTCCACGCCCAGTACTCTCTCTACTGTACCACATAGCTGCATCTGCATGGGTGGAGGGAGTCTTCACACTAGGAGTTCTCCACACTAACAGGCTCAGATCATTTCTTCCTGCTTTCCACTGCCAGGTTGCATGGGTCCTGGTTTGGAAAAGCTCTTTCCAAAGGAACTCAAAGCACATTTTACAAAGAGGGAAGATGTATAATGATGACAGCTGGGATTGGCACTGCACTGAAGGTTTGCAAAGTGGTGAATCCACATTATCTTATTTGCACCTCCTAATAAGCAGGGTAAGAGCTCTAGGCTTAATATCCCCATTTAACAGATGAGGAGAGTGAGTCTTAGAGCCATTGTATGGCTTCAGCAAGATCAAACAAAATCATGTTTACAAAGTGCTTTTGCAGACCTTAAAGCACTAATTAAATAGATAGTAACAATGATAATCCAAGCAATTATCTAGTGCTTTTAAGTCGTGCAAAGCACTTTATGTCATCGATTAAGAAGGGACCTTAGAAACCATTGAATACAATCTAGAGATGGTATCTGCTCACAGGTCTCTCTGCCTCCAGATCTAGCCCCCTATCCATAAGGCCATATTGCCTTTCATATCAGCAATGATGGTTGTGGTGGTGATGATACAGCACAGTTCACAGAGAAAGGAAGACCTGGTTTCAAGTCTTACCTCTGATTTACTCTTTGACTCCAGAAAAATCATTTAATCTGTTAGTGCCACAGGTAATTCTAGATCGAGCCTTGAAAGCAGGAATCCATTTTTATTTTAAACTTTGTAGTTCCAGCACCTAGTCCAAATACCTAGTAGGACCATTGTCAGGCACTTAATGAATGTCTATTAGATGAATGAAAGAGAACAGTTCCCATGGTGGTAATGAGAGAGGAGGAGGAGGAGGAGGAGGAGGAGGAGGAGGAGGAGGAGGAGAGAAGAAGAGAGAGACAGAGACAGAGAAAGACAGAGAGCTGAAGATCAGATCAGGGAGGTTATAGTTGTCCACAACCATACAGCTAGTACATATCAGGTAGAATTCAATCCTAGGTCTTCCTGACTCAGAGAGCTGTATTCCAGGCACTTCTTCCACATCACCTCTTTTGTATGATATCTCTTTCTTCCACATTAGAGTTGGCAAAGATATGCAGTATAGATTATCAGGCATCCTGTAAGACCGTTTCCTCAGTCCTCAACTCAAAGATAATGCACATTGGCTGAGGGTTTCCTTTAATGTCAGAATATATAATCAAGTCTCCAGTAGGTCCTACCTGACTTGACCCCGTCTGTGTTGGGGTGTGCTAACCCATGGGAGGAAACATAGCAGCTGGACTCTATAAGACCAATTTGCACCCCAGTACTATGTGCAAACAGTAACAAATCCAAGAATTTGGAGGTTAGACCCCTTACAAGAGCTCACACACAGTTGCCCCTTGTTTCTTTATTAAGTTTTTTTCCCTATTAACAAGCATTTATTTTTCTCCCTCTCATCTCCCCCTCCCCATTAGATTAAAAAAAGAGAAAAATAAAAGCCTTGTCACAAAAATGCACAGTTAAGCAAAAAAAAAAAAAAGCCCACATTGGTCATGTCCAAAAATGTGTGTTTTATTCTGCATCTTTTGTCCATCACCTGTCTCTGTCCAGAGGTCTTCTGGAATCATGGGTTGTCATTGCGTTGATTAGTGGTTTTAAGTTTTTCAAACTTTTTCATTTCTATAATGTTGTTTGTATACTATAAATTTTTCCCCTGGCTCTACTCACTTCACTCTGAATCAGTGCATGCAAGTCTTCCTAGGTTTCTCTGAAACACTCTCCTTCATTGTTTCTTATAGAACAATAGTTTTCCATTACATTGATACACCAAAAATTGTTCAGCCTTTCCCTAATAGATTAACCCCTTGTTTGGTCTCTGATGTAGAATTATAGTAAAGTTAGGGGACTTGAAGAGAAGCCATTTTCTGCTCCACATAAGGAAAACTTATTCATCATCAAAATGATCTCAAAATGGTCTAAACCCTCTTAGAAAGTAGTGCATTCCCCTTCATTGGTTGAATGAGCACTTGTCAGGGGTGGTATAAAGGAAATGGACCAGATGGCCACCAAGGTCCTTTCTAATTCTTAAATTCTCTGATTCTTTGAGGGTCCTAGATCTACATTCAGCTCTATTCATTCTGAAAGTTGCTCTTGTGATATTTCCTCTGTGAGAATTTCACCTGTCCTCTTTACTTTCCTAACTCACACAAGGTCTAGGTTTCTTACGCTTTACCATGGAAGATGGAAGAAGGAGGGTATGTTGAGAATTGACTATAATATAAAAAAACCAAAAATACTACCAAGAAATCAGTAAAACTAATGGAAGTGGGGAAGTTCTTTTAATGATGGTTTGGGGAATCAGACACCAGCTAGCTTCTAGGCCAACTACTACATTAAACTTTTCTCTATTTGTGTTTATTCTCTTTCCAGTACAAGCTTTCTGTTCCCTCTTAGATAAGACATATCTAAAAGCACACACAATAATAGAGAGCTATGGTATAATTGGGGAGGAAGTTATAAAGAAGTAGATAAAGGTTTGTTGGAAGAAGAAATTTACTAACAGTTGGTACTATCCTGAAATAAAGTTGATAGCCAGGGAGGTGGAAGGTTCCCCATCACTAGAGATCTTCAAACAGAAACTGTAGGACTACTTGTTGGGTACATTGTAGAGGGGATTATTATTCAGGTGCATATTGTACTAGGGCTGGGGTTCTTAACCTGGGATCCTTGGATTTCAAGGGGATCATGAAAAGATTTCAGGAGATCCATGTACTTGGATTGGAAAAAAATGATATCTTTATTTTCATAAATCTCTAACTGAAATTTAGTGTTTCCTTCAAGTATTTAAAAACATGACTCTAAGAGTCTCATTCAACTGTTGAAAGGGTCAATGACCCAAAATAGGTTAAGAACCCCCTTTTTCACTACATAAGGTCACTTCCATCTCTGAGGGAATGATTCTGGGGTTCTGTATATTTAAAAAAGAGAAGACCCTTCCAGAATTGCATTTTTAACCTAGGAGAAATGATTTTTCACCAAAATTGGCCACTGGTCAAGTACCCCTGCTGGGAACACATTAGAGCCAAGGCAATAGAGAACCAATTACAAGCTTCAAACACAAAGTCAGATTGAGCAGAAAGCTCGTGAAGCCCTCAGAGGAAAAAAAATCAATCTGTCATGGAAGGATTTGGGAAATGCAGAGAGCTTCCAGGAATGAGGAGAAACAAGAGAAAAGAAGGATGGCTTCTCTTGGTAAAGCTAGCATGAGGAAGGACCTAGAGAAAAAGAACAGATGACACAGGGAGACAAAGGAGCAGTCAGACAACAGCCTGTAATGAACAGAGGACAATGAATGGAGCAGGCTGAAGAAATTTGTTTAGTGGCAGAAGAAAAGGCAGATGGAGCTAAAGATTCCGTCCAAAGAAACAATCTGAGCAGCCAGTACAAAAAGGTGTGAGAATTAGGAGACATGGACTGACTAGGGAGACAGGCATGGCCATCTGGTGGGTGATGAAGGCCAGTCTTGGAAGCAAGAAGACTTAGGTTCAAACACCACCTCAGACCTAGTTATGTGACCCTGCACAAGTCATTTCTATGTGCTCCCATCTCTCCATTTTCTCATCCGTTACATGAGGGCATTGCCTCTAAGGTGCCTCCCAGCTGTAAATCTATCATCCAATATTGTCTGTTTTGCATCTTACCTGTAGCTTGTCTTCCATCTGACTGTGAGCTCCTTGAGGATAGGGGCTGTTTTATTTTGTTGGAGGCTTTTTCCCCTAGTATTTGCACCCCTGGCACTTAGCACAAGCCTGGCCCATAGTAAGCTTAACAAAGATTTGCTGACTTGAAGTTGCTGATATTTTTGGTAGAGGGAGATTACACACTGGAAACTCCTTTTGACCATTAACTATCAGGTCCAAGTTGAATCGGGAGGGGGGAAGACTGGAGGAGAATTTCACCCAATTCAAAATAAAAGATTCCAACTCAATTCAACAAATATTTATTAGTCCTCTGCTCCTTGTGAGGGTCTGTGCTCAGCCCCAGGAATTCAGAGATAGCTACAGTACACACCCTGCTCCCAAAAGGCTTACAAGCTAGTTTGGGGAGGACAAGTCTACATCTAATTGTGATACAAGAGAGAAGGAGATAAATACAGCAGGGAGGTGAGCAGAGGGAGTAGATGTTATGAAAGGGGTAGAGGCACCTGGAAAGGGTTCATAGAGAACAGGGTGGAACAGGAGCTGGCCTTGAAGAATCATGGGGTTAAAGATCTAGAGACAGGAAGGACTTTAGATGCCACTGAGTCCAACCCTTTCATGTTACAGGTGGAGCAACTGAGGTCCAAAGAATGGAAGTGACAACTGTAAAATTTTATGGAAGAAAAGAAGAAAGAGAAAAAGGAAAGTGGAAGAAGGGAGGAAGGGAAGGAAGAAGAGAGGGGGACAGGGAAAGAAGGAAGGAAAGGGAGAAAGGAGAGAGAGGAAGAAGGAAGGGAGGAAGGAAAGAAGAAAGGGAGGAAGGGAGGGAGAGATAGAGGGAGGGATAGAAGAAGGAAGGAAAAAAAGGAAGGAAGGAAGGAAGGAAGGAAGGAAGGAAGGAAGGAAGGAAGGAAGGAAGGAAGGAAGGAAGGAAGGAAGGAAGGAAGGAGGGAGGGAGGGAGGGAGGGAGGGAAGGAGGGAAGGAAGGAAGGAAGGAAGGAAGGAAGGAAGGAAGGAAGGAAGGAAGGAAGGAAGGAAGGAGGGAGGGAGGGAAGGAAGGAAGGAGGGAGGGAAGGAAGGAAGGAAAGAAGAAAGGGAGGAAGGGAGGGAAGGATAGAAGGAAGGAAAGAACAGACCCAGAGCTCTATACACTATGGCACTCCCTAGCTGCCTCAAGCAGTGTATTACTTATTGAAAAGCAATATGGTACAAGATGGAGAGAATTAGATTTGGAGTTAGAGAATCTGGATTCAAAAACCAGTTCTGCCACTGACTATCTGTGTGACTTTGGACAGAGGCCTTCTCCCTTATAAATTGAGCGTGTTAGATAAGAGGCTTTCTAAGGTCAATCAGTAGTTACCAAACATTTCAATGCTTAGTATGTACCTGGGAGGGGAAGCAGCTAGGTGGCATCATATTGCATAGATCACTGGACCTGGGGTCAGGAACAATCATCTTCCTGCATTCAAATCCAGTCTCAGATACTCACTAACTGTGTGACCCTAGGCAAGGCACTTGACCTTCTTTGCCTCAGTTTCCTCATCCGTAAAATGATCTGGAGTAGGATATAGCAAACCACTCCAGTGTCTTTGCCAAGAAAACCCCAAATGGGGTCACAGGGAGTTGGACAGGCCTGAACAACAACATGTGCCCAAGACTGTGCCAAACGCTGAAGATTCCAGCACAAAAGAAAAACAGTTGGAACTTAGATTTTGACTGGAGGGAAGACATGTACACACAGAGGTGTGTGTGCATAAGGTACAAAGCAGACACAAGGTCATCTTGGGTGGAAAAGCATTAATTGGCAATCGGGGCAGAGGGGGTGGGGAGAAGACCAGCAAAGGCCCCTTGCAGAAGGTGGCATTTGGACTGATGCTTAAAGGATATCAGGGGGGGTTGAAAAGGCAGAAATGAGGCCAGAAGGCATCCCAGACACAAGGCGGTGGCCAGCGCAGAGGGTCTCAGATGGGGAACGGAATAAGCAAGGTCATGAAGGGCATATGCGGTAAGCCAATAGGAGTAGACCATAGAGTACATGGAAGAGAACAGATATGTCAGGAGATTGGAGAGAGAAAATGAGGGCTGAGTTGTGAAGAGCTTTGTGACAAACACAGGCATCTCTATTTAGTCCTCGAGGTGAGAAGGTGTCACTGAAGCTTAGCCATCAGGGAGGTCACAGGGTCAGAACTGGACCTTAGACATTCTGGTGGCTGGCCGGGGAAGAAGGATTGGAGTGGGAAAGGTCAAAAGCTCCCTTCTGGCTTTCCAATCAAATCCTCAGTGTTCCTTTCCTGATCAGCAAGGGGCTAATTGGAAGGCCTCAGACAAAAGGCCGGCGAGGAAATGGGTCGACTTTCCTGGAGGTGGCTACTGGGTCTTCCTAGAAGAGCTTTAGGAAATCTGTTTACTCTTTATGAACCCCAAATCACAAAAGCTCAAGAAAGAAGGATCCTCATCCTGTACTATCAAAACAATTTTTAAATCCTTTATTTTTGTTTTGAGATGTTAAGGGGAACACAACAACAAAGAAATCCAGTGCCCTCAGGCATAGCTTTGAAATGCCGCTGGAGATAATTAAAAGAAGACAAAAGAAGATTCCAGTTCTGGGCCCCTAGTGGGCCATTTCCACCTCCTTTTGTGACTGAGCCACACAAGAGCCCGTCTACACCACCTGGATGAAATTCACCTGCAGACTCTGGGGAAAATGGGCCAGGAAAGAGCCTGGTTCAGGTTTCTAGCATGGTACTCCTTTGACTACAGGACGACCAGACACGTAGAGCTGGAAGGAAGCCTCGGGGATACCAAATTCAGAGCTCTTTTCCACTCACCGCCCTGTAACAGGCACATTTCTCTGTCAATACCTCCTCTCAATGACTCGGTTGTTCTACTCTGTCCTTTCTGGAGACAGAAGAGTTTGTAGCATCCCATGGTCAAATACTCTGGACCTTCTACCGATGAAGTTCTGAGGCTCCCTTTTGGGGGTAGAAGGTCCAGCTGGACTTGGCATAGGAGACCTTGGGTGTGAATCCTGGTTCTGGCCCTTATAACATGCTGGACCTTGGGAAAATGACTCCCCTTTTCTGGGCCTCATTTCCTCATCTGTAAAATGAGGAGGGGTAATTGGACTCCATGACCTTTAAGGACCATTAATTCCATGACCATTTATAGTTGAACTCCATGACCTCAGAGTTCCTTCCAGCTCTGAGACAGTTGGAATGAACGTTGGGCTTGTATAAAGTTTGGTGTCAAAGGTCCTGGATTCAAATCCATGCTTTGTTGTTTATTATCGGTGTGACTTTGGGTGGCACAGACTTCCTTAGTCTACAGTTTGGCTCAAAGGTCTTCCAGTTCTAAATTTATGATCCTAAATCCAAAAGGACCATGCTGTTTTCAAGGCCTGATGGCCACAAAACTGTGTTTGCATTATCATCAAAGCTAACCGTTGGACCTCTTTCATAAGCTTTCTATCCCTGGCGAAGGTGAGGTGGCTCCATCTTGGTAGTGGAACAGCGCCATCTAGGAGCTGGGTATGAGAACTGCAGAAATTTCTTCCAAGGACAAGTATCCCTTGGGAAATCTCTTCCGAGTGGCTTTGTTCTTCTGGAAATGGTGTGACTTTAGGACTTTAGGTGGTCAGTAGCAAGCAAAGAAAGAAGGAGCTGTATGACCAATGGGTGTCTGATCCAATCATTTGCTTATGATGGATTGTTTTCTTCTCTCTTGAGTGTGAGTGCCCTGCAGGGGTCTGGTCTCTCCTCTCTCTACTCTCCTCTCCCATGGCTTCAATTATCACCTCTATACAAATGACTCCCGCATCTACATACCTAACCCCATCTCTCCCCTGAGCTTCCTGTCTGCTGCCAGGACACTTGCACCCAAGGGTACCAGTGGCTCCTCAAACTCAGCCTTGTCCCCAAACCAAATTCATCACCCTCTCTCCTGAACCTTCTATTCCTCTCCATTTCCCTGTTGATGTTGATGGCATTGCCATTCTCCTGGTGATCCAGGTTCAAATGTTCAAGTTTCTTCCTGGAAGTTCTTCCCTTCTTCCCCCCAACCCAGTCAACCTTTTTGAGATTACCTCTCATCTATTCTGGATATATCTTGTATTTATCTTTGTTCGTTCCCCCTTACTGTGTGACCTTCAGAATAAGAACCATCCTTTTGTTTTACAGCCCTGGAACATAATAAATCACTTACTGAATTATTGATTGCTTGATTGTTTAACTGATCTTTGCCTCTTTCCTTTTTTCATCTTCTAATTCCAGAATCTTTAAGTTGGGAGGGACCTCAGAAACCAGCTTGTCCTGGGGTCCTTAAGTTAACTTTTTGTGTCATGGACCCCTTGGGCAATCTGGTGAAGCCTAGAGACCCCCTTAACACAATCATAATATCATAAGTATATTAAACAAAATGCAAAAGATTGCAAAAAAGGGAATTAGGCTAAAAAAACCATTTTTTCTAAAATTCCCGGTCCACAGGCTAAGAATTACCATATAATACAATTCCTACCTGAATAAAAGTCCTTATTACAAGACTCAAAACCTGACTGGATACCAAGTAGGCATCTAGTCTCTTCAGTTTCAGACCTTCCATGATGGGGAGGCTAGTCCCCACTGAGTCAGCTTGTTGAACTTTGGTTGGGAAAGTTCTCCTTCCGTTGAACCTGAAAGTAGATCTTTAAATGCAGAAGCTCTTCCACACCCCTCACCTCCACTTTCATGACCACCTCTCTTTAATGCTGGGGCTTTCCCTCTGTTGATTACCTCCAACTTAACCTCTTCCTACCTCATTTGTACATAACTGGTTGCCAGTTGTCACCTCGCCCTTAGATTGTGAGCTCCTTGAGAGAAGAAACCGTCTTTTGCCTTTTTCCATATCCCCAGCACTTAGCACACAGTGGGTGCTTGATAGATATCAATTGACTGGGTCAGAGCTTCATCATTTCTTACTTAGAGTTAGTACATTACATACTGGGTAGGTTACTGGACTTAGAGTCAGGAAGATTTGGGTTCAAAACTAGGCTCTTCCTAACTATGTGACCTTGGAGAAGTCACTAAACTACTCAGCCTCAGTTTCCCCATCTCTAAAATGAGGGGACTGGAGTAGCACAAGGGTTCTTAATCTGAGATCCATAACCTTTTTAATATCTTCATAACAGTATTATAAGACTTATTATAAAAGGTTTCTTTTGTAATCCTATGTATAATTTATTTTGTTCGTTTTAAAAAAATTTTTTTTTCTGAGAAAGGATTCATAGGCTTCACCAGACTGTCACAACAACACACACACAAGAAGGTGAAAAATGCCTGGAGTGGGCAGCATCTAAGGGTGCTTTCAGTTCTCACAATCTAATCTTCCTACGCATGCCCTTTATGTCATTTCAATCTCATTCCCTCTTCCTTCATCTACAGGATGGGGGCATAATGTTAAATGAAGGAAATCTCTTGAATGAGGGAAAGCTTTGATGTGTAAAAGTCATTGTGAATTTCCTCAAGCCAGTGACCTAGTGACCATCTGTAATCAAAACAAAAAGCTGTGTAATGAACCTGCCAGCTCTAATGAGGCCAGTCAGGAAGGTAGTCACTGCCTCATTATTTCTCTGCGGTGGAGAAGGTGAAGGCTGTGGGTTTAATCCCCCCCTAGAGCAATTAACCTGTTCTGCCCCCCAAGCCCTGGTCTGGACCGTTGGCATTAATCTCAGCATCTTGCCAATATATGCCACAGAATCATCGATTAAGATCTGGAAGGGTCCTTGGGAAATCAATCTCTTGGCTCCAGACCCTCTCCACTGTGCCCCAATGCTGAACACAAGGGGCACGTCCTGAGGCTGGAGGACAGAACCAGGAGCTGCTTCAACGTTTAGTACTTTTACACCTCACCAATCAGCAAGAGCTACAAAGCAGGGCTTGATTTATTGTTTCGAATAAACAATTGATCGTTTAGATTCAAGAAAGTGACGGAGAAAATTTTAATAATGTAGATTAAACTTGAAAGTGTTTCCTGTCTTTTTGGAGAGCCAGTCATTAAACACCTGGGTACAACCTAAAGCTGGAAAGGATTATGGACAAGGACAATGGAAACAGTGCTAACACCTGCTATTTGCTGCCTACCCCCTCCCCCCACCTTGGCCGATAATGGGGGAAATGGCACCTACAGTGGCTCCAGGAGAATACCATTCACTTTCCCTGAATCAGTTAGATGCTTTTAAGTCCTGAAAGGGAGAATCTGGAGAAATATTTAAGCTGTTTTCAATCCTTGAGAGGGATGGAGAGTACAACGGAAAGAAGCCTGGATTTGTAGACAGAAGGTCTGGGTTCAAACCCCAATCCTGCTACCTCCTACCGATGTGGCCTTGGATAAATCATCTCACTCCTTGGGCCTCATTTGTAAAAAGAATGGGCTGGGCTTGATGGGCTCTGAGGTCCCTTCTGGATCTGAATCTGAATACTGTGACACATTGATAGTGTAGCAGCTAGGGAGGTCATGTAATCAGAATCCCAGAAGTTCAAAGTTCTAAAGGACTTAAGCAGCCATCTAGTCCAGCCCACACCTCCTGGCCAAGAATCTCCTTTTGGAGTCATCTAGCCTCTGACTGAGGATCTGGAGGAAGGCAAGTCACTTCTCCATCTGCCTCAGTTTCCACATTTGTAAAATGAAGGTCATAATAGCACACTTCTCACAGGGATTGTTGTGAGGGATCAAAAGAGATAACATTCTTAAAGTACTTTGCAAATCATAGACACTGTCTATTTCTTTCAGAGTTCTTTAAGTGGCCTGGACTCAAAGCCTCTTAGAATCCCTGCTGCCCCCCTTTGTACATTCCTCCTAAATGCAGCAACCAGAAAGAAATACAATAATCCAGATGTAGCCTGGCCAATAAAGGACAGCGGGACCTTCACCTTTCCAGTCCTTGGTGTTATACTTTCCTTAAGCCTTGTGCCTAAGACCTCATTCACTTTCTCTGTCTTCCCAACTCTGTTGACTCATGTTTTCTTGCAATCCACCAAGGCCCCCAGATCTTTTCCTGCTAAACTACAATCTAGCAATGTCTCCCCTGTATTGTTCTTGCAAGGATGATTTTTGAACCCAGATGTAGAACTTTACTTTCACCCTGTCACTAATTTAAACTTCCTCTTATGCTCTAATTCAATGAGGTCAAACAAATAGAAACAGGGGCCACTAAACCATGCCTAAGGATCCCTGTAGGTACATACTGACTTTTTTTTTTAGTAGCATCATCTATGTTTTGCTGTATTTTTATTTATTTTGTTAAATGTTTCCCAATTATATTTCAACCTGGTTTGTGCAGTACTTGGGAGTGTTGTGGGATGTGGGCTGGGTATTTGACACTCTTCTCCAAGCTCTCAATCTCTTTTTAAATTCTTGTTCTGTCATAGCAACAGAGAGTGTTGAACTTGAAATCAAGAGGACCTGAGTTCAAATCCTGTCTTGGCCACATCCTAGCTCTGTGACCCTGGGCAAGTGTGATAGTAATGGCATTTAAAGATTCCCCTGTATTGGCTTGGTTTTTCAAACTGATTGTGTTAAAACCCAGAGCTTGTTAATCCCACCTCTGGGATGGACTTGTTGATGTGAAAAGAGAGTCCTGAACTGGGAGGAGCTGGTGACGTAAATTTGGAAAGACAAGAGAGAGGCAGAAGAACTTTTTTTGGAAGCAGCACCTCGTGGAGGAGAGAGAGACTGAGAAGGATTGCTGGGGCCACTTTGAATCACCCTGGACTTTTGAGACCTGCCCCCTGAGCTGCCAAGGACTGAGGAGATATGGCTGTTTTGCTGGTACTTTGTCTGTCTGTTTTGATGTTGTTTTGCCAGATTTGTCCACTGGTGAAAGACAGTCCTTTGTTGAAGAAGTCCTGGAACCTGGCTTTTGGTTAAGAAGCCCTGAGACTGTCCTGCAGACAGAGAGTGAATACTGTCCACTGGTGAAGGACAGTGATGTTGTTGCAGGGGTCTGGAGACTGTCCTGCAGACAGAGTGAATACTGTCCACTGGTGAAGGACAGTGCTATTGTTGCAGGGGTCTGGAGACTGTCCTGCAGACAGAGTGAATACTGTCCACTGGTGAAGGACAGTGCTGTTGTTGCAGGGGTCTGGGAACCTTTCTGTTGGTTCAGAAGCCCTGAAGAAGGATTTTCTTGTTGTATGTTTACAGAAATCCTGGGAGAGGGTTTTGCTAATGTTTTCAGGGGTTCTAGGACTGTTCTACAGACAAAGGATGGATTGATGAGGAGACTGGCAACGTATCTTGTGGCTTGCTAAGCCTTGTCTCCCCAGGAACTAAGATTGCTGAGAACTTGCCTCGTGTCAAGATGAAGAAAAGACCTCCATTTGGGTATTAAGTGCTGTGTTTAAACTTGATGTAACTCTGGGGTAGATTCAATTGTGATCCAGGGGTGGGGAACTTTTGACCTTTTTGTGTTCTGTGGTTGAACAAATGAATGTAGTTTACTTATGTTTGGAAACTAATCTCCATTTGAGAAGAGGGGCTTTGTGATGGACTAAATGAAGGTACAGCCTAGGGGTGGAGAGGTATTTAGAACCGGGAATTTGTAATTGATTGAATGATTGGAAGGTCCTGGGGTGGGGTAGTACTTGGAGATTATTTAATCATGCTTAGTAAATGCTGTATTTTGAATGATGTCATGTTTTGACCTTCTCTGTTCTTGGTTTGTCACTGAATAAAATGGAGAGCACCTATGCTGGTATTTTGAACCTTGGGAAGTTGCCTTTCCTTGGTGTTACAGTACAGCAAGGCACTTTTCTTTTCTGTGACTCAGTCTCCTCATCTGTAAAATGAAAAGACTTCTAAGGTCCTGGCTAGTTCTAAATCTGTGATCCTAAAATCCACTGTATTAGCTGCTCCTTCCAGCTTAGGGTCTCCAAAGCAAGACAGCCAAAGAGAAAAATGATTGTGTTTGTAAGGACAGACCACAACAGGAAGAAGTCCAAGGGGCAGCCTCAAGAGGTGTCGGGCTCCCCTTCTTTGTGGGTATTCAAGTACAGGCCAGATGGCCATTTGTCAGATAGGTCACAGTCAAGATTTCTTTGTGTTTGGACTGGACAAGATGAACACCAAGGTCCTATCCAAGATTCAACCTTCACTTCTGTGACTCTCCACCATCAGTGCCCCACCCTATGTCATACAATTATTCCTCTCTACCTGAACTCTACATTTAAGGCAAACTTGATCACCAACTGTTACCTGACCTCAACATTCCATGTTCCACTTCCCATAAGTCATCTTCGTGTAATAAGAACAAGTCATCTCCCTTGTTTGGAGAGCACTCCCTTTTCATTACTGCCTCTTGAGACCCTTCCCTTCGGTGGCTCCCTTCAATTTAGCATGCATTTATTAAATTCCTTCTATATCCAAAGCACCATGCTAGGGCAACACTGGGGATGTATACAAAGATTAAAAATAAAACATTTCCTGCCTTCAGAGAGCTTACACTCTACATTCAGGGTTCAGCTCAAATGTCTTCCTCCATGAATCCTTCCCTAATTTCACACACACACCAGTTCATAGTATCACTGATTTAGAGCTGGAAGCAGGAACCTCAGAGGCCATCTAATCCAATGATCCCTCCTGTATGGAGGAGGATACTAAGCCTGGAGCATGAAAGCCACTTGCCCAAAGGGACACAGTTGGAAGCCTGGTCCTCTGACTCCAAATCTGTCTCTCCACTGTACCACTCTATTCCCTCCTCCATCTCCCTCTAACTTTGCTTATTTTGCTTTTATTATTTACTATGTGGCCAAGGCGGGACCTGAACCCATCTCCCCGTTTCCAAGGTCAGCCCTCTATGCTCTATACCATGCTGCTGAATCGAACTAAACAGAGCTGAGTTCCAAACCATCTCTCCAAAGCTACTGTGGCACCTTTCCCTAAAACTCGTCATTTACTCTTTTGTATTTCAGCCCCTCTTCAGACTCGTCAATGTTCTGGCTCCAAGGCAAGACGGATCCCACACCCAACTCCATATTCAAAGTAGAGAGAGATGTATTTTATTTTAGGAAAGAGGTTACAAAACGTAAACATAGTAATTAAAGAACTCGTTGTAATTACAGGCAATTAATTGTATGCTGCATAATTGAACCGCCCCTGAGCAACAGGCTTCCATTATGGCAGCCCATGACTAATCGTAGGGTTTCTTGGGAGAGAACTAACGATCCCTTCACCTGCTCATTAGCTCGAGTTGCAGGAAACCTCTCCAGCCCCATCTGTTTTCCTAGATGTGGTTTTCATTGTTACCCTTGCCATCCCAGACAGATGGCATAGAATGGGGATTTTCAAGGAGGGCTAAAGAAGATGGGGAGCAGGTGGTGGCAGATATTTAAAGAGGACTTGGTAAGATATACTTTAAAGCCCCAAGAAGGGCCATGCTACAAAGAATAGGAAGGTGGCCTATGATGAGACATTTAGTCCTGCACAGGACCTTAGAGTCATTTAGTCCAAACTGATCAAAGAGAGAAACAGCCCATGTTGGGGTGGCTGTGGGAAGGCAGGCATCCTAATGCCATGTTGGTAAAGCTATGAACTGGTCCAGCTTCCTGGAAAAGAATTAGTAATTGGCCACTGTTCATACCCTTTAGCCAAGCACTCTTACTATCTATCAATATGCATTTCTTAAGCACCAACTCTGTGATAAACATTGTACAAAAACACGAGATTCAGAAGCAAAAAACTAAAATTATTCCTGTTCTCAAAGAACTTACATTGTATGAGTATAATGGAATATTATTACACCATAAGAAATGGTGAATATGAGGGATTCAGAGAAACATAAGAAGACTTGTTTGAAGTGATACAGAGTAAAGTTAGCAGAATCAGGAGAATGATTACAATAATGTTTAAAGGAAAACCAGGTGGAAAGGCAGTTAAGTTTTGATTGCAAAGAACAATCTTGGTCTAGGAGAACAGGTGGGGGGAGCAGTCATTGTGTTGGATGGTTTGGCTTAACTGTTTTAGTTTAGTGGCAGGTTTAGTGGAAGGGTATGTTTGGAAATGACTGTGGTATAAAAGCAGCAGATCTTAATTGAATTGACAATAAAAAAGGAGGAAACTGAGGCCCCTACTAGGAACTGAAAGGGACTTTTAAGGTCAGCTACTCTAACGCCCCTTATTTATATAGTAAGTAGCAGGGCTGGGATTCTAACCCACACCCTCTTGTTTCACATCCAGAGATTGGTTGGTTGGGTTTTTTCCTTCTCAATAAGCCACCAGTTTCCATTGTCCCTCTTCTCTTTGATGAAGTCTTGCTTCTAGGAGGTGGGGACCTTGGCAACAAGTTACCAATGAGAGGGTTTTGTGTTGCAGTTTTGTGGGCACTGATAGAGTGCACAGTGAGCTTAAGGAGACAGCAGCATGGTATTTGTGAGTACTTGTGTGCTAGAAGGAAGGTACAAGATGTCCAGGACACACCTGATCAGAAAAGGAGGTGAGCCAGTCATGGGGCAGGAACAAAGGATTTCAGAGAGATGCCCAAGGGCTGTACCCTACCATTAAATATCGAAAGACCTAGAGGCAGCCTGATAAAACAGAGTGAATGCTGGATCTAAGAATGGGAAGAACCAAATTCAGATCCCACCTCTGACTCTTACTGGATTAATGGATAAGTCTCATTTTCCTTATTTGCTAAAATGGGTATCATAATACTTGGAGAATTGATCCCAGGGAGTTGTTGCAAGGTTCCAATGAGGGGATGTCTCTAAAGTGCATTGCAAACCCTAAAGGGAAACAAGGACAGAGCCTGTGATTCCGTTGGAATAGGGAACTCCCTCCAATGCAGTTCAACACCTTCTTTAGAGCCTTGAGAGGTTAGGTGATTTGCCCAGGGTCACACAGTCAAAGTGTGTCAGATGCAGAACCTGAACCCAGGTCGTCCTGGCTTCCAGGGGCAGCTAGATTGCACAGTGGTTAGAGCTCTGGGCTTGGAGTCAGGAAGACCTGAGTTCAAATTCATCCTCAGACACTAGCTGTGTGACTCTGGGCAAGTCACTTAACTCTGTTTGCCTCAGTTTCCTCATCTACAAAATGAGCTAGAGAAGGAAATGGCAAACCACCGAGAAAATCCCTAATGGGGTCACAAAGAGTCAGACATGACTGAAACAAATGAACAACAGCACCAACTTCCTGGTTTCCAGGTGGACTCTCCAGCCTCTACATACTTCATGCTGCCTTCAGAGCATTATGAAAGTGTCCATTATCATCAGGAAAAGAAGACTTTGAGTGAATTCTCCTCTCCATTAGTTCAACAAATATTTCCTAAGCATCGACTATCCCCAGACACCTTGTAATATGCCTTTCCAGTCTAATTTCATGTTACTTCTCTTCATCAAAGCTCCAATCAGACTTCTTGCTGCTTTTCACACATGACATTCCATACCCTGCCTCAGTGGCTTTATACAGACTGTACCCACAGCCCAATATGCCCTTCCTTCTCACTATCACCTCCTAGCATCCCTAACTCCCTTCAAAGCTCAACTCAAACCCCACCTCCTACATGAGATCATTTCTGATCCCCCCAACCATTAGCATTCCTCCCTCTTGCAATGACTTTGTATTGATTACTTGTGTACATGTATCCCCTCCCCCTCCCCCAAAAAAGATTGAAAGCTTCTTGAGGGTAGGAACCATTGTGCTTTTATCCATGTAACCCCAGCTCTGATACAATGTATCTAGCACATAGAAAGTGCTCCATTAATGCTTGGTGATTGAATGACCGATTGGGAGGTTACAAAGACAAAAAAAAGAATACTCCCTGCCCTCAGGGAGCTTATATTCTGCTGAGAAATAGGATTTAGACAAGGGTCATACAGGATGAGAAAGTATGAGGTGTTAGCTGCATCACTGGAGAGAGTTCCCCTCCCCCTTCCAACCCCTCCACCAGATCTCAGACCATTGAGCTGGGTGCCAATGGAAAGGAAGATTCCGATTCCTCTTTTAAAAAGATAAAGAAAAGATCCAACAATTCCACACATCTTTACAGAACACTTGGCGCTGCACCCGAATTCCAAATAGCACAGTTCTGATGGATGTTTCCTGGCAGCCTGCTAGAAACTGAAATCAACTCTCAATAAAGTGGTGAGAATCTGCTCTGTTTCAAAAACAGATGGAGACGCGGGGAAAGAAGAAACACAGAAACTTCCAGGAATGAAACAAAGCTCATTGTGCTCCCATCGATTTCTGCTAAGAGTGATGCTTCTCCACTCCCCCACATCACCTGGGAAGGCTGTCATCCCCAGGGCCTCTTGCCAAGATTGCTGAGAGTGCAGCTCAGGCAGAAGTCAGACAGTCAGGCAGCAAGCATTTACACAGCACCTACTGTGTGCTAAGTGCTGGGGATACAAAGAGGCAAATAGTCCCTCCTCCCGAGGCGCTCACAGTCTAGCAGGAGAGACAACAAGCAAACAATTCTGTACAAACAAGCTATAGACAGCAGGAAAATCAACAACAGAGGAAAGGCATTGGCATTAGAGGGGACTGGGAAAAGCTTCTCTTGGAAGGTGGCATTTTTGCTGGGGCTTGAAGGAAGCCAGGAGGTGGAGATGAAGAGGGAGAGAATCACAGGGCTGGGTAACAGCTTATGAGTCCAAGGATGTGCAAAGTGTCTGGTGCCAGAGAAGCCCTCTTGCCATCCCTTCTCAGGGGCTCACCTTCTCTGAGATGGTAAATACAGAACACCTCTCAGAGAAAGCCATTCAATCCAGAAAGGCCATTCAGTGACTGGACAGGCCAAAGTGACCCCAGCAACCCCACCACCTGGAAACAAACAGTCTAGGCATGTTTCTCTGCAGATTTCTCTAAACCAAACCTAGCACATATCTGAGTCCCAAGGAGAGTGTGAAATGTTTTGAAGGAGAATTCTGAGGATCACATGAATCACAGCTTTAAAAGTTGGCTCTTCCACTAACCAGCCATGTGAACTCAAGCAGGTTCTCAGTTTCCCTATCTGTAAAATAAAGGGATTGAGGCACCAATGCAGCAGAAAGAGCCTTACACCTGAAGACACAGGGAACCTGGGTTCAAATCCCATTTCTTTCCACTCATTCCTGGGTGTAATCTTGGTTAAATCACTTCCTATCACAGGGTTTTAGTTTCTTCATCTATAAAATGGGAGGCTTGGACTAGATGACCTCTAAGTTTCTTTTCAGCTCTAGACTTTTGGTCCTGTGATCTCTCTGGGCCTCAGTTTCCCTTTCTCTTAAACAAAGCACTTGTACTAAATGACACCTCTAATGACTTCCAGCCTAGGTTGATGGTCTGAGGGTCAATGACCACTTATCAGGTGTGTTGTAGAGGGAATCCCTTTTGGGGTTTGGGTAGACCAGATGACTTCAGAAGCCCCTTCCAACTCTGAAATTCAGTGATTCTGTGATTGGATAACCAATGCCCCTTTCCAGCACAGACAGTGTGTCTCATAGGGAACAATGGCTCTGAAGTTTGGATTTGAATGCTGTCTCTGCCCATTGCTCTGACCTTCAACCCTTTATCTCCCTGTACCTCAGTTTCCTCTTCTGTGCAATAAGTGGCTGGATTGGATTTTGATGGTCTCCCAGTCCTGAATCTATGATCATGTTTTATCAGCTTCCTCCCTTTTACCACCCTGTTGTCATCACCACCCATGGTACTACTGGGAATTCTCATCCTGCCTGATTGGTGAGACCCCCCAAATCCGAACAGTCCTAGGTCCAATCGTCTTCATCTTCACCTCTTCCCATTTTCCACTCTGCTTATGGATCTCATACCTCCCACCCCTTCTCTCTTTTTTGATCTCAGAAGTATTACTATATTAACACTAGCACGGCTTCTCAAAGGACATGTCAGTGAAGCACTCACTCTCCTTTTTGACTCCTCAGATCAAAATGCCCCATCCTGAACCCCAGTTCTCTCTCCCAATAGAATTTACGATCTTTGAAGCAAGTACTACATAAACATAAACTATTATTATTATTACCATTTTTGTTATTGTTACCATTGGAGTCAAGGATCACCTCACTTTTCCATTTGTGTTACCAACACTTGACATAGAATTAAGTGCTTACTAAATCATTCATTCAGCCTCGGTTGCATGGGTGGGAGCCACATCTAGGCTGGTGTTTGTCAGCGATTTCTCTTTCCCTAGAGTTTACCATTCTGAATTAAAAAAAAAATAAAATAAAAGCTTTAACAGCCTCCTGTCTGTGCCTTCAGGAATGAGAGCAGAATTCAAAAGCCTCGGAAAAATCCACACAGTATTTAGGAAAAACTCAATGCTCTCATCCTTGGGGGAAAAAAGAAAAATAAAAACCTGCCTCTTGGGATCCGCCCCTCTTGGTGAACACACAGACATCCTTTAATTCAAAAGCTAATCTTCTTTCCGAACCAGTCTATAAACTCCTAATGATCAATAGTGAGAAGGGAAAAATGCTAAGACACAATTGAAACGGCAATAAAGTAAGACAAAATCGAAAACAGGCCTCTATTAAGCAGTCCTATTAGACACTGCCTGCCTCATAAAGATGTAATCACCAGCAGTCTTGCATATGGGGAGCTCATTTAGGGAGAATCTTCATACAGTTCTTCCAGTTCCATTTTGTGCCGTCCTGGGTCCTCCTGCTAGGAGATTGGGTTTTCTAGTAGCTCAGGGCTTAACGTTACATGTGCCAGGTGCCTATTGAAATACGACAATAAGAATTTTTGCCCGCTGATCCCTGGGAATGTTCACCAGAGGGGAAAACCCTTGAATTTCTGGAAACCACTCAGCCATCTCTGAGAACTATAATTAGGCAGGTGAATGGACATCTCATTCTGGGAGGTAATGACTTTATCTCATTCTGAGAAATGCTCCTAGAGAGGAAGATTCCAGATGGAATCATGCAGAGACTATGAGAGATGCGGAAATGGTTAAACACTTTTCCCTAGCCACCAAACTGTCCTAACCTGGTCTTTGCGTGCCTCAGTTTCCTCTCATGTAAAATGAACAGGTTGGACCAGACACCTCTCAAGTCCCTTCCAGCTCTAACTCTATGCTGCCAAGCCCTACGCTGTTCTAGATTGTCTGATCTTTATTTTTTTTCTTGTTTCAAATGTCTCAAGCGAAAACTTTACCAGAACATCCTAAGGCGAGATAGTGAGTGGCTTCAAAATGTTGATGTATCCTTGGAAGTAAGTGACTTCCTGCAAAGGAGATGGGATGATCCTTGAATGGGAACAAAGTCTTCCTCTGAGTCAGAGTGAGGAGACCTTGGGGCTGGGGCTGTGACAAACAAGACAAATTGCTTGGAATTGTTTTTAAAGTGAAATGAGCTCAAAGAAGCTCATTTCAGTGGTTGGTGTTCAGTCCTTTTCAGTCATATCTGACTTTCCATGACCCCATTTGGTGTTTTCTTGGCAAAGATAGTGGAGAGGTTTGCCATGTCCTTCTACAGCTCATTTTACAGATGAGGAAACTGAGGCAAACAGGGTTAAGTGACTTGTTCAGGGTCACACAGCTAATGAAGTGTCTGAGGCTAGATTGAACTCAGGAAGATGAGTCCTCCTGACTCTAGGCCTGACACTCTATGTACTAGGGTGCCACCTAGCTGCCCTCAGATAAGGAGAGAACAAATTTAACTGACCTGGAGCTCAGGGCAGGGGGTAATTAGCTAGCAAAGGTATATAGCACTCCCTCTGGGGCACTTCTCCCAACTCACACTTGCAGGATGGGTATCCTGAAGGGATAACTGCCATTCCAGGTTCAAGGATTACTCTGTGGGTCCACACTCCTCAAAAATCTAGTTCATGAGCCCCCACCAGTGATCTTATCTTTAATAGTCATACAGCAGAAACAACCTGTTCAAAACAAAGACGTGTTAGGATAACATAGTAAGAATAGTTACTGCAAAACATTTCCTCCATAAACCTGAGGCATAAACTCCCACAGCATCAGTGGGAAGAGAGGGCCCAAGCTCAGAGTACAGTGGCATCAAATTGCTATTAGGGGAGTATATGTGGCCAAAGTAACTCACACCTCCATTGGACCTCAATGTATTTTCTCTTCTCATAGAATTCTCCTACTGCCTCCCATAGATAGATCATCTCTGCTGAATCAATGGCTAACAGCTAACATTTATATAGCTCTTATTCTGTACCAGGCATGGTACTAAGCACTTTACAATTATTATTTCATTTGATCTTCACAATAACCCTGGGAGATGAGTGCTATTATTATCCCCATTTCACAGATGAGGAAACTGAAGCAAGCAGAAGTAAAGTGACTTGCCCAAGGTCACACCATTAGGAAGTGTCTGGTCTTCCTAACTCCAAGCTTAGTACTCTATCCACTGTGCCACCTAGCACTGATTTTCATTTTACAGATGAAGAAACTGAAACACTCAAAGCTGATGTGTCACAAAACTAATAAGTATCCAAGGTAGGATTTGAATTCAAGACATCAATAGCCTATTTTGGATAATAATACCACTTGATTTTTCCTTTTCTTTCTCTGTCTCTCCAAGGTATCTTGCAAAAGAATCCCTTAATTCTCAAGATGTTATCATCTTGAGAGCAGATTGGTGGCACAATGGACAGAATGTTGGGCCTGGAGTCAGGAAGACCTGAGTTCAAATTCAGCTTCAGATACTTACTAGCTGTGTGACCCTAAGTAAGGCATTTATCCCTGTTTGCCTTGATTTCCTCAACTGTAAAATGGGGATAATAATAACACTTGATTCTCAGAGTGGTCATGAGGATCAAATGAGATAACATTTATTTAAAAAAAAAACTGTTTAGTACAGTGCCTGCCACATAGTAGGTACTCTAAAAATGCTTATTCTCTTCCCCCCGCCCCAGCACATATTTCTTCAGAGAGTGCTTGAAGTAGTAGCTCCATGGTCATTAATGATTAAAATAGCTCCTTATAAACCCCCGCCAATCTGTTCAGTATTTCTTTATTGTACTCCTGTCAGTTTAGGCTCTGAATATTCTTAGGACGAGGTGACGTAGTTGGGTCTCATGCCAAGCTTTTGCAAATTTGTTTTCATCTCCAAGACTTTTCACTGTTTTATGATGTGATGTCATTCAAAATCTTTTGACCATCCTCCATGGTTTTACAAATGAGCCTGTATTTTTTAATAATATTTTATTTTTTCCCTATTACATGTAAAAACAATTTTTAACATTCATTTTTAAAAATTTTGAGTTCCAAATTCCTCCTCTCCCCCCCTTTTCCTCCCCCTCCCTTAGACAGCAAGCAATTTAATATGTTACACTTTTTCAATGATATCAAATGTATTTCCATGTTAGTAATGTTATGAAAGAAAACAGACCCCCCCCCCAAAAAAAACACAAAAAAATAAAGAAAACAAAAAGTAGCATACTTCAATCTGCATTCAGAATCCACTGGGTTTTTTTTTCCGCTGGAAGTAGATAGCATTTTTTCATCATGAGTCCTTTAGAATTATCTTGAATCATAGTATTACTGAGAATAGCTAAGTCATCCACAGTTGATTGTCTTACAATATTATTGTTATTTTGTATAATGTTCTCCCGGTTCTGCTCACTTCATTTTGCATCAGTTCACACATATCTTGCCAGGTTTTTCTGAAATCATCCTGCTCATCATCTCTTATGGAACAATAGTATTCCATCATAATCATATACCACAACTTGTTCAACCATTCCCCAATTGATGGGCATCTCCTCAATTTCCAATTTGTGGCCACCACAAAGAGAGCTGCTATAAATATTTTTGTACAAATAGAGTCTTCTTTTTTTACCACTTTGGGACACAGACCTAATAGTGGTATTGCTGGGTCAAAGGGTGTACACAGATTTACAGCCCTTTGAGCATAGTTCCAACTTGATGGGGCTGTATTTTAAGTTAGTGTCACCCTTGGCTATAATTTTTCTCCTCATAGCAAAGAAATCAATAATTTGCTGACTGAGGTGGTTTCTGGAGTCTTTTAGTCTTCTCATTGTGACAGCTGCTTTACATCAGTAAGTTTCTGCAAGAAATGGTAACGATCATGATCATTATCTTTACCTTTGTCCATTTCCCATTTTTTTGCCTCAGTGGTTTGTTTGAATAGGTCAGTAGGAATTAGTCATAACTGTGTCATTTCTTCTCATCTTTATTTTTTCTTCTGATTTGATTTTTTATTTAAACTTGGCTATATTTAGTTGATGGTCTGGCTACACCTAAGCCAGCTGATTCAGACATGACTCCCACATTAGTCATCAGTAATTTCAGACAGATAAAATATTTAAATTATCTCTCATCGACCAGCCTGTTCTACACTTCTTTATGGCTTGGGGAGTGGGAAAAAGGGGGAACTGGAAGTGGGAGGAAAAGGAACCAGGAAAAAGGAGCCAATAATTTTTTTTAAGTTTAAGAATAATAGAACTTGGTTATTAAAACATTTTGCAAACTGGTAAAATTTTGCTTGGGGGAGGTGGGGGAGGGAACTGTAGAACACTGCTCTATTTGACAGCTCCTAAGTTTTTACCTCACCATCTCTTCTTTCTCAACTTAAAGAATTCTCATTTGTTCCTTTTTGGATTTGTAATCCAAGTCTCAAGTTACCATGGAAGTCCCAACCTTCTCAAGGTGCTTTTGCTGATTCTAAAAGTCCTTTTCCCCATTTTCGTTTTATTATCTTTGCCTTCTAGACCTTTTTCCAGATAACCTGCCTATGGGGAAGTCACTAGGAATTGATTCCCCATGATATTTGACAACATTATTCATTGGGAGAAATTCCCAGGACTCTATGTCTAGACATAGGTAGGTGACTACTCAGATTTGTGGGGAACCTTCTTAAAAACAAGAGGATTAAGAAGCAGAGGAAGTGCATTAGTTCCTGGGGACCAAGAAGTCTCCCAAAGGGTTTCAGTTTGGTCTGACTCTAGGCTTCTCTCTGCCACCTGCCCAGGATCCTGAGAAGCAATTCACTCCTTCACATAGCTGCAGCCTATCGTCTATCACAGGGTAGATCCCCAAAGGCAACTTCAGACCTTAGCTGCTATTCCCAGGCCTGCCCTGCTTCTAACACAAGACCCAGGGTGATTTCCTACCTATCTCCCAGACCCAGAGGTGTGACTGAGCAACACCGTAGAAGGGGGTCGGGCTTCTCGCAGGAGCTAGAGGTAAGGAAGAAATGCATTACAACAATGAGGAACAGCAAAAGCACCAAGATGGGAGACGGGATGTCACAAATTAGTGTTGTTTAGTCATTTTCACTTGTGTCCAACTTTTCGTGAGCCCTCTTGGGATTTTCTTGGCAAAGATACTAGAATGGTTGGCCATTTCCCTCTCTAGCTCATTTTACAGATAAGGAGACTGAAGTAAACAGGGTTAAGTGACTTGCCCAGGGTCACATGGCTACAAAGTGTCTGAGGCCAGCTTTGAACTCAGGTCTTCCTGATGCCAGGTCCAGCACTCTAGCCACTATGCCACTTAATTGCCCCCAATGTTATAAATGGAGAGAAACTAATAAATGAGTTTAGCTAAAACACTGAGTCCAGGAAGAAGAGTCATGGAACACAGGCCTGAAGAGATTGGCTGGGGTCAAATTATGGAAGGCTTTTAACATCAGGCTGAAGAATTTTTTTTTTCAAAGGCAATAGGAAGCCACTGGAGACTTTTGAGCAGAGGAGCAACTGCATGATCATACTGAGACTATAGGAAGATTATTTTGACAGGATAGATTGCAGAGGGGTGAGACTTCAGGAAGAGAGTTCAATCAGGAGACTTCTACAATAATGTAGATGATGATGATGATGGTGGCCTGAGCTAGAGTAGAGAGAAGGGGGTCAATATGAGTGATGCTGGGTCTTATGTCATTGCTTAAGAGATCTTCAATGACTTGCCCTAAGATCACTCAGCCAGCAAACCCAAGGGCAGATTCAATAACAGGTCTTCTGATTCTGGTATTTTCCCCACTCCAATCCAATCCAACCTGCTACTATGGTATTTATTTAGAACTTCAGCATTAACTGTATGACGGCCCACTTACCGCTCTGTAGATATTAATACACAGAATACAACAGAGAGATAGACAGATGGACGGACAGATGGATGGATGGATGGATGAATGGATAGATAGATAGATAGATAGATAGATAGATAGATAGATAGATAGAT
>NW_027187400.1:39568035-39581957 GCF_028583685.1 Petaurus breviceps papuanus
GATAGATAGATAGATAGATAGATAGATAGATAGATAGATAGATAGATAGATGATACATATGATATACCTCCATCCTAAGCCAGGGGAGCAAAAGATTCTATCTATTCTATCTCTTTTGATATATCATATTTTATATCATATATCATCTAATCATGTATTATGTAATGTATCATATATCACATAATCATATACCATACAATATATCTTATAGCATATAATCATATGTCCTATAATACATATAATATTTCATATAATTTATCATGTAATGTATATCATATAACATGTCACATAATATGTCATATACCCTATAATCATATATCATGTAATGTCTCATATATCCTATATTATATAATTATATATTGTATTTTTTTCTACATATAATCCTCTATCTCCCCTGCCTTAGAATGGAGGCCTGTCTGTCGAGCTGCTGTGCACCTGCCACTTGATGCTGCCAACAAGTCATCTGCCCTACCCATATTCAGATGAACAAAATCAACAATAAAGGAATGGGTGTCATTTAAAAAAACAAACACACACTCAGGTGTTTTGAACCTGAGTACCTAGAAGGAAGATAAGGTTCTTGACAGAAAGCAGGAAGTTTGGGGGAGGAGGGGTGGGTCAGGAGGAGATAAACCACCTTTGGCTGACCTACCTGCCCTATAGGTAAATCAGATCTTTGACTGCTTTGAATTCTTTCAAGGAATTCCAATTCTCCTAAGCGAAGGAGATTGCCCAGTGGATGTTCCAACTTCTCAGGCTGTAATGGAAGAATCTGGCCACCAGGTGCCACTCCGTTCCTTCTTCCTATGGTTAAGGAGACGCATAAATACTAGCCCAGCCAGGCTTATCACAAAGGCAAAGAGGGAAAGAGAAGGCCAACCAGGAAGGAGGAAAAGAGGAGAAAATAAAGCAAATTGACATCGAGGTAGAAACAAGCCAAATTCAAGTTCAAGAACGAACATTTATTAAGCTCCTGTGGTGTTCAAGCACTCTCATGGGTACCAGGGATACAGAGATGATCTTTTGTTTTCGGCGGGGAGGGAGGAGACAACAAAGACATAGCACACACATCATGAGGACCTATAGGTTAATGTACAAAGGGAGCAACCATCAACCATTGGAAGGATCAAGGAAAGTCCGATGGAGGAGGGAGTCCTGGAGCTGAGCTTTGAAGGAAGATGCCCTCACTCCAATGAATGCAATAAAGCCTTCTGGCTGACTGCCCCACTCTAGTCCATCTTCCATTCAGCTCTCCAACTGGCCTTGCTAAAGGGGAAGTCTGACCATATCACTCCCCTATTCAATAACCCCCAGTGGTTGGGTAGCCAAGGGAGAGCCTCCTAAACTAGGAGACTCAGTTCCCTCCTCTCTAAAATGGGGGCAATGATGCCTTGGAACGCTTGCCTCATAGGGTTGTTAGGGGTTTCAAATGAGGTGTGTACATGAGAAGTTTCATAAGACCCCAATGAAAACCAAAGGATACAGAACCAGGAAAACAACATGCCCAGAGACTACAATAATGTAAATGGAGAGAGAACAAAAACAGAGCAGAAAGTCCTGAAATGGAGTGCTGGGAAACGACAATGTTTGATATATCAATCAACCAATTTATTAGGTGTCCACCAAGTGCCAGGCACTTTCCTAGGAGCCAGGGTTACAAAGACAAAGAATGAAGCAATCCCTACTCTCAAGAAACTTCCATTATAATGGGAAAACAAGGATATTTATTACAAATAGAAATAAATATTTGCATAGTATTTACAGAGTAATTTAAGGTTTGCAGATCACGTTAATAGATATTAACTCATTCGATCCTCATAACAACCCGAGAAGATAGGTCCTATTATTATCCCAATAATGACAGTTGAGGAAACTGAGCCAAAGTGAGGTGAAGTGACCTGCCCAAGGTCACACAGCTAGAAAGTGTCTGAGGTTGGACCTGAATTCAGATATTCTTGACTCCAGGTTCCACTGTGCCTCCTAGTGGACACTTAAATAAAGATCGTTCATTGTTTGCAGAAGACCATGATATCAAGAAGGTGGTGACATGACTTGTAAAAGGTAATTAGGGAGGGAGGACACTAGTAGTTTCAGCCCAGAGAAGAGATTAAGAAAGGTCTCACCCTCTTCTGGGAGAGGGGGAGGGGAATGTTGCATGCAGTGTTCTGCCAGGTCATTATGCTGCTTCATTTGGCTTAACTGGAGTTTAGGTTTTTTTCTTTGCTATAAGGAAAGGCTCACTTAGGAGGAGTATATACAAAAAGGACAATGATATAGTAAATAAAGACATCTGTAAAACTTTATGAAAGAGAAAAAGGAGAGGGGAGGAAGGGAGGGAGGGAAAGAAAAAGAGAGGGGGACAGGGAAAGAAGGAAGGAAGGGGAGAAAGGAGAGAGAGGAAGGAAGGAAGGAAGGAAGGAAGGAAGGAAGGAAGGAAGGAAGGAAGGAAGGAAGGAAGGAAGGAAGGAAGGAAAGAAGGAAGGAAGGAAGGAAGGAAGGAAGGAAGAAGGAAGGAAGGAAGGAAGGAAGGAAGGAAGGAAGGAGGAAGGAAGGAAGAAGGAAGGAAGGAGGGGAGGAAGGAGAGAACAAGGAGAGAAAAGGGGACAGAGAGAGGGGGGGAAAAGAGAAAGAGACAGGGGAAGAGAGAAAAGGGAGGAGGTGGGAAAGATTAAAAATGAGATGCCAATAAAGTTTTTCTGCCAACTTTAAATCAATATATAGATGCTATTTACGGAGAGATTTTTAGACTGGTCCTTTGGAACTTTTGTCTGCCACAGCCAAGTCCACTCCCACCCCTCCCTTACTCTCCTCAATCTACACTCATCTCTCACATCCCCAAAAGAATCTATGAAATCATCAGCTGCTGACTTCACTATGATGCACTTCATCTCAGCCCTGATGCCCCTGCTCCCAAATCGATCCTCTGGAAGCCCTGATTCTGACTCCACACCTCCTGCCCCCAACTCCAGTCATCCTGGATACTCCCAATATGGTACCAACTTTCCTCAAAGAGACATGTTTGGTTGGGGGGGGGGGGGCGGTCAGGAATGACTGGAGAGAGTAAGCCTCCAGTGGGAAGAAGGTGACTGAAACAGAAGATGGGGATGTTAGGGCTGGAAGACCAGGCATTGAGTTTCTTATTATGAAGACCCTAAGAGTTGGAGTAAGTGGGCAAGAAGGGCAAATAGTGTGGATCCAGGATGGGCAGAAATGACCAGCAGGTTTCTGGCAGATGGGCCCCTTTCCCTGGGTCTTCTCTGGACTTAATGCCACTAGTTCCTTCGACCCCTCATCATGTGAGATAAACTCAATCCTGGTGTCCTTGCTTTCTATGTTCAGGATTTCAGCCTCTTATCATGAAGACCCTAGGCACTGGAGTAAGCAGGAAGGAAGGGCAAACAGTGGGGACCAAGGGCAGGCAGCTTCTGGAAGACCTTCCAGGAATGGGGAGCCCACCCAGTAGAATACAATACTATGAAGGAAGTCTAACCAGGGCAGAGTCATAATAATAACTGCTACTTGTGCCTAGAGTGTTTTGTAAATATTATCTCATTAAAGCCTCACACCTACCCTGGGAGGTAGATACAATGAGTATTTTTAACCACATGCTACAGATGGAAACTGGAGCTTAGAGAGGTGACTTCTGGGTCCCTCATTTTGTGATCGGTTCTCCGTATTGTAGGAGTTGTAGGACTGACCTCTAAAATCCTTCCCAAACCTAAGATCTGGGGATAATGGGCCCAATGATCCATTTTTACATATCTATTGATACCCTTTGGTGAAAGTGTCCTTCTAAATCAGCACACTGATAAGCCAATCTTCCTTAATGGAAAGAGTTGAATTTGGAGTCCACAGACCTGAGTTCAAATTTTACCACTTTTCCCACTTCCTTTGTGTGCCTTGGACATCACTTAATCTTTCCCTGCCTCTGTTTCTTCACCTGTGAAATAAGGGGACTGGCCTAGATGACTCCAGAGGCCCCTTCTAGCACCAGAGCTAGGATCCCACATTCCTAAAAACCACTTGCATCATACTCAAAATCCTAGCCAGGGCAAGATCTCAGCAACACAGTCAGCATCTCTGTTTCCTGTGTTCCCACTCACAATCTGCCTTAGCTTCCTTGAAGTCTGGGCTCTGGTCATTGCCACCACCCAGAGCAGAACCACGGCAGGGCAACTGGAGTGTTAGCTCCGTATGCCAAAATTTAGAGGTGCTGTCAGCGCTTGCAATCCCTCGGGAGGATAAAACCCAACTGAGCTAAGAACCCAAGTTAGCAAAAATAGTTAAAACAGATAGCTACCCAGATGGATTGCTTCCTCTCCTCCCCTGGTCGCACCCCAAGTGAGCTTGTTCCCAGACTGCTGTGGCCGGCTTGCCAGCAGCCCCCTCACCCCGGCAGCCTCCCTGGCAGCGGGTTTGAGTGCCAACTCCTGCTGCTTGCCTCAGTCTCATTTTTTGCCACTGGCCTGGGCACGACAATTACTAATTACAACTTGGCCACCACTACTGGGCAGAGCATTGCTACCTCCCCTTCCGGTGACTCTGGCAGAAGTCTGGACAGACCCTTCTTGTCTTCCCAGCCAAGACAAGGTTGGGATTTTCTTCCAAAGAAGTTTTATAAAGAAACTTGGAAAAAGCAAATGAAGAAACAAAACCTCCCAGGAAAAGACATCTGACCGAGTATCAGTTCCTGATCCAAACTTAGCTAATGCCGAATGCCTGATGAAACAAGCAAGCACAGCCCCCCAGGGAAGCCCCCACCTCCTCCTTCTCTCTTCAGGACCAGAGGGGCTGGACACTGGAGTAAAAGACTCAAACTTCTAGCTAGAATTAGACTTGGGATTCAGACCTGGGGGAGGGAATGGAGATACACTTCTCTTAAGCCACACAGCAACCCTGTGAGGTAGGTTTTAATATGCCCATTTTATGGATGAGAAAACTGCAGCTCAGGGAAATGACTTGTCCATTGTGTGGCAGCTAGTAAGTGGTAAGGGCAGGATTCAAAACTCTGTCTTCCTCCCTCTACACCCAGCCTTCTACCCACTGCTCATACTGCCCCTGCCTTTGTTGGCTTTCTAGACTTCTCCTTGGATGTGGTCCCATGAGGCTGCAATCAATCATAATTATTAAGTATCTACTATGCGTCAGACTTCAGCAGCTAGGTGGTGCCGTAGTGCACCAAGTGCCAGACCTGGAGTCATGAAGACTTCAGTTCAAATCTGGTCTCAGATACTTACTAGCTGTGTGACCCTGGGCAAGTCACATCATCCTGTTTACCTCAGTTTCCTCATCTGTAAAATGAGCTTGGAAGAGGAGATGGCAAAGCATTCCAGTATCTCTGCCAAGAAAACCCCAAATGGGGGTTTGAAGAGTTAAACAACAAAATGTTCTGGGCACTGTGCTAAGTGCAAGGAATGGAAAAAGAGGCAAAAGACTGTCTTTGTCCTCAAGGAGCTTACAATCTAATGGGGGACTCAACATGTAAACAAATATGTACAGAGATTATATATACATATATCATATATCAAGATGTATGAGATATATATATATATATATATAGTTATAGAGATATGGATATATGATAAATAGAAGATAATAACAGAAGGAAGACATGGGGAATAAGAGGTTGGGGAAGGTGGCATTTTAGTTGGGACTTAAGGAAGCTGGGGAGGTCAGTAGGCAGGCAGGAGGAGGGAGAGCATTCCAAGCATGGGGGACAGCCAGAGATATGGAATCTTGTTCCTGAAACAGCCAGGGCAGGAACTCCTAAGGGACAGAAGGTCTGTGGAAGCAGTTATTCTGCCCTATTTGAATAATTCTGGGTTGGAAGGGGCCTTAGAATGATCATGGCCCACCCCCTAATCTAACAGATGAGCAGTCTGAGGACCAGGGAGGAGGATCTCACAGGTGAGGGCAGGGTCCCACCGTCAGCTAGGGAGACCCCCAGGACCATAGCAAGGGATGGGCATGGGTATCCCCCGGGACTCTATGCATACCCTCAGGTTGCGTTTTCCCCCCCTGGTATTTTCTGTTTCATTTTTAAAGTTTGGATACTTCAAGGGACATTTAATTGCTTTTTTAAATTAAAGGGTTTTTTTAAGTTAAATTTTAATTTGTTCAGTTTAATAAATATGAAAGGGTAGGCACTGATTTCCTCAACCAATTCACTCACCCCACCTCACTTAGCCCTGGCCCCTTTGTTGTCAAAAGGTCTTGAATGAATCAACAGAAGTGTGAACTAGGTATAAACATCTCCACTGAATAAATTAATCCTTAATCAAAGGCATTTGACTAGGCCCAACAAGGAGTCTGGTCAGATTGGATGAGGGACTTGGCTATGCCTTATGGAACTTGTAAAAGAACTGGCAACGGAATTTGGAACTGGAGTTCCAAGTGGCTGGCCGTGTGGAGGCCAGACAGCCATCCTAGCCAAGCCCTCGAGAAGGAATCAGTGTGGGGAAAGGGGGAGGGGGGATCCTTGGCCTCAACCTTGGTCTCAGTCTCCTCCCAACCCCCTTTGGCCAGGGAGAGACTTTTGTAAACTTTGGCAGGATGTGGGACTTCTGATCAGCATTCTAGGCTGAGGCACTGTTCCTGGAACAGCCTCAGGTGTCCGTCGTGTCTTTTGGCATTGGGAGCCAAGGACAAACTAGGTAAACTTTTAAAAAGGCAATTTCAAGTCTCTAAAGGAGTCCAGTAGTAAACCTAGAAATGCACCTAAAGGTAACTTTGTGAGTTACCTCATAAAGGCAAGAAAAAAATATCCAACAATTAGAAGTTGTGAGTTATCTTAGCCTGAGCCTACTTTCCCCTGGACTCTGTGTGTGCTGATGGGGTCCAGTGATGCCACTGGACCCAGATGACCCCGGAGGAGAAAGTGAGGCAACGTAGCCCAGTCCTTCCCCACTTAAATCCAATTCACTTGCATGTCATGGCATCACCTCCCTGATGTCCCGGCCCTCTTCAAGAATGAACAACCTTGTATGTGCTGGTGGGAGACTTTGGGGGGGGGGGGGATGCTTTATACCGGCTCTTATTATTATACCATCTTAGCAAATATCCCTTTCTAAAAGATAATTAAGTCTGCTGACTAATTTATATCAATTGACTACCATTTGGGGGAAACCTATGAATGGGGGCTCATGAGCTAGCATTAGAAAGACATCTCACAATGCCTCAGCCTGCACCTATACCCCTGGGAGTGGGGGAAATGTAGCTCTACTCTAGGGACTTGACCTGCCAATGCAAGGTGGAATGGAAGTGGGTCTATATGAGTAAAGTCAGAGCTAATTTTTTTTTTTTTGCCTTTTTTTTGGAGGGGGAAGGCAGGGCAATTGGGGTTAAGTGACTTGCCCAAGGTCACACGGCTAGTAAGTGTTAAGTGTCTGAGGTCGGATTTGAACTCGGGTCCTCCTGACTCCAAGGCTGGTGCTTTATTCACTGTGCCGCCTAGCCACCCCCAGAGCTAATATTATAATAACAACCGTGATGATAATGAGAGCAGTTAGCATTTATATAGCGCTTGAAAGTTTTCAAAAACACTGTGCCTGTGTTATCTCATTTGATACTCACAACAAACCTGTGAGAGAGGTACTATTATTATTCCCATTTTACAGATGAGGAAACTGAGGCTGAAATCAGTTAAGTGACTTGCCCAGAGTCACTCACTGAGTAAGTCTCCCAGACTGGATTTGAGCTCAGATCTTCCCGATTCCAGGCCCAGAACTCTACTCTATCCTTTATGTTTGAATACGTAGAAAATATTCAACTTTTTAAAATTCCCCGAGTTTATATCCTAATGAAATACCCACATGAAAGACCTTGGGGTTCAGTATTCTTTGTATTCTAACCCTTCCTCTTTCTGCTTCACAGAGGCAGCATGCAACTATGGGAAGAGGGTTGCATCAAGTCAGAAAATGTGAATTCAAGCCCCAGTTCCTCCACTCACTGTCTGGGTGACCTTGGGGAAGTCACTTAAGTCCTGTGGGCCTCATCTGTAAAATGAAGAGTTTGGCCTAGATGGTCCCTAAGACTCCTTCCAACATGATGATTCTATGAAGCCAAAGTCTCTTTCTGGCTTTCAGGAGTGGACACCACAGGATCCTGTTCTCTCTCTTTGTTTTATGCCCCAGCCTTTCCCCACATCCTGCAGTTTCCTGTCTCTGTTCTCCCACACACTCACATCTCCGTTGTTCTCTTCTCTTCCTTTTTCCTCCTTATCCACATTCTGCCCATCCTGCAAAGCCATCTCAGGTCTAATCTCCTCCATAAAGCTTCCCTGAATGATGGATGTAAATAACCCTGGATCTGGTGTCAAAGGGTCTGGGTTTGAATCCTTGCTCTATTAACTTATTGCCTGTGTGACCCTGATCATTAAATTCATATTTTTGGGCCTTGGTTTATGCATCTAAAGATGCATGGTCTCTGAGAATTTTGCTTTTTTTCCCCCCAGTTCTAGCATTTTCTTTTCTCTGAATTTGTACAAACCTAGAGTCTCTACAGAGCTCAGGACGTAGAGCACCAGGCCTGGAGTCAGAAAGACTTGAGTTCAAACCCTGCCTCAGACACTTCCTAGCTATGTGATCCTGGGAAAGTCACTTCCATCTGTTTACCTCAGTTTCCTCATTTGTAAAATGATCTGGAAGGAAATGGCAAACCCTTCCATTGTCTTTACCAAGAAAACTCCAAATGGGGTCAGGGAGAGTGAGAAAAGACTTGTTGGTCTCAGTTTCCTCATTCATAAAATGAGTGTTAGATTGGATCAGCTCTAAAGGCTCTCATTCTCTCTTTGTAACTGCACTGCTAGGCACATAATAGGGGATTAATAAGTGTTTACTGACTCACTGACTAGGTCTATGATCTTTTGTGACAAATAAAACACAAATCTATTTTCAAACCTCCAGAATAATTTAGAATAGGTTTTTTTTTTGCTCATGCTATATTTTCAGCAGTGGCAGAGAGTGGGGAAGGGGGGGAGTTCCACCAGAATTTTGATGTTAAAAACAGATCTTCAGGAGCAGCTAGGTGGTACAGTGAGTAGAGCACTGGCCCTGGAGTCAGGAAGACCTGAGTTCCAATCTGACCTCAGATAACACTAGCCATGTGACCTTGGGCAAGTCACTTAACCCTAACTGCCCTGCCCTCCTCCCTCCAAAAAGCAACCCCCCCCCCAAAATGGGTTCTCATAACCAATCCAAACCATCCCCTTTTATTAAGCCACTACTCTGGGTCAGGCACCATTCTCAGCACTGATGATGAAAAAGGGAGGGCAAATTTAATCTTGACCAGGACTGAGCTGTGTCCCCGATGCACACAGACACCTCCCAGAAAGATGATTGGAGATCTTGTCCCTGAAAGAGGAGGCTCCTTCAGGGATCTGTCAGAGGAGACAGCCTCAGGGGGTCCCTATGGATTCAGAGATTCCAGGATTGTCAGGAGCAAATAACAAGGAGCTTTAAAGGTCATCTAGTCAGTCAACAAGCACAGATGAAGGACTTACTATGTGCCAGAAGCTATGTGTGCTATGTGGTTTCATCCCTCCATTTTACAGAATAGGAAACTGAGGCCCAGATGGGAAAGGGACTTGCCAAAATCCACACAAATGGGATTTGGCAAAATTGGAATTTAAGCCTAGGTCCTCTGGCTCCAGACCCAGCATTCTTTCCACAGCACTCGTTGCTTCCTTGGTTACTATTCACTGTAAACACATACTTGGTTGTCAATGGGCCATAGCAAACCCAAAGCTTTTTCTGAACTTCTCCTCCCCCCTCAAGAAAAAAAGTATAAAATTAGAATCATGGAAGGGAGGGAAAGGGAAAGGGAGGGATGGAATGAGGGGCAGAGTAAAGAAGAGAAGGAGGGAAATGGAGAGGAAGGGAAGGCAGAGGAAGAAAGGAGAGGTGAGAACGTTGTTATTGTTCAGTCATTTTCAGTTGTGGCAGACTCTCCATGACCCCAGGGCAGAGAAACTGGAGGGGTTTGTCATTTCCTTCGCCAGCTCATTTTACAGATGAGGAAACTGAGGCAAACAGGGAGAAGTGACTTGCCCAGGGTCACACAGTCTGAGGCCAGATTTGAACTCTGAAAAATGAGTCTTCCTGACTCCAAGGCCCAGTGCTTTACCCATTGAATCATCCAGCTGTAGAAGAGGGTGGGGGAGAGGTGGGGATGGGGTAGGGATGGAGAGGAAGGGAAGGGAGGGGAGGGGAGGACAAAATAGAGGTAGGGATGGGGGAAATGGAAAGCAAGGGAAGGGAGGGAAAGGGGGACAATAGAGAGAAAGGGAGGGAAGGGACAGAGAAGGCAGAGCAAAGGAGGAGAGGGGGAAGGAGGCAGCTGGAGCTTGACCTTTCATTGTCCAACGTACCAAAGAAAAGGGTAGGGCGGGGCCATTCCAATGGTAGCTTCTAGATGGGTGCAGCTGGTCAGTTAACCCTTCAAAGCAATTCCCACATGTGGCCAGCAGAGGGAGGTGCTGTCATCTGCATAAATCCCCATTCCTGCACTCACTACCGGGGAAAAAATCCCAGAAGCGAATGCATTTGGAATCCTAGGGAAGTCAGAGCTAAGAGGGGCCTCAAGTATAACACTGTTATTTTACATTTGGGGAAGCCAGTTCTTCAGAGGGGAGAATCTCGCAGAAATATAGAACCAGCACTAGACTTCAGGTCACATTTCCCCACCAGGTTCTTTGCACAAGGTCCCAGCAATCTTGGAGCAGATGAAAGCATGATGTGTTTACGGCCTAAATTCTATTTCCACAGCATTTTGGGGGTGCGCAGTGCTTGCATTGCCATGCCTCTGAGAGGGAGGGAGGACAGGAGAGAGGAGGAAAGAGATCGAGGGAGGGAGGGCATAGTGAGCTGGAAGTCTTCAGACAAAGGCTGGATGCCCACTGGTCCTGGATGTTGGAGCCCGGAGTGGGGGGGGGGGGGTGTGCTTCCAGCTCTGAGATACTTTATTAACTTCTTTTTACAGGAGAAGCTCGGTGAGTAAGGTTCAGAAAAGTAAGGTCCAAGATGGAGGGGCAGGTGTTTGGTCTAATCCATTCCTGATGGGAAATCCTCACTAATATGGCCACCAGAAGGAATCATCAGCCCTCTGCTCAAAGAGCCAGAGGGGGCCCCCCACTTCCAGAGACAGCCCACTGCACTTTGGGACTGCACTCATTCTTAGGGAATTTCCTGCAGGAAGACTTCTCCATCCCCCTGAAGTCCCGAGCCTTCCCTCTGTTGATTAGCCCTAATTTATCCTAGCCATAACTTGTTTGTATAGAGTGTCAGCTCCTTGAGGGCAGGGACTGGTGTTTATTTTTCTTTGTATCCTCAGCCAGCGAGTGATATACTGTAGGCGGTTAATGTTTGTTGATTTGTTGACTGACTTCAACCCTAAATATTCCTCCTGGCCACATCTACTGGTACCCTCAGGGATTAAGCAGAACCCATCTTGAACAAGGTAGCCTTTCTCATTCTTGAGCTCAGTTCTTCTCCCCCAAGCTTTTGCTTTTCCAGTTCCATATTAAGCACCTTGCCCACAATCGCAATTAGTCAGAGATGGAATGCAAGCCCTGGCCTTCCAAGTCCTCCCCCACCTCCAGCCCTCCATGATCTTTCCAGTGTATTGTTGTGAGGAGAAAATGAGATTTTTACAAAGCACTTTACCAAACTTAAAACAATATCCAGACCCCCTGGGTCAATGGGTGCCAGTGTAGACTGGGGAACCCCCAAGCACTTCTCATGGAGTTGGGTCACAGGCATCCCTCAGCAAGGGGCCAGAGCACAAATCTCTCAGCAGAATGGAGCAGAGCATCTCAAGAGGAATGTTCCAGTCCAGCTCTGATATGTCAGGAGAGAAACATCAAGCAGACAGATTAACTAGGGTGCTGAGTTTGTAGTGAGAGAAACTGAATCCCTGAATTTGAGAGAAAGTGGAGAAGAGAAGGGTCTGGCCACTATGGTCCATGGGTCACAAAGAGCTGAACAACATCAGCTGTGTAACTCTGGGCAAATCACATGACCCCCTTGAGACTCAGTTTCCTCCTCTCCACAGTGGGGGTAATAATATCCCTCCTTTGAGGCTCAAATGGGATAATGGCTGTAAAGCATTCTGCAAATGTTAAAATGCTATGTTAATGCTAGCCCCCGGATCTAAGAATACCTCGAAGGACCAAGCTGCGTCAATTGACTCAGTGAATGTGGTTTTTTTTTTAATCCATAAGGCAAAAGGCAGTAGAGGTAGCTGGATGACGCTTTTTATTATAAAGTAAAATGATAATAAAATGTTTGCATCAGTCGATGACTGGTCATCCTCATGCTGCTATCGTCAGTGCTGCTGTTCCTTCCATGTTCTCTTGGTCCTGACTACAGCTCCCTCCTCCTCCCCCCATGCTACCCAGCCAGAAGATCTGCCAGAGGATGGAAGAACTGGGCACCGACACAGCTCAGACGAGTACAGATAAAGGCTTTGAGATTTCACTCTTCATTTTCTAACGCCATCAGCCCTCGATCTCAAGCACTTTCTCGTTACTAAGCACCCTCCCCTCTTCTTAGCTCATTGGATCTTTCCAGAAACCCTTTCATTGCTGATTTCTGGAAGTAGGGAATTTTTTTATAGGGTGTGGAGGGAGAGACAGGAACTATGATGTCATTGGTATAACTAATCCCCAGGGAGGAAATTCCCTCTACCACTTGTATCCGCAGTTTTGGGCACATTGTAAGCATTTAATAAATATTTGTGGGCTGACTTCTCTATGGCTTATTATCATCTTAGAGATGTGCCTGGGGTAGAGTGCAGTGACTTGTCCAGGATCACACATCATTTGGTAATTTGGATTATTTGGCATCAAGATCAGGACCTTTCTCTAGGTGTCTTGATGGTTCAAGGATCCCAGGGAGGCATTGAGGCTGTCCTTTATTGTCCCCTGACCTCACTACATGACTTGCCCACATCCTTTTCTGGTCAAGAAGGCAAGGCTCAGGGGCAGCCAGGTGGCACGGTAAAAGCACTGGCCCCAGAGTCGGGATGACCTGGGATCGAATCTGGGCTCAGATACTTACCACCACACCCAGAAATAACTGGCAGTGTAACCTTGAGCAAGTTACTTAACCCCAATTGCTTAAAAAAAAAAAAAAGAAGGCAAGGCTCGGAAACATTAGGTGGATCCCCTATGGGGAACTTGGGGGATGCTTTGAACAAGAGTCTGGAGAATTAACTAGGGCAGGACAGTCAGTGTCTTGTTTCAGGGTACCAACCGGGTGGGGGCGGGACCACTTCTGCCTTGCCCCGTCCCAGAGCTTTCTTGTTCTCTGCAGGCCCCACAGACCACCGGCTCCCAAGCCTGTAGATGCTTTCTCTGAGGGTCCAGTTGGATTATGCCATGAGACTCACCCTGCTCTCCTGAGATCCCTCTTCTACCACAAGGGTCCTACGCCCTCCGCCTTAACCTAGCCTCCCACCCCACCCATCCCATTCTACAGCCCCTGAGGGAGTATCTAATGTGAATGGACCAGACCAGGGTAGATCATCCTCTCCCTCTCCCCCTTCATCTCCTCCAGAGGGTTAACCAGTGACCTGGTGTGACTGAGGGACTTTAGAACATAGAATGTCAGAGCTAGGAGGGCCCTTAAAACATAGACTATGAGAACTAAGAGAGGCCTTAGAACATTAAAATGTCAGAGCTGGGAGGGCTCTTAGAACAGGAAATGTCAGAGCTAGGAGAGGTCTTAGAACAGGGAATGTCAGAGCTGGGAAGAGCCTTAGAACAGGGAATGTCAGAGCTGGGAGGGCCCTTAGAACAGGGAATGTCAGAGCTGGGAAGAGCCTTAGAACACAGGATGTGAGAGTTGATAGAGTCCTTGGAACATAGAATGTCAGAGCTAGGAGAGCCCTTAAAACACAGAATATCAGAACTAAGAGAGGCCTTA
>NW_027187400.1:39581967-39595252 GCF_028583685.1 Petaurus breviceps papuanus
TAGGAGAGCCCTTAAAACACAGAATATCAGAACTAAGAGAGGCCTTAGAACATTAAAATGTCAGCTGGGAGGGCTCTTAGAACAGGGAATGTCAGAACTGGGAGGGCCTTTAGACCATTAAAATTGGAGGGTTCCTCTCCTCTCCCATCCTGTCCCACCTGCTTAGTCCCTCACTAGCCACTTCTCTCCTCTCAGTCTACCCCTCAAGGGTTCTCTACAAGACTCTCCCCAGGCTGGGGAGGACTCTCTTCTATGTCTGCCTCCTCCTGGTGATCGGATGGAATTGCCCAATAGAGGGTGTCCAAGGGAACTGCCACTCTTCCTGGGCCCACCTTCTGCCAGGAAGGTCCCACTATCTGTGCCTCTGTATCCCCACCTGCCACCTCTTGGACCCTCTGCTTCCTCCAAGGAATTATCCAGCAACTTCTGTGCCTCCTGGCTTCCTCCTACATATTCAGGGTGAGATTCCAGGATCAGAGGAGACTTTTCTCTACACTTTCCTTCCCATTCCCCCTTTAACTCTTCCAGGGGGATTATGGGATGATGGATTGAGAGCTGGAAGGTACATGGTAGACCATTCAGTCCAGAGGTTTTTGACTTTTTGAGGCAATCAGAGTAAAGTGACTCACCCAGGGTCATACAGCTAGTAAGGATCTGAGGTTGAATTTGAACTCAGGTTCTCCTAATGCCAGGACCAGTGCTGTATCCACTGAATTGCTCAGCTGCTTCCAGTCCAGAGGTTCTTAAACTTTTTTTGTATCATGGATCTCTTTGACAGTCCAGTGAAGCCCGTGGACCTCCTCAGAATTATGTGGTGTTGTGTATGGGTGTGTATATGTGTGTTTTATGCATCACACAAAATAAATAAGATTACAAAGGAAACCAATCATACAGGGATATAGTTGGTTGGGTTTCTTTTAAGTTCATAGACCCCAGCCTAATGTCTCTTTATTTTACAGAAGAGAAAACTAAGACTCAGGGTGAGGAGGATTTGCCTAAAGTCACACAAGGCATAAGTAGAAAAGCCGGCATTTGAACCCAGATCTCCCAAGCCCTCACCTCATCCTAGCTAGCACCAGCTGTGGTCCAAAGGGTCAGAATCCCCAGTGATGTCTCTGCAAGGGTCACGTGGCCTGGGTAGACACAGAGGGACTGTAGTCTACACCAGTGGGGGGCCCCTCCAGGATGAGCTCACTGAGTCACCAAAGCTTCCTGGTCTTGAGAGGGCTGGTCTACGGCAAGAGCAAAGTTCTGTGCCAGGCAAGGTCCTGCCATCTTCATAAACTTCATCCCTGCAGGGGCCAGCCCAGGACTCCACACAATGACCAGAGCTCCAGAGCTTGAAGGAAAGAAATCACATGTCATTTCATGGGAGGCTTTCCGGAACTCAGTGCATTCCTGTAGGGTCACTCATGCAGCCTTTTGCTAGTTGGTGTGTTTGAACAAGTCTCCAAGGAACTAACTACAAAATAAAATCAAAGGCAAGGAGGGAAGAGAAAGGAAGGCAGTGTGATGGAATGGAAAAAGCCCAGAAAAGCCAGGTTTCAGGTCTAGCCCTAATGCTGTGTTACCTTGGGTAGGTCCCTTAACTTCTCTGGGTCTCAATTTCTTTCAAGGCAGCCGAACTAGTTGAATTATAAGGTCTATGATTTTATGATCTTAAATCAATTCCTCTCACTAAATCTTAGTTTCCCCATCTGTAAAATTATATTTTAAAAAAGAAATTTACATGATAACTATTACATATTTTAAAGGAATAGCAAGATATACATAATTGATTAGCAGTTTCATTTTTTAAAAAATGTAATTTTGTCATGGAAATGCTTATTTTATTCCATGAACTGAAAATAAAGTAATAGTATTGGCCAACATGGTTTCTAAAGATTTAACCATCTCCCTTTTTTTTTCTCCAAAAGGAAAATCTGTTAGAATAAATCTCTGGAGAAAAAACAGCTGCCTCCCCTCCCCACTCCCCCATCCAAATTTATTCCCTCTTACTACATCTTAGTTGATGCTGTTTGGAAGCAACCATTTTCTCTTCAGACATCTGGTCATGGGGCCCACCCCATGCCCTTTTCCTGGGGGAATTCATTCCCTCTTCCTTCAAGCTCAAATCACCCCTACTTCAGGAGGCTTTTCTTGCTTCCCCCTTCACCCTCAAAGCCTTCCCCTCAGAGATTACCATTATACTCTAAGCTCCTTGAGAGCAGGGACTTTTTCTTTCTTTCATAACCCAAGTGTGGAAGTCCATTATTATTAGACTCTCTCATTGAAAGAGATCAATGCCCTGCCCTTCATGCAGGATGGGGTGGAGTTTGTGAGATCGGTCTTCCGTCCTGTCGGGGACATCAAGTCACTTCAAGCTTTTCTGGCTTCTAGCCTAAAGAAAAAAGATGGTAAATGCCAACCTCACTTCAGGTTGCTGAAGAGAAAATAAGACTGCAGGGAGAAGCTGGCATGAGAGGAGCCAGCTGTCTCCATCTTGGCCCTATCCCCATCTTGATCGACCAGAGACTTTGGGGAACTTCCCCTTGGGCGAGATTGGAGACTTGGCTAAGTTGAATTACCTCGATCCCAATGGGAGGGTTCCTTCATTCTGTATTGTCTGGTATATATTCTCCTAGGTATACTCTCTCTGATTTGTTCTGCTCTGGTTTGGATAAATGGTTTTCTTGTTATTCACTATGTGTGTTTATTTGGAACTGGTATTTGGTGGAAAAGGGCTGAAGCCTTAGATATAAAGCTTGGGGTCCTCCTCCCCCCTTTTAGTAAAACAGCCATCAGATCAAACCTGATCACCCCCCCAGACTAACAACATTTAAGGGAGCAAATAGCTATAATCCCAGCCCAATACCCCCCCTCCCTAAGGAGAGCAGAGGGTTCAAACTTCTGACCCCAAGCTCCTGCTTCCCCCTCCCCCCTTGGAGAAGGGAAGGGTGAGAAAAAGGCTAGAGCTGATGTCTATCCTGCCTTCCTTCAAGCCAGATACTGACATCTCCATGTGACGTGTGGGGAAGACAGTCCTTGACAAACATGGTGCCTCTATGTTGTTTCCCCAGCACTTAGCAAAGTGCCCAGCATATAGTAGGTGCTTAATAAATGCTTGTCGACTGACTGGCTGTCTGCCCTGGGGTTAAAATGTCACAAGTGAGTGAGTAGAGATTCACCTGAACCCCCCCCATCTAAGTGGTCCCAGATCCTGTTTCACCCCCACTCACTCCTGTCTGATACAGACATTTCTTTTGGGGAGGGGGAGGGGAAGTATTATTTTACTTAAATTTTTTTTCCAATTACTGAAGAACTGCTTTCTCTACCTCCCATATCCCTCCATCCCAGGAAAGAAAAACAAAGTCCCATGCATAGTCGAGCAAAACAAATTCCTGCATCATCCACGGCCAAAAAAAATACATCTCTATCTATACTCCGACACAGACATGTTGCCATCTGCTCTACCAACCTCCTCCCTTGACATTCTGCCTCTCGTTCCAGGCACAATAATCAAATCAGCACTACTGCTGTTTCTGGAAGGGGCAGAACAATCGAATGTCCTATAGTCCCACTCCCCATCCATGTGACCCCACCACCACCGAAATTTTCTTTTCTGATACCTGCTCCTCTCTCTGTATTGTCTCTCTCCCCCAGTTAGAATATAAGCTCCTTAAGGGAGGGGGCGATCTCTTGTATATTGGTATCAGACACATATTTGGTGCCTAATAAATGCTTTTTCATTCATTCCTCCAAACTAGTCAGAGCCCAGCAAGATCCCACTCAGAAACACCTCTGTGAGGCCTTCCCTAGAACAGACCAGGATAGAGACTGGATCTGAGTAACATAAAAGTAACTCCCAGGTAAGAAAACTCCCTCCACCCATGCAAATTGGCAACTTCTCTTGCAACTTACAGGAGAAGAATGCCAAGACTGGTGTTGTGCTGGTAAATGTTTAACAATCAGCTCTCAGAGAGAAGGGGGAAATATATTCCAGAAACACTTTGAAACTTAATCTGTGATCACTCCCAATTTTTCCTGTCTATGGTTTGTTTGTACATTTGTGGTTGTTCAGCTGTGTCCAACACTTCGTGACCCCATTTGGGGTTTCTTGGCAGAGGTACTGGAGTGGTTTGCCATTTCCTTCTCCAGCTCATTTGACAGATGAGGAAACTGAGGCAAACAGGGTGACATGACTTGCCCAGAGTCACACAGCTAGGAAGTGTCTGGGGCTGGATTTGAACTCGGGTCTTCCTGACTCCAGACCGGGCTCTTCTCCAGGACAGGGACCCTTCTTTGCCTCTTAGTATCTCTAGTGCTGAGCATACCGGTGTTTACTGAATGACTGATTTGACTAAAACAATTAAGACAAAAGTAAATTAGACACTGACCTTTCTCACTCACTACCTGGGGATGGGGGGGGGCTCAGGAGGGGGGTTCTGAATTAATTCAGTCTCCAACGAGAGAAGGAGAGGGAAGGAGAGTCCCGCTGGTAAAAGGGATAATAAAACGCCCTTGGAACTTGCCTGGAAATTTACGGCCATCGTCCTTCTGGGGAGCTGCTTGGAAAGGACATGAGGGTGCTTCTTGCGGCCTCATAAAAGCTTAATTTACAACATCATTGGAGAGGCCACGTTCCTTGACACAGCTGGAGAAACTCCCTCCCTGCCTGCCCTGGCCAGAAGCATCGGCTCCTGCTAACGAGCTAGAGAAACCACAGGAATCATGGCTAGCCCCCCTCGGCCTGAACACCCGCTTTCGCAAGCGGATCCACACAGCGGCTCCGGGCACATTTTATCGGGATGCCTCGGGTCGCTCCGGTCAGCAACGCTGGGGTACTCGAATAAGATGGATTGTTTTGTATTGAAAGAGGGCTAGAGAGGGGGAGGGGGAGGGGCGTGGCCCCTGAGTCACGTGCCTGGGTATCATCTCACCCAGGGAAATAGAACATCTATTCCGGGCGATATGGCACTGTGGGAAGGCTACGGAATTGGGAGTCACAGAAGCTACGTTTGAATTCTGACTCAGCTACTCTCGATTGTTGCTTCGTAGTTTTCAGTCGCATCCAACTCTTTGTGACCCCGTTTGGGGTTTTCCTGGCAGAGATACTGGAGTGCTTTGCCATTTCTTTTTCCAGCTCATTTTACAGATGAGGAAACTGAGGCAAACAGGGTCTAGTGACTTGCCCAGGGTCACACAGCTAGTAAGTGTCTGAGGCCAGAGTTGAACTGGGGAGATGAGTTTCTGTCTCCAGGTCTCGAATTCTATCCATGATGCCTCCTGGCTATTCCCTACCTGTGGGACTTGGGGCTAATCACAGTACTGGTTTCCTAATCTGTCAAATGAAGAGTTTTCAAGGAAAGGCTGCATGACCACTTGCTGGAGGTGTCGGAGCTGGGGGAGGGATAGGGATAGGAATAGATGGCCTCTAAGGGTCCTGCAGAAGCAGCTAGGTGGCATAGTGGATACAGTCCTGGGCTTGAAGTCTCAAGACCAAAGTTCGAATCTAGCCTGACACACTACAGTCTATAAAATAAGGATCGGAATAGTGCCTATTTCACAAGGTTGTTTGGAGGATCAAATTCCATGCTTTGTACAGTGACTGGCACATAGTAGGGGTTTTATAAATGTTTATTCCCTTCCAATTCTGTGATTCTGTGAAAGTGATTGGAGTCAATCAGTGAATGAGCATTTATTAAGCTCCAAATATGCCAGACACTCTGCTAAACCTTGGAGATGCAGAGACAAAAGTGAGACAGTCTGCCATCAGGGAGCTTAGAATAGGGGTTCCCAGGGACGGCCAGGTAGCACAGAGAGTAAGAGCACCGGCCCCAGAGTTGGGATGACTGGGCTCAGACACTTAGCACCCACCCAGAAACAGCTGGCCGTGTAACCTTGAGCAAGTTACTTAACCCCAATTGCTTTAAAAAAAAAAAAAGAATAAGAGTTACCCTGGGGGCAGATCCTCTTTTGCCTTTATTTGCATCCCTAGCACATGGTACATAAAATGTGCTTAATAAATGCTTTTTCATTCATTCATTTCTGAAGTGATGATTCTTGCTAACTAGGTGCTAAGTGGGATTGTTTTTGAAGGACTATGAGTGTTATGGGAACCCTCTAGATTTCTGCTCCCCAGAGAAAAATCCTGATCACCCCATCCTGGTCACAAAGCTTTGGATGGGTGAATTGGTCAGCAGCAGGAAGAGTACCTTCCCCTAGCCACCCTTTCCTCTTCTCAGAAAATGTCTGGACTGGGGCCACTAGGTGGTGCTGCAGTGGATAAAGCACTAGCCCTGGAGTCAGGAGGACCTGAGTTCAAATCCAACTTCAGACGCTAATTGTGTGACCCTGAGCAAATTACTTAGCCTGGATTGCCTCCATCAGAAAGAAAAGGTCTGCACCCCTGAATGGGCATCCTCACTGTCCCCTCCCTTCTCCTCCTGGCGATTCTGTGATTCATCCTTCCTAATTTTAGATTGGAGCTCATGGCTCTCTCCTACCTACATCCTTGACCAAGATTTTTGTAATAAAAATAAAAGCAGGAGCAGTGTCCTAATTCTAGGGCCTGTGCTGGATTCCTGGGAACAGCCCAAGGTGAGAATAACCATCAGTGTTAGCAACACCCAGATGCAGATGCAAAAGAGAACAGGCAGCCAGCACTTTGCCCAAAGGTCTTCTTTACCCTTATCTTGATCTTGTACTGGAGTCATTCCTGTCTCTGCTCTTCCTCTATTCAATTACAAGTTCTTAGAGAGTAGGGCTGGTTTCTGATCTGTCTTTGTAACTCCAGGCACCAAGCACAAAGTAACTATGGAAATGATTGCTTGGATACTAGGTGTGGTGGATCGGGGACTGGAAGCCCAGCTGGAACATTTACTACTTTTGTGACCCTGGGCAAATGCCTTCATTTCTCTGTGACTCAGTTTCCCCATCTGCAAAAATGGAAAGGTTTAGACTCAATGCCTGCTAAGGGCCCATCCAGCTCTAAACATACGGTTTCTTCTCCTCTGGGCCTCAGTTACAATCATCTCTAAAGGAAGGGGGTTGGGCTAAACATTTGAGCTACCGACAAGGGGAATGTGATGTTTCAGTAGGTGATGGGCTCCCCATCACTGGTTTCAAGCAAAAATTACTTTTCCAGGCTTATTACCCACTACTCCCCTTCAGACACTCGATATCCCCAACAAACTAGCTCCCTTATGATTCCTCACACTTCACTTCCCACCTCCTGATCTTTGCTCAGGCTGTGCCTGGAAAATCTTCCCTTCCTCACTTCTGTCTCTCTAAATGACAACATTCCTTCAAAGCTCGGGTGTCTCCTTGATCCCCCAAGATCCTAGTGCCTGCCTTCAGAATTACTTCTATTTACTTGGAATACATTTTGTAGTTACTTGTCCATAGGCACATTGCATTCTGCAGCCCCGCCCCACCCCATCTCTCTAGAGTGTAAGCTCTTTAAGGACAGAGAGATTTTTTTGTTCCTATGTCCCCAGTGCCTAGGACAGTGCCAGGTTCACAGCAGATGGTTAAGAAACGCTTCCTGGTGGCTAAGGTGGAAATAAGTTTTACATGACTTCACATGTATAAACAACATATTGCTTCCCTTCTCAAGGAAGGGAGAGGATTTGGGTTTCAAAGAATTTAACCTTTATCCCTCTTGGGTGCTCTGTTACTCTAGTGCTGTGTGGTGGCCCCACATTGTAATCCCCCTGCCTCCATTCAAGAGACTGGCTTTTGCTGCTTGGGTAGCATTCTTTACTTCAGTTGACATATGCAAAGTGGTTTACATGTGCTCTCATTTGGTCTTCACAACAGCTCTATGAGAAAGGTGTTATTTATTATCTCTATTTTACAAATATGGAAACTGTGACTTGCTCAGGGTCACACATCTAGTCACTGTCTAGGGCAGCATTCAAACTTGGGTCTTCCTGATTCCAAATCCAGAGAGCAGCTGTGTGAAGGGAAGGGCAGGCACTATGGAGGGGAAGCATGTCAGGGGAAGCAAGAATGGGGAGGATCTGAGCCAAGCAGAGGAGGAGCCACAGAGGCCAACAGAAGGAAGAAACTTTGGACTCAAGAACCCCAGAGAGCACAGGAAGAGGCAGCAAGATGTGGCCTGGCCATGGTGGGTTGGGTCCAGAGCTGCAGCAAGAGACCATTAGGTAGTACAGTGGGTAGAGTGCTCCCACTGGGGTCAGTAAAGCCAGCATTCCTATCCTGCCTCAAACACTTACTAGCTGTTTGACCCTGGGCAAGTCACTTAACCTCTGCCTCAGTTTTCTTATTACAAAACGGGGACAATAATAGTACCTACTCACAGGATCCTTTGCCGGGAACTGACCAAATCATGCAACATATGTAAAGCACTTTGCAAAAAACCTTAAAGTTCTATATTAACATTAGCTAAGGAGGGCAGCATCAAATAGTAGAAAGAGCTCAAGCTTTAGAGTCAGAGGACCTGAATTCAAATCCTATCTCTGTCATACACTACCTCCATGATCTTGGACAAGTCACTTAACCTCTTGAGGCCTCAGTTTCCTGATCTGTAAAATGAGAGGGTTAAACAAGATAGCTTCCAAGGTCCTTTCCAGCTCTAATCTACGATTAGACTCCATTAAGACAGACCAGCAATGCTAAGGTCTAGTATACTCACTGAGACCAAAAAGAAAGACCCTCACCAGAGAGATGGCATCAGACCCCAAGCTTCACCAGCAGAGTGCTGGGAGGAGAAGCAGAGTCATCCCACTATACTGGGGAAGGACAGAGATTAACGTAGAATGAGGCAATCGCTCCCCTGAAGGCATAGCCACTATTTGGTGGGCGGCTACAGAGAAAGCTGATTGCCTGCTTCACCTCCCTGTTATTAACCTTTCCATTTTGTCTTAATTAAAAGCCTTTTTTGCTTTCAAAGTCATGCCTTTTTTTTTTTTTGAGTGGTGTTCATCAAGATGACCAGTCACCATTGGTGGATGTTGGAATCATTGTTTAAATAGCTGATGGTCCAAAACAGAAAAAAATGAACTTGAGAATCACAGAGAGGCTGCAGAATTAAGTGGGTATCCATGATGCCCAGAGCTGCACTGATTCTGAGGAATCTCTGACTAGGTTTCTCCACATTACATTTTCCTACACACATTCTCTCTCTCTCTCTCTCTCTCTCTCTCTCTCTCTCTCACAAACAGACACACACACACACACACACACACAGGCTTACACAATTGTATTACCCAGTTAGGCCACTTGGATGTGATTTTTTTTCCAGGACAACTTATAAATGGTTACTTCCTAACTGATTAAAGAGCTATTATCTAACTTTTACAAATTCACAGCAATAATATAATGGAAATCTCAAGATTTTCTAGTTGACAAATCAAGGAAAACCTCTGTGTCTCAGTGTTTCCAAGCAGGCATTTTTAGGGTCATAGGATTCCAATATCATCTACTCCAGTTCCTTCATTTTATAAATAAGACAACCCAGAGAGGTTAAAGGGGATCAATGGAATGTAAGCTTCTTGAGGGCAGGATCTGGTTTTGATTTTGTCTTTGTGTCCACAGTGCCTAGCACTGTATCTTAGACATAGTCGGTGCTTCGTGTTCAAACTGAATTAAATGGCTTATCCAAAGTCAAAACCAGGATTCAAACCCAGTTCCTCAGCCTCCAAATCCTGTGCTATTCTACCTGTGTGCACAATTTAGGCATTTATACATCAGTGCCTTAATTCCCATGACCTTCTCCTCCATGCCATCTCACCATCATCACCTATAAGCATTGGCAGCCAGGGTCGTTGTCAGTCATCTTGACTTTTGTCTTGCCGCTGTCCTTCAATGATTTTGGAGGAACAAGTGAGGCTGATGACGTTTTGCAGATCTGCCTCACTTAAATCCAATTTACTCACAAGTCAAGATGTCACTCCCATGATGTCATTGGTCCTCTTTCAGAATGACCCTGTAAGTGTTCCACTCCCAAACTCTGAAATTCCCCTATATGTTCATAACGTCCTATTTTTCCATCTCCCCCTATGCCTCCCTCCTAAAACTATTTTTCAATCCACCTCAGTACTTTGCCCTAGTCATCACCCCTGCTCTGACTTCATTTTCTTGTCTTTCTAATCTCAACCCCATAGCTAAGCAGTTTAACAGTACTTAATCCAATACTTTTATATAAAACTCTCTCTGGGGAAACTTCCTTAACTTCCCCTCACATTGGCAAGTCAGGTTCCTAGACAGTAGCCACTTACTCATTCCCTCAGGGTTACTCAATAGATTCCCTTGGCATTTCTACCTTAGAATACTTATTTGCCTCCCTTCAGTAAAAAATAAACGATAAAAGAAATAGAAGTGCCATGTGTTCATGGACACATGGAAGCCAGGTGAGAGACAAGGCAGCTGCCCTTCCCCTTCAGCTCTCTCTTGGGAGGGAAACATTCATCCTGAGGCTTGTCATCTTCCATACTGGAGCTGGAGAAACAGTAACATAGGTTCTCTTTTTCTTGGGAAAATTTGCTCTCAGTATAACACTCTCTGTTCTCAGCTGGACATGTTGTCTTCTATAGATCCACTTTCTCCAATACCATGGTCAATGATTGGAAAACGGAGGGGAGAAAGGAGAAAGGGCAAAAATCTCTTCTCACCCCCTCTGTAAGGTTATTTCCTTTCAAAGGTTGGCTCTAAGCCTGTGGCTCACCATTCAACCAACTCACAGCTCAAATGACTTGCTTTTTTTATAGCTAATCTAAGAGGTGTGGCTTGGTCTTCTCAGAAACAAGATGTTTCCTGTGTGGCAACATCTGCCTTTCATCCAGTGGCCCAAACTGATTAATCACCACATCATGATGAGGTTATAGGAAGATCCTTTAATACCTACTTTACTCTGTTGATTAAGTGATTGATGTGAAAGTGTCAAACTCCTTCCCTTCTGCTCTCCCGAAGTTAACTATATGATGTGCCCAGAAAATAACTGAAGTGCTTTCGGCCCAATTCAGTCCCAAATTCTACATAGTTCTCTTGACCTGGGGAAGTTCAAGCACTTCCTTTTCCAATGCCTTGTACTAAAGAGTTCAGATAGTTGACAAACAAATAAGAAATAAATATTCCTCTATATTCCTAAATACACAGTGATGTAAATTAGTAAAGAGATAGCATTTCACAAAATTATCACAGGTTCCTGCTTATGTTTGGTGCTTGCAAAATTACTTTCCCCTAATAGACAGATTGATAGATAAACTTAATGAAGAAATGAATGAAGAAAAAAAAGAAAATGAAAGAAAAAACATTTTTAAAGGGGTGGAAGAAATGAAACCTCTCTTCTCAAATGGACACTGCCCAGTTGAGAGAATATGTGGGGCTCTTTTCCAGGAATTAAGACCTGGTCAATTGAAATTAAGACCAATTGGAAATCATGTCCTCACCCTTCAGATAAGAAACCAGCTGTCCTGGGTGAAAATTCTTCCATGATTCCCTTTAGCATATAGGGTCTTCCAACTGGAGGTCTGGTCAAAACATCTCCAGGTGTCTCTTTCCAAAAAGAGCAGAACCACATGTCCCCAGAGATCCCTTTCACATATAAAATTCTTTCACTGAAGGATCAGGTAAAAATTTCCTTTGAATCTTTTCACCAAACATAGGTCACTGGAAATTTCCCCAAAGGATCCTATAAATGAAGAAGACAACTCAAATGGAGATTCTAATTCACCTCTCAAGAGGACAAGCAGGTTAACTTAAAGGGGAAATAAACTCAGAAAATCCCCCCAAAAGCATAGGCTTCCCAAAAAAGGAATTAAGCTCATGAGGCTGGTTATTCAGGGTTTCTAGACCAATAAGCAAACCTTATCCTACAACCACATAAATGTCAGACAAATGATCTAGACTCGTGTCACAATAAGGCAGGGCGTCAGAGTCCTCTTAAAAATTAAAAAGAGGGAAGGAGAAGGATAGCTTTCAAAAGCTATCAGTGGACTCTAGGCAAATCAAAGTGGTCAGGTGATCGGAAAAGGGTAAGCAATGAAACATATCAGCATGCAGACTTTCAAGGAAGTGTGTTATCTCAGACGAACTGGTCTGACTTACAAGAAAGGAACAGAATGCAAACTATCCAATTAGAGTCTAAAACAAAAAAGAAAGAAATGTTCATTTTTCTTCCAACAGGGTCGTCCTTCTATACCCCATGGGCCCAATGCAACCAGCTGTCTGTGTTTGCATGGCCCAGAAGATAAGAATGGTTTTAAAATTTTTAAATGAGTGAAAAAAATTAAAAGAAGAATAATATTTTATGACACATAAAATATATATGAAATTTAAATTTGTGTCCAGAAATAAAGTATTATTGGAACACAGCCATGCTCATTAATTTATGTATTGTCTTCTGCTGTCAACCATTGGCTTTGGAAATTAACTTTTGCTGCAGACTTGATAATGTTTCTTAATGAATTCAACCTAAAATTACCAGGTAGAACAACACTTACATTTGAGATATACTGTGCTAAAAGTCAATTAGACTTAATAATGTTTGAATCACAAGTAGCATCAAGCTGCTGTATCTCTTTCCTGGGATATGAAAGGTTAAAACATGAAGCAAGATCTCCTTTCCCAAACACATTTGTAAGAGAAGTATTGTCTGAACTCAAACTACACTTCCAACAGTGGTTTTTAGACCTTGAAGCAAATGCTAAAGAAATTTCCATATTTCAAAATCCATTTAACTGTGCAACCTAACCTTCCATTAGAAGTGATTCGTCTACAATGCTGCTATTTGGTTTCTGAAGAGGGCCAATGGCATCATAGGGTGATAGTTTAACTCATGTGTGAATTAAAGTGAAGCAGAAATGCACAAAGTTGTCAGCCTCATTCTCTCTTCCAGTCATCGACATCCAGCGACAAGACAAATCAGGATGACTGGCCATGGCCCAGGATGCAGTGGGTGACCTTGGTGACCAAGCTCAAAGCACCCCCCACCAACACCTGCTTCACCCACCTTCATGCCTGTTGGAACAAATTCTTCTCATCTGCCCATTCCACAATGTAACAGGAAATTTCAATAGAATGATTTAAATACCTTCCCATTGAGGGTTATGCTCAATTAAAATCATATGGTCATGGATTGATAACAGTATTTGGTGGTACTTACTTACCACTGTCTCCCTGTCTGTCTCTGTCTCCTCTCCTCTCCATCCCTCCTTCTCTTCTCTCTTTCTAACTCTGTCTCAGTCTTTCTGCCTCTTTTTCTCCTCCTCCTCCTCCTCCTCCTCCTCCTCCTCCTCCTTCTTCTTCTTCTTCTTCTTCTTCTTCTTCTTCTTCTTCTTCT
>NW_027187400.1:39595352-39596855 GCF_028583685.1 Petaurus breviceps papuanus
TCTCTCTCTCTCTCTCTCTCTCTCTCTCTCTCTCTCTCTCTCTCCTTTCTGTCTGTCTCTCCTCTTTTTCTTCAATCTCTCCCTACTTACCAGTTGTTTCCCTGCTATCTAAAAATACAGCCCAAGGGGTGGCTAGGTGGCTCAGTGAATAGAGCACCGGCCGTAAAGTCAGGAGGACCTGAGTTCAAATCCAACCTCAGACACGTAATACTTGCTAGCCATGTGACCTTGGGCCAGTCACATAATCACAATTGCTCTGCTTTCCCCCCTCTAAAAAGCAAAAACAAACAAACAAACAAACAAATAAATAATGCAGCCCAAGTCTCCCTCATGTTTACCAAAACAGTAACTCACCTTATCATCCTATATCTCTCTTCTCTTTTGCAGTTAAACATCTACAAGTGTTGTCTACTCTACTTGCTTCCACTCCCTCTCTACTCACTCACCCCTCATTCCCTTCACACTTCATTCATGCATGATTCAACTGAAGCTGCCTTCTCCAACTTACCACTAACCTCTTCATTACCAAATCGGACAATATTTTCTCAGTCCTTATCACTCTTGACATCTCTGCAGCATTTGACGCCATTGACCAACCGCCATCTTCTCTTGTACACTCTCTCTTCTTTATTGTCACAACACTGCTCTCTCTTATTTTGCTTCAGATCCCCCATATCTCTCGTCCTTGCTATCATTTAACCTGCCACTTCTCTCTGCACTAGAAGGGGGCACAAAGTTGTCCACAGGGAACCTTTCCTCCTACCCTGGTCTGGCCTGAGCCCAGATCCTACTGCCATCTCCCCATCCCCCTAACCTTCCAACCAATACAGAGGCAGCTAGGTGGCATAGTGGATAAAGTTCAAACCCAGCTGTGTGAACAAGTCACTTCTGCCTCAGTTTCCTCAACTATGAAATAGGAATAATAACAGGATTATTGGCAGGATTGTCATTAGAATCAAAATGTGTTCATCTTTGTAAAACACTTAGCACAGTCTGGCACATAGTAGGCAGTTAATAAATGCTTGTTCTATTTCAATATCCCTAGACTAGCTCAACATATAGAACACCAACACTACCTCTAACCATAAGGCCCGTATCCCCCCTTCCCAAATGTCATGGGCCCAGGCCCCTCCTGGACCCCAACTGAGAGGTAGACATAGCCACTCATACCACTTTGAAAAACCAACAATAATCCTTATGGTAATAGAGAAGACCACTGGGCCTTACCATCTGCCCTGTGATGACACCCCCCAGCCCTCCAGGCCTTACCATCTGCCCTGCCCCCGATGCCGAGCATCCCCAGCCGCTCTTACTTCTGCTACTTTGCTCTGAGGACCTCTGGGCTTTTCCATCTGTCCTGCCACAGAACTCACTCCTATGTGCCTTCCCCAGGGAGAATAGAAACTTTATTGACTGCAAGGGCTGCTCCCCCACCTTTTTCTTTGTATCCCCAGAAATCTCTCTCTCTCTCTCTCTCTCTCTCTCTCTCTCTCTCTCTCTCTC
>NW_027187400.1:39596955-39611564 GCF_028583685.1 Petaurus breviceps papuanus
TCTCTCTGTCTCTCTCTGTCTCTCTCTCTGTCTCTGTCTCTGTCTCTCTCTCTCTCTCTCTCTCTCTCTCTCTCTCTCTCTGTCTCTCTCTCTCTCTCTGTCTCTCTCTCTCTCTCTCTCTCTCTCTCTCTCTCTCTCTCTGTCTCTCTCTCTCTCTCTCTCTCTCTCTCTCTCTCTCTCTCTCTCTCTCTCTCTCTCTCTCTCTCTCCCCTCTCTCTCTCCCCTCTCTCTCTCTCTGTCTCTGTATCTGTCTCTGTCTCTCTCTCCTCCCCTCTCTCATTCTCTCTGTCTCTGTCTCCTCTCTCTGTCTCTGTCTGTCTGTCTGTCTCTCTCCCCCCTCATCCCTCATTTCCAATCTGTCTGTCTGTCTCTGTCTCTCTCTCTCTCTCTCCCCTCATTCCTCATTTCCACTCCATTACCAGATCTTTTTGTTTCGACTTTTACATACTCTATCCTGTCCAACCCTTCTCTTTCCTCACACCACTGTCACTCTTGGTGGGGTGCTCATGGCCTCTGACCTGGACTCCTGAAATAGCTTCCTCATTGGTCTGCCTACCTCAAGTCTCTCCCCATCCTGGTCCTTCTTCTTCATAACTGCCAAGTTGACATTGGTCATTCAGTCATATCCAACTCTTCCTGATCCCATTTGGGGTTTTCTTGGCAAAGATACTGGAGTGGTTTGCCATCTCCTTCTCCAGTTCATTTTACAGATGAGGAAACTGAGGCAAGCTGGCTTAAGTGACTTGTTCAGGGTCACATAGCTAATAAGTGTCTGAGGTTGGATTTGAACTCAGGAAGATCAGTCTTCCTGATTCTAAACCACTGCAGTTCGCCACCTAACTGCCCTAATTATGGCTACTAATGGCTTACTGAACTCAAACAAAATGCACTGGCCAATGTTGGTTCCAGAGGACAAATGATGAAACATACTTTCCTTTATTAAAAAAAAATGAGAGAGATTATGTATGGTACATTTTGCATAGACTGACAGATGCAATCACCATGGCATGGATCAACTGGTTTTTGTTTGTTTATTTTTGTTTTGTTACAGGGAAAGGCTCTCTGGGGGAGGGCAGTCAGGGGCATCAGAAAATGCCGGCAGGGTAAAGCCACAATTAACAACAATAAAACTTAAAATAATAAAAGAAAGGAAAAGAGGAAGAATCTTCTTACCCAGCGTTAACAGATTCCCTCTGTAGAGAAATTGCCTAAACCCAAAAGCGTGTGCTCATGAACAAGCCAACTGGCATGGCTTCATCTCCTGTTGCCTTCTGCCCTCTAAGGGAAGATAATGCTCTGAACTTGGATTCTGTAGACTTGGATTCCCCAAATATGGTCCATTTGGGATAGATACACATCAACATTCTTGTCTTCGGTTCTCAGCTTCTGAAATTAGCTGGGAGGTAATTGACCAGGTATCTACCCTGGTTCAAATGTCAAAACCTCCTCAGTAACTTATCTATAAAGGAATTAAAACCTTATTCACAAAAAACTCTGTGGAACAACAGACCCACTGGACTTGGGAGGCATGGAAGATGGGGCTAGAGCATTCATCTTCTCCCCCTAACAGGATACCCCTCCCCACCCTAACAGGAAGTTCCAGAGAGTTCTATACTAGTATTCTAAAAAGAGGAAAAAGAGAGTAAGAGAGCAGATGTTGTCTCTCCTCTTAAGGTCTGGTGAGTGAGTGGTTCTTTCTGGTCCGGAGGCCAATAAAAGGATTGCTTCATCATTATAAAAGGCCAGGTCCTTTGCCATTGATCCAGAGGCCTACATAGTCCACTAGATGTGACCAAGGGTCCCAGATATCAAGAGCTCACCTCTTTCCCCACATTATACTTGGGACAAAGCACATATAGAACAAATATATAGACCAAATTAGGTCATGAAGAGTTGATCATGACTGAAATGACTGAACAGCAAAATAATAATAACTAACATTTTATTAACATTCATATTTATAAGTGTGTGGCAGACACTGTGCTAAGTGTTTTATAATTATTATCTCATTTGATCCTCACAACAAACCTAGGAGATATTTGATGCTATTATTATCACCATTTTACAGATGAGGAAAACTGAGGCAAGCATGGTTAAGTGACTTGGCCAGGATCACACATCTGAGGTTGGATCTGAACTTATGTCTTCATGACTCCAGGCCCAATGCTCTAGCCACTTCAGAACCTCGCTGTACTCACTATTATTACTACAGTTATCACTCTCATTAACATTTATCATCCTTATTTATTATTATTATTATAACAATTTGATCTCACTTACTAAAGACAATTCTAGGAACTAAATTTCCCAGAAGATTCTATGTGATCCCATAGTCAAGTGATATCACTGGGAAAGGCCACTGATTGAATAAAGAGACTGTTCAGCCTGGGAGGTTTGAAACTGTCATAGGAGATGTCAATGCACAAGAGTCTGGCATTGACAGCAGAAGTGTGGGGAGAGGATGTAGGCGCCCCTTGGTAGAGAAATGAGAGGAATGGAGCAAGTGGCATCAGAGAGAGAAGTAGAGGAAAAGGTCCTGCCATCAGAGCCTTAGAACTAGACAGAAACTTTGAGGTCACTTAGTTCAAGTGCCTGACTTTACAGATAAGAAAACTGAGGGTCAGAGAGACTTTGTGGCTTTTCCAAAGTCACGTCCCTAGTAAGCGTCTGATACAGGACTGAAACCCAGGTTTTCAGGACTATGAGTCCAGCACTCTGTCCATTGCACCATGTAGAAGGAGCCTCAAAGAAAAATAAAAATCACATGTGATCTCCATGGTATTTTGATCTCTGTCCTTCCATATGGACCATGATGGTGGCCCCAAGAAACTTCCAAAGATGTTGGCGCTATCTGGAGTGCCACCGGGAGGGGGCAGAGTGCCCTCAAATGCTGAGCTTCAGGGCCTTGAGTTTGTCCCCCTCTCACTATATTAGGGGAGCAGTGGGATTAGCTGAGAAGCCAATTGGTACTCTCCCAAGATATATGGAAGCCATTTGTGTATGGTTACCGGGAATGTTTACTACATACCTCAGTTCATTATTGACCGTGTTATTGTTTTCATTGCATGCCTTTTGCTTTTAAAATCATGTTTCACTTTGGCATGGTACGACATAGAGACAGAGTGGTGCAGTGGCCTGAAGGCTTTAGAGGGAGAAAGATCTAGTTTCCAGTCCTGCTTCTAACACATAATGGTTGTATGACCCTGGGCAGGTTATCTAACACATCAGTGCTCCTGGCCACTCTCTAAGACAGTAAGGTACAGAGAAGGTGCTGGTCTGCATAGGTAATTCATGATGGAGTTCCCTATGTCAGCAAAATCCCAGGTCCAAGACCCTATCCCTATGGCATAGAGACATATTGGTGAGGACTCAGGCTGGCCTTTGAATAGATAATGACCCAAAACTAGCCAAGAGAATTTTATACAGATTGTGTGAAAAACATGTGGCCCTCCTAAAGAGATTCATGATGGGAGTACAGAAGGGTTCAGTTTTCAGATGTGCTCTCCTGTAGGAGATGATGTTTCAGAAACAGTGTCATAGATAAGAGCATTAAAGTTGTCATCTATATACGCTGTCATTCCCATTCCGATCTCTGCATCATGGAGAGAAGGAGGGAGAGGCAGGGGGGGGGGCCCTAGGAGAGGGAGGGAGGGAGGGAGGAAGGGAAGGAGAGAGAGAGAGATATTAGATATAGGGATAGATAAATAGATGGATGGATGCATGGTTGGTTGGATAGACAGACAGACAGATGATTGATAGGTAGATACAGGGATAGATAAACAGATGGATGAATGGATGGATAGATAGATAGATAGATAGATAAAAGATAGAGATATCTAGAGATAGGTATGTAGATGGAGGGATGGATGGGGGAGAGGGGGGAAACAGGATGGACAAATGGATGAACATAAAGCACAAGATATCTAAATAGACAGACAGTGAATACATAGCACATTTATTAAGTACTTGGCTCCTTCTTTCTGTCCTTTCCAGCCTTTCTCTTTATCAGATACAAACAACAACTGACATCCCCTCCCCCTCTCCCTATCTTCCCATTGCCAGACCTTGACGAGAAATGAGAGCTCTTCATTTCTAGGACACTCTGGACTGTGAAATTGTATTTGATGGCCTGATTGGCTCTGGGACCTGACTAACCGTTCTGATCCTTAGAAATTGAATCCTAGATTTGACTGTCAAAAGGAACAACATTTTTCAATTTCACCTCTCTGGGCCTCAATTTCCTCATCTGTAAAGTAGAGAATTAAATCAGATGGTCTCTGAGGTATCCTTCAGCTAAATCTGTGATCCTAGTAAGAAAACTATCCCACTCTCCCAGTTTACAATTTTTGCTTCCATTGAATTTTTAATTGAATCACCATCTGATAAGCAAGCAGCCCCCATGGCTCTTAATACTTTATATTACAAGCAATAGATGTTGCATGGCCATGTGTTGGGTGCATTGTAGTGGGGATGTTATGGTTGCACTGGATGGGTCATAGGGTCATAGATCTTGGACTGAAAGGACCCTCAGAACTCATCTAGCCCCACACTCTCATTTGACAGAGGGAGAAAGTGGAGGCCCACAGAAATTAAGTGACTTGCCCAGAGTCACCCAGCTTGGATCATGACCCTAGAGGACCATAGCCCTAGAACCAGAAGGGACCTCAGAGTCCAGATGGTCCAGTTCCTTTATTTTACAAATGAGGAAACTGAGGTAGGGAAGTGGGGCTGCCCAAGGTCACACAGGTAGTCTAATTCTCATATTCTGAGATTCTGAAATAACCCTCCAAACCCTTCAAAAGTAACGTCTTGTGGTCACTAAGGTTCTTCTTTGTTGAAATTAAAACGACTCTCGATGAAGATCAAAGTTAGCATGGCCAAATAGCTTCTCATTCCACATCCTCCTACCCAGACAAACACCCAGGCTTCACCTGCTTACCTCATGGAAACAACCAGCTGAACATTGCACTTACCCTGAGCATCCTCGCATCTGAGTCTGTTGCATCTGCTATGGGCCCTGCAGAATTTCACAAAGATGGCAGACCAGTCAGAGGTGGTCATAGCAAAAAACCTGTATTATGGGAGTGGTCTAACTCATGCAAAGAAAGGCTTGGCACCTAGGACATGCCAAGGAGAAAGAAGAAACCGAAACAAGGGGAAGAGAATGTAGGGCTTAAATATATTTAGGCTTCATCACTGCAGGGACAAAGACACACAGGTGATGGGGCCTCTGGCGGGCATTGTCTTCAAGTCACAAAAGGAAGAAGATTCTTCAGTAAGTCGTGAGTGACTGCCTTGGATAGTGGGTAGAGAACTACACGTGAAGTCAAGAAGGTTGGTGTTCAAATCTTGCGGCTGACTCTTACTAGCTGTGTGATCTGGGCAAGTGACAAATGAGGGGGGCTAGACTCAGCTTCTAAGTCCTTTCCTACTCTAAAACTGGGGTTCTATGTTAATTTATCTAGGCCTGGTGTGTCCAGATAACAATAAGTTGTGGCCGGTCATCCTGGATCCTCAAGGGACTAGAAGCCTGCATTCAGTATCATGGTGTTTGACCAAAAGTCAGAGATTTTATAGGAAAGAGGATAGAGTTAGACTTAGGTGTGCCTGATAGGCTTCCCATCTCTGGTGTCCTGGGCAGGGATTGGTTAGTAAGAACTGGAGGGGGGGAAGAGGGGGAACTGAACAACACAGACATGTTAATCTTCAGAACAGAAGCCCAGCTGCATGAGGGGCTGAATCTTTTGTAAAGGTCCTACTGGTTGACACACAGACCTGGGCACACTGGGGAAAAGAAAATGGAGACTGAAAAGAAGCAACTATCTATGAATAAGGGAAGAGTTTATGACTGAACAAGAGATAGAGAACATCACCAGATGTAAAATGGATAATTATGATTATGTGAAATTAAAAAGGTTTTGTACAAACAAAACTAATACAGTCAGGGCAGCTAGTTGGCACAGTGAATAGAGCACCAGCCCTGGAGTCAGGAGGACCTGAGTACAAATCCGGCCTCAGACACTTAACACTTACTAGCTGTGTGACCTTGGGCAAGTCACTTAACCCCAATTGCCCCTCCAAAAAGTAAAAATAAAAAAAAACAACTAATACAGTCAAAATTAGAAGGAAAGCAAGAAACAGGATGGGGAGGAGTGGAATTTTACATCAAATTCTCTGATAAAGGCCTCATTTCTCAAGCATGTAGGACATTGAGTCAAATTTATAAAGGAAGAGGCATTCTCCAGGTAAGAAATGGTCAAAAGATATGAACAGGCAGTTTTCAGAGGAACAAATCAAAACTATCTGTAGTCATATGAAAAAATATAATAAATCACTATTGATTAGAGAAATACAAACTAATATACCTCTGAGGTACCATCTTAACCTCTAGTAGATTGATTAACATGTCAGAATGCTAGAGGGGATGTAGAAAAATAGGAACACTACTACATTGTTGGTGGAGTTGTGAACTGGTCCAACCATTCTGGAGAACAAATTAGAACTTCACCCAAAGGGCTATAAAACTGTGCATACTCTTTGATCCAGCAATAGCATTGCTAGGTCTGTATCCCAAAGAGATCAGAGAAAAGGGAAAAGGACCTACATGGACAAAAATATTTAGAGCCGTTCTTTTTCTGGTGGCAAAGAATTGAAAATTGAGAATTTGTCCATCAATTGGGGAATGGCTGAAGAAGTTGTCATATATGATTGTGTTGGAATACTATTGTGCTATAAGAAATTGTGATCAGGATGGTTTCAGAAAAACCTGGGAAGACTTTACAGAACCCTGAATTCTCATAAATAAGTCAGGGGGCCATGCCAAGGAGAAAGACATAGACAGGGAAGCATGAGATCATATGAAGGGAATTGGAAGGAAGTCCAATCCCCTTATTTTCCATGGAGCAGAGGACTGGCCAAGGACAGCCTAGCTCTTGGCATGTTTGATAAGACTGCTTCTAGAGGGTGCAATGACAGAGTGGAGGGCCTTGAATCTCCACGTCAGAGCATGTACAAACATTCCTAGATTGTTTCCTGTTGCTTACTACATGGTAGATAAAGGGTGTTTTGACCGGCTGCTGACTGGTCTATGAGCCCATGGCCTCCTAGGAATGAATGCCTGTGTCTGGGATGAAGTCACCTCTTGTTTGTGTCTTCTTTCTTTTGGTACAGGGCCTTGTGAGATCAGAAGAGCCACCAAATATCCAGTGGCAGTGTCTCAGAACGAGCCAGCTTGACTGAGCCCAGCAATGCATCACCCTAGCAACAAGGACACTGTGTCCTATAAGTGAGGGATTAATTTGTCCATCAGTTGTGCCAAATTCAGAAGCAAGCATAGTGGAGGAAATGCTTTAAGTCTGAGTTCATTCTCCCCGGGGACAAAGGTAGTAGAGTGATTCCATTCAGGGGCTTGTTTTCATACTTTGATTTTACTGTATCTTTTCAGTAAATAGCACTTTAAACAACTAATTGTTGACTGGATGGATAGATAGTGAGTAGTTCATCAGTGGTGAAAACACACCAATGGGGGCTCAAGTCAATAGCCTTACAAAGATACTCCCACCCCTCAGGGATGCTCCCAGAGTCAGTTCCCTCGGGAAAAGTCAAGCACGAATTTACTGAGGAACAGAATAGCTACTGTTGGGGTGAGGACAGCCCTCCCTTTACCTGAGTAGTGAGCCAATGCTTAGAATCGCATTACCTTGGGATCATAAGTTTGGACCTGGAAGGCACCTCAAAGACCATCTAAGTCCAAAGCTCTCTCATTTTACGAATGAAGAAACTGAGGCCCAGAGTAATGGGCTTAAGGTCACCCAGATAGTAAGTGGGAGATTCAGGATTCAACCCTAGGTCCTTTTATTCCCAACCCAAAGCTCTTTCTACCACACTCAAACTTTAATTCCAATGAATTATAGCAAAGGTATTCTATTCTATGATGTAGGTAGGTGTGGAGGTTGTTTCTTTTTGAAGTATAGAAAATAGGGAAGAAATCTTCATGGGAAGTGAGGCATTGGGTATATTTTTGGAGATTTTCCCCAGAGTTCAGGGTAGGGGCAAAATGAAAAAAATTGGGAAAAAACTTCATGAAATATTGGCAGACAGCTAGGTAGCTCAGTGGATAGAGCCCTGAACCTGGAGTCAGAAAGACCCAAGTTCAAATCCAGCTATATGATGCTGAGCATTTTGTTTGTTCCTTATCTGCAAAATGGGGATGATAACACCTAGGGTTGTCATGAAGATTAAATAAGATAGGGGCAACTAGGTGTTGCAGTGAATAGAGCACCAGCCCTGGACTCAGGAGGACCTAAGTTCAAATCCAGCCTCAGACACTTGACACTTAACTAGCCATGTGACCTTGGGCAAGTCACTTAACCCCAATTGCCTTGCCTTCCCCTCTCCTAAAAATAAAAAAATTTAAATAAGATAATAATTGTAAAGCATTTGGCATAGTGCTTGGCACACAACACTATATAAAGGTCAGGTATTGTTATTATTATTGTATGTGAATTGTTCTACATTTTAACCCCTGACTCAGCCTAGAGGAACCTGGGGCCAAGGTGGGTAGGGTAGCCAGTTAGGACAGCTACACAAACTATAGTTACAGTGTCAGTCTCTTACTTGTACCTAAAGTGTATGCTTATGAAGGATGCTCCCTTATATGTTCTATATGTAAGGCTAGCCTTATATGTTCTAGGTACAGTATAGAGCTCTAGCTTGCTCCTATAGAAGATTCCAGAACATGAAGGAGGGGAGCCTGGTAGTCAGGGCAAGGGGCCATGTCTAAACAGAGGCAGCCTAAGACACAGGAGCCTGATGGACTCAGAGACCATTCCTCCCCACCCCCAAATTTCATTTTTTTCCAGATTACCAAATTTCCAGTTAACTCAAGCTGCTTCAGCTATTAGTGCAGGGTCTTGTCTGACCCAAAGTCCTTTCCCTACTGCTTCTTTTCTTCCCCCTCAGTAGCAATCATACTCAGATCATGGCACGTGCCGCCTGCTTTTCTCTTGTCTTTCAAAGCTCCCAGGTCAGGTCATTCTACCTCCGGAAAAAGCTATCACAAAAATAGACACACGTCCTCTTTTATTCCTTCTCTCTTTCCATTTCAACTTGTGTACAGATACCTCAAGCTACCTCCTCTGTTCCATGGGAGAGCCCCCACAAATGGCAGGAGTAGCCCCAGTCATTTACCATGTCTGGTAAGTGTGAGGATTATTAGAGCTGGATCCTTTATCAAAGAAAAGGAATCAGAGTGTTGTGCTGCCTGTGTTCGGGTGAATTAGACAAACACCATCAAATGCAGGCCCAGTCACTTCTGCAAGCCCTCTCCAGTGTCTCAAAACACCAAAACTTCTCAAACACCAAAACTCCAGGCAAGAAAGCAGAATGACATGGTAGACAAAGGACTCATTAGAAAAGACATCAGAAAGTTCTGGTTTTGACCCCCTACTTAGACATTTACTAAATGAGTGGCATTTAGTCAGTCATTAAACATCTATTAAGTGCCTACTAGGTGCCAAGGATCGTGGTGAGCTCTAGGGACACAATGAATAAAAAGAAAGATAGTCTCTGTCTTCAAGGAGCTTATAATCTAATGCAGGAAGGAAAAACACAAAAGGAAGGTGAAAAAGGGTGAGGAGTGTGGTAGAAAAGTCAAGTGATACTGGACAAGTAACTTACCTCACTGAGTTTCACTTGTCCTCATCTGTAAAATGGGTATAATAATAGCACCTACCTCACAGCGTTGTTATGAGGATTAAAATGAGTGTAATGTGTGTAATGGCATTCCCTTTGATGGCATGCATCTCATTAGGCATGCCAGCCAAGTGCCTAGACTTTACCACCCTTCAGATCATTCATAAATATCCTCTGCTTGCTTCCTGACTGTGCATAACTGACTCACCACCAGAGAAGTCCCTCCCTCTATTAGTTACTAAGCCTGAGCACCAGATGTCCCACAATGCCACATCTGCTAGAAGAGGCAGATCTCTGGGAAACTGCTTTAGAGCAAGCTATAGTAGCCTGCAGTTGGGAGTGGGGGAAGGTGGGAGGAGAAGGGAACAGTCCTAAGGTAGAGCTGGGGCCTTCTAGGTCCTCACAACCCATGGGTAGGGTAGACTCAACAAGTGGGCTTGTCCTGAGGGCTCCCGGATACCTAGTCTCTCTTTTTCAGTTTGTTTTGGTCTAGCATCAATCCTAGGAATATACAACACTCCCAGAAAACCCATGAAGCAACTTTGCAACAAGGAGAGGGAAGCCTCTGAAGGAAGAGATCACTTGGTATTTGATTGGACATTGCCAGCTCAGAAGTGAAAGTTCAGATGGTCAATTAGCAGTCTCTAAAACGGTGTATTCCAGGGACGCTTAAGTAGCAGCTTCCCAGTTGGTTGTGGTAGTAACGATAAATTCAAGATTCTGATCTAATCATTAGGGGAATTCCTTATTGCTCAGCATTCCCTTTTCTCTGTGGGAATAAACTAGCTATTCCATACCCAATGGTGGTGGCACCTTGGGTACCATTTTTACTTTCTTTCCTCTCTTGCTGGGAAAACCCAAGACTAGAGGCAGTGGTGGGTTTTATTCACCTGATGGGAGAGTCAAGTGGCAAAAGCCACAGTACTCAGCTCCTACAAAGCCAAACTTGCTGTGATGCATCCCTTATTGCAATAATACTGAAGGCTTCTCTCAATCAGATTGGAAGAGGAACCTTTGAAAACTTGAAAGCCCTATGAAACTAACATCATCATCATTCTTTTATTATACTATCTGAAACACTAGCTGTGAGACCCTGGACAAGTCTGTGTAACCTTTCTGTGTCTCGGTTTCCTCCTCTGTAAAATAGGGTTAGTAAAATTAATAGCATTCATCTCCTAGGGTTCTTGTGAGATTTAAATGACAAATTTTTTTTTTGCCTTTTGGAGGGCAATTAGGGGTAAGTAACTTGCCCAAGGTTACACAGCTAGTTTGTGTGTGTGTGGGTGTTAGGTGTCTGAGGCCGGAACTGATCATGGTCCTCCTGACTCTGGGGCTGGCGCTTTACTCGATGTGCCACCTAGCCTCCCCCAGAATAATTTTTTTTTAAGTTTTGTTCAATAAAGTTAGCTGTTATTTTAACAGATTGGTAAGAAAAGTCAAAAGCCCTATTTAGGGAAGATGTGTATCATTATGTTTATGTATTATATTTACTTACATGTGTCCACCTTCCAGTCCCACCATCCCAATCAATAAGCATTTAGTAAATGCCTTTTATGTGGCAGGCATGATGCCAGGTGCTAGGGCATAAAGACCAAATTGAAAGAAATATTGCCTTCAAGGAACATACACTGTCTCATAGGACTTAGAACGGGGAGGGGTCTTTGAACATAGGATGTTAGAACAGACAGTTTAGAATGTTAGAAGCATTATGGGGTTATGGATAGAAAGTTCACTTTGGAGTCAAGAGGAAGTGAATTCAAGTACCACCACTGATGTACATTAGCAGGGGGAGCGGGGGGGGACGGTCCTGAGCAAGGTGATTAACCTCTCAATTGTAGGTGCTGATCTGCATTGAAGGAGGGAGGTGTCTCACCAGGAGTTCCTTACATAAATACCTAATAACACTATAGTACTGAGGGCAGTGAGGTGTCACCATAGAGCATAGAGCACTGGGCCTGAAGTCAAGACTCACCTTCCTGAATTCAAATCTGGTCTCACTTACTAGCTGTGTGATCCTGGGCAAGTCATTGAACCCTGATGGCCTCAGTTTTCCTTATCTATAAGGTGAGCTGGAGAAAAGACATCCAAAAAAGGGGAAAGGATCTATTTGTACAAAAATATTTATAGCAGTTTTTTTTGTGGTGACAAAGAATTGGAAACTATGGAGATGCCCATCAATGGGGCATGAATGGCTGAACAAGCTGTGGTATATGATTGTGATGGACTATTATTGTGCTGTAAGAAATGGCAAGCAGGATGATTTCAGAAAAACCTGGAAAGACATGGACTGATACAAAGTAAAGTGAACAGAACCAGGAGAATGTTGTATGCAGTGACAGCAACATTGTAATAATGAAGAACTGTGAATGACTTAGCTATTCTCAGCAATGCAATGATCCAAGTCAATCCCAAAGGACTCATGATGAAGGATGCTCTCCACCTGTGGAGAAAGAGCTGCTATTGGGTTGTTTTTTTTAAGCAATCGGGGTTAAGTAACTTGCTCAAGGTTACATGGCCAGTTATTTTTGTGTGGGTGCCAAGTATCTGAGGCCAGAACTGATCCCAGGTCTCCCGACACTGGGGCCGACACTCTTACTCACTGTACCACCTGGCCACCCTGATATTGTCTTAATAGAGACTGAAACATGCTTTTTATTTTTTGCTTTTTGGAGGGCATTTGGGGTTAAGTGACTTGCCCAAGGTCACACAGCTAATTTTTGTGTTAAGTGTCTGAGGTCAGATTTGAACTTAGGTCCTCCTGACTCCAGAGCCGGTGCTCTGGTCACTGTGCCACCTAGCCGCCCCCAACTCATTTTTTTAAAGCACGTTTCATGGGGGCGGCTAGGTGGCACAGTGACCAGAGAACTGGCTCTGGAGTCAGGAGGACCTGAGCTCAAATCCGGCCTCAGACACTTAACACTTACTAGCCATGTGACCTTGGGCAAGTCACTTAACTCCAACTGCCCTCCAAAAAAAAAGAAAAAAAATGAGTTGGCAAACCACTCTAGAATCTCTAGTCTCTCTGCAAGAAAACCCCAAATGGGACACAACTGAACAGCAACTAAACAATAGCACCTACTGTGTGCCAATCATTATAGTAAGTGCTTTACAATTATTATCTCATTTGATCCTTATAACAACTGGCGGTAGGAGTTAGGTGTTCTTATTATTCCCATTTTACAGTCGAGGAAATTGAGGCAAACAGGGTTAAGTGACTTGCCTGGGATCACATTGACTAGTAAGTGTTTGTGGCTGGATTTGAACTCAGGTCTTCCTGATTCCAGACTCAGTGTTCTATCCATCGTGCCACCTGGCTACCTTAAACCAATGAAATCACAGACCTAGAGCCTTGTAGGAGTCTGAGAAATCATCAAATCTAACTCCCTTTATTTTCCCCCTCAGGCAACTGAGTCCCTCTCTAGGTTTGTGACTAAGCCCACAAAGGAGGTGACGGAACCAGGTCCCTGGCTCCAGCCCCACTCACTGTACCATGTCACTTCCTGGAGGGGATGGAGAGAAGACCTTTGGGATGGTGGTGGTTTCTAATAACTGAGGATGAGAAAGAGATTATTCCTGGAGAGAAAAAATGGCTTAAACTTTTCACCCTTAACAACCTCTTCTGGAGAACCAGCCAGCCCTGCAGATCCCATAGTTGCTCAAAGACGCTGGCAGGAAATCCTGTTGTACAAACTCCAGGCTTCCTGTTGCTTCCTTGGGAGAATTTTCATCAGAGACAAATAAATCCAGCTTCCCTATACCATGCAAAGCAGGGAGGTTTTTCTTACCCGCCTCTTGTTCTCCAAGACTGTATAGACTGCTTTCTAATGCTCTCTTTTATTGTTGAAGGGGTTGCAGGATTTGGACAGGAGAGTTCTTTGATCATAAATGTACCAGGCTCAAATGTTACCTTACTTGATCCTGACAACAACCCTGGGGGGTGGGCACTATTATTATTCCCTTTTTACAATAAAAAGGAAACTGAGACAAATAAAGGTTAAGTGACTTGCCCAAGGTCACATAGTATCTGAGATGGGATTTGAAGTCAAGTCTTCCTGACTCCAGGCCCAGCACTCTGTCTACATCATCAACTATTCTATGATCCTGCCTCCCAGTTGGAGAAGGGAAATTTCCAAGGCAGCATTATCTTAGAATCTAATTTTCTTGATGACATGGGAGATTTCTTGTGTAGTCTTTAGAGTTGCCTTGAAAGTAACCATTAAGTTCAGAGATCTGACCTCCCAGATCAAGTATTCTTCACCTTTTTTCTGTCCTGGACCCTTTGGGCAGTCAGTCTGGTGATGCCTATGAACACTTTCTCAGACTCATGTGTTTAAATGCATAAGATAAATTTAGGATTACAAAAGAAATCAGTTATTCGATTGAAATATATTTATCTAGATAATCATATTTTTTAAAAGTTCATGGAACCCAGGATAAGGATTGTTAATGTAGAGAGGTCTGCCTTTCAGAGACAGAAGAGGAGGGTCCACATGGGCTCCACTCCTGGAGGAAGAGGAACTCCAGGCCGTGGGGGACCTTGTTTCTCAGGATTATTGCAAGTTATTCAGATTCTCTAGGCCTAGCAGGAAGGCATTTACATAGCCAGCAATCCCAAAGTGTGTTTGCCTTCCAAACACAGGATGGCACTGAGAGTCTGGGAGACATTGTGTGGCAGCAGCCTGTGGGAAAACTACAAAAACAAACCAAAAAAAATCCCTCTAGGAGAAGTAGCATGAAAGAAATTGAGAGAGACAGAGACAGACAGAGATAGAGAGACAGAGAGAAACAAAGAGGCAGAGAGACAGATTCAGAGAGAAGTAGCATAAAAGAAAAAGAGACAGAGAAACAGAGAGAGAGAGAGAGAGAGAAACAGGGAAAGACAGAGAGAGAAACAGACAGAGAGACAGAGAAACAGG
>NW_027187400.1:39611574-39666867 GCF_028583685.1 Petaurus breviceps papuanus
ACAGGGAAAGACAGAGAGAGAAACAGACAGAGAGACAGAGAAACAGGGAAAGAGAGAGAAACAGACAAAGAGAGAGACAGAGACAGAGAAACAGAGAAAGAGAGAGAGAAACAGACAAAGAGACAGAGACAGAGAGGCAAAGAGAGAAAGACAGACAGATGGAGAGATGGTTCTGACTAGAAAGGGAGGTGATCTGGGCATGTGATAAAAGTCAAGAAAAACAGATGGACAGTCCACACATTCCTTGGTACCCATGTAATGTGAAGAGATCTAGGGGGAATCTCCCAACATACTGAATGAATTCATGGGAGAATTCACAGAGCTAGGATCATCAGAACCTAGATTTAGAACCAGGAGTGACCTCTGAGGTCATTTTGTCCAACTCCATCATTTTGCAGGAAAGGGAAACTGAGGCCAAGAGAGGTTAAGTGGCATGCCCAAAGTCACACAAGTAGTGTCAGAGGTGGGATTTGAGTTCAGGTTCTGCAACAGAGTTCTTTGCTGGCAAGACCTGGTAGCCTAGCAAATCCCTAGCTCTCCCACCAGATCCTATAGTCTTACACATGCCCCATGTAACACTCAAATGTTACGGTTCACATATAAGGATTGTCTTCCTGAACGTATTGCTTTACGCAATCCCCAGTTGAAAAAGAAATTAATCCTCCTCTTCTGTGTGTAATCACTCTTTCAAGAGTCCTTGTGGATGTCAACACTACCAAGATGCACACTCTTGACAAAAGTGCTACCCGTTCTTCAAAGTCCCAGATCGTGGCCACTCAAGACCAGTTTTCCCACAGCTGTAAACATTGACTGGCTCTTACGTTGCGATTTTAAGGCTTTCTATCAACACCACTCAAAAACATGGCAGCCTCCCGTGAATTACCCTAGGATTATGCACACCACAGACTCTTAAGCACCAGAGCTATGACTAGGGTCAGAGAAGGCTGGCAGCCTTCTGAGGTGGCTGAGGGGTGGGAGGGCAACAGAACGCTTTTTAAAAAAATTATTTATTTATTTTTAGTTTTCAACATTCATTTCCACAAGATTTTGAGTTACAAATTTTCTTCCCTTCTTTCCCCTACCCCCACCCCAAGATAGCGATTCTACTGAATACCCCTTCCCCCAATCTGTTCTCTCTTATATCCTCCCCCACCCCCAACTTTCTAGTAGGGCAAGATGGATTTCTATACCCCAATGCCTGTATATCTTTTTTCCAGTTACATGTACAAAGCAATTTTTTTTAAGATTTGTTTTTAAAACTTTGATTTCCAGATTCTTTCCCTTCTTCCCTCCTCACCCACCCCCATTGGGAAGACAAGCAATTCCATAGAGGTTGCACATGTGTAGTTACCCAAAACATTGCCATAGCAGTTATATTGTGAAAGACTATATTTCCCTCCATCCTATCCTGCCCCCCACTTGTTCTGTTTTCTCCTTTGACCCTGTCCCTTTTCAAAAGTGTGTGCTTCTAACTACCCTCCCCCCAATCTGCCCTCCCTTCTATCATCCCTCCTCTTATCCCCTTCCCCCCACTTTCCTGTAGGGTAAGAGACCCGACTGAATGTGTATATTATTCCCTCCATAAGCTAAATTCAATGAGAATGAGGTTGACCTATTCCCTTTCACCTTCCTGCTCTTCCCCTCTATTGTAACAATTTTCTCTTCCCTCTGTTATGTGAGATAATTTACCCTATTCTATCTCTCCCTTTCTCCTTCTCCTTCTTAATCATCTCTTAATTTTATTTTTAGATATCATCCCTTCATATTCAAGTGATACTGTGCCTTCTGTGTATATATACATGTACACACATATACACATACACAAACACATGCTTATATATACACACATATACACCCTCCTATATATATGTATGCATACATATATACATATATATTCCCTTCAACTATTCTCCTACTGAGAAAAGTCTCATGAGTTACAATTATCATTTTTCCATGTAGGAATGTAAATAGTTCAACTTTAATAACTTCCTTATGATTTCTTTTTCCTGTCTATCTTCTCATGCTTCTCTTGCTTCTTGTATTTCAATGTCAAATTTTCTGTTCAGCTCTAGTTTTATCATCAAGAATGCTCAAAAGTGGAGCGGCCAGGTGGTGCAGTGAGTAGGAGTGCCGGCCCCAGAGTTGGGATGACCTGGGGATCAAATCTGGGCTCAGACACTTAGCATCCACCCAGAAACACCTGGCCGTGTAACCTTGAGCAAGCTACTTAACCCCAATTGCTTTAAAAAAAAAAAAAAAGAATACTCGAAAGTCCTCTATTTCATTGAATGACCATATCTTCCCCTGAAGCATTATACTCAGTTTTGCTGGGTAGGTGATTCTTGGTTTTAATCCCAGCTCCTTTGACCTCCAGAATATCATATTCCAAGCCCTTCAATCCCTCAGTGTAGAAGCTGCCAAATCCTGTGTTAATCTGATTGTGTTTCCACAATATTCAAATTGTTTCTTCTTGGCTGCTTGTAATATTTTCACCTTGATCTGGGAACTCCAGAACCTGGCTATAATATTCCTAGGAGTTTTCTTTTGGGGATCTTTTTCAAGAGGTGATCGGTGGATTCTTTCAACCTCTATTTTGCCCTCTAGTTCAAAAACATCAGGGCAATTTTCCTTGAGAATTTCTTGAAGGATGATTTCTAGGTTCTTTTTTTGATCATGGCTTTCAGGAAATCCAATAATTTTTAAATTATCTCTCCTGGATCTATTTTCCATGTCAGTGGTTTTTCCAATGAGATATTTCCCATTGCCTTCTATGTTTTCATTTGTTTGGATCTGTTTAATAGTATCTTGATTTCTCATAAAGTCACTAGCTTTCATTTGCTCCAATCTAATTCTGAAAGAATTATTCCCTTCAGTGAGCTTTTGAGATTCTTTTTCCATCTGGCAAATTCGGCTTTTTAAAGCATTCTTCTCCTCATTGGCTTTTTGAGCCTCTTTTGCCATTTGAGTTAGTCTATTTTTTTTGTTTTGTTTTGATTTTTGCCTTTTGGAGGGCAATTGGGGTTAAGTAACTTGCCCAAGGTTACACGGCTAGCAGTTTTGTGTGGGCGTTAAGTGTCTCAGGCCGGAACCGAACTCGGGTCCTCCCGACTCCAGGGCCAGTGCTTTTACTCACTGTGCCACCTAGCTGCCCCCTAGTCTATTTTTTAAGGTGTTATTTTCTTCAGTATTTTTTGGGATCTCCCTTAGCAGGCTGTTGACTTGCTTTTCATGATTTTCTTGCATCATTCTCATTTCTCTTCCCAATTTTTCCTCCCCTTCTCTTACTTGATTTTCAAAATCTTTCTTGAGCTCCTCCATGGCCTGATTGCACTTCCTCTGTTTGCTCATCTTGCCAGCCAATGACTTGACTTTTGAGCTCTTTGCCAAAGTAGAACTCTGCTTCCAGAGTGGAGAGAGCTGTGTCTTAAATTTCTGGGGTTTTCACAGCTGTTGTCAGAGCTATGAGGAGGGTGCCCTCTCTACAGTTACCACAAGCTCTGGCACACTAGTGTTCCTCACCCCAGGACCACCATCCAAGATTGCGGTGCGACCCAGACCCAAGCAGGCCAAAGCAGGAGCAGTTACCCTCTGAATGGTTGTTTGGTCCCCCCCCTACAGTCTGCAGGCCAGGAGCTCCAAAGGCAGCCACACGGCAGCAGCTGCAGCCTTCCATACCACCACCACTTCTGTCTCCCCAGGGGCAGGGGCCAGACCATGTTCTTCTCTCACCCAGTTCTAACAGAGTTCCCTACTGACCTTTTACTTTCTCTTAAATGTTTATGGGTTGAGAAGTCCAGAAACAGCCACAGCTGCCAGTGAGTCACTCTGGCCAATCTGGGCCATGAGTCTGGGCCAGTGCAGCTCATGTGGGACTATGCTCGGTTCTCAGCCCGGTGAGATAGACCCTTCCTGTCAGCCTGCCAGGCTGCCTTCAGCAGGAGATTTGTGTCTCTCTGTCACTTTGTGGGTTCTGTAGCTCTCAAATGTGTTTAGAGTCATACTTTTCAGGTATTGGAGGTAGTTGGAGCAGGAGCTCAAGCAAGTTCCTGCTTTTACTCCACCATCTTGGCTCCATCCCCTCAACAGGATACTTTTTAATAGAGATTTTTATACATATGCAACCTGGAGGAAGCAGTTAGGTAGCATAAGTAGATAGAGTGCTGGGCCTGAAGTCAGGGAGACTCATCTACATGAGTTCAAATTTCACCTCAGCCACTTCCTAGCTGTGTGACCCTGGGCAAGTCACTTCACTCTGTTTGCCTCAGTTTCCTCATCTATAAGATGAGCTAGAGAAGGAAATGGCAAACCACTCTAGTGTCTTTGCCAAGGAAACCCCAGATGGGCTCATGAAGAATCAGGAACAACTGAAACAAGGGAATGACAAAAACCTGTATACTCTGGGTTCACATGATCTAATCTGAAGCCTATTCTCAAAGATAAATGTACTGATTATGCCCCCATCAATTATTTGATTTGGTAAATTTCCAAATAGAGCTTATATATCATGTTTAGATTTGTAATAATATTAATAAGAATTTACATAGCACTTTAAGGTCTGCAAAGCACTTTACAAATTTTATCTCACATGTCAGTAACAGAGTCCCCAAGTCATATACAAGCACTCAAGGTAACAATGCCACTGCACACAGGACAGCCTTTATTTTACCACAAAGAAAAGGCACTAAATGTGAAGGACTCACAAGAACCCGTAAACAAATAGAGACCCGTGAGCAATCAGCACCAATCTCTCCCATCTCTGATAGATGTCACTTTTCCACAGAATTCTAACATCCTCTGACTGCTCCACAAACCCCGTGGTTGGACTCTTCCTAGGAAAAAGCTAAGTTGGGGTTGCCAAAGGGGCAACACTCTGACATCTTGGTGAAGCCCCTTTCCCTACAAGGCTCTTCACATAGCCTCTTTCCTACCCCAGAACCACAGTACTACTAATCATTTGAACTGAAGAAAAATATACTCAGTAGCTACTAGACAGGCAATCCCCTTCTTACTAGACCCGTTTTGTCTGAATAATTCATTCTAATATTGTAGAGTCAAAGCAAGGCCTTTTGCTCCTTCATTTCATGATGCTAATCCCTTATCTGTCCTCTGACTACAAGGCCACACAGGTGAGTCTTTTCTCTCTCCAAGTGGCATGATACTCAGGAAATACCCCTGCTGGGTGGCTAGGTGGCACAGTGAATAGAGCACCAACACTGGAGTCAGGAGGATCTGTGTTCAAATCCGACCTCAGACATTTAACACTTACTAGCTGTGTGACCTTGGGCAAGTCACTCAACCCCAATTGCCCTGTCTTCTCCCCTCCAAAACAAAAAAAAAACATTTAAGAGTCAGGATGAGAAAATACCCCTTCTTTGGATGGAAGACCTGCTCACTATATTTTCAAACTTTTAGTTACTTAGCAAGGAACTCCCAAGGCTTGTGCATTGCCCAAGAAATCTACCTTCTCTGGCTAGAAAGCTAGACTCAGATCATCATACTGCCCAGAAAATCTCCTTCCTCTCCTAGGAGATGAAGATTCAGAAATGGCCTTGTCCATAAGCTCCCCACTTGGGCCCCATGGATGAGGCCATATAGCTCCCATGGGCTTCTCCAGGGTACTGCATCCACTGTAATGACTATCACCATCTGCTGGGCCAGGAAAGTCCACCTTTAGGGCTCTGGTCTCTGACCTGTACCTAGAAAGGGCAAAAGACAGACAGAAGGAGGCCTCTCCTTGGGCTGCTGGGGCTAGAGTGAGCAGATGCAGCTCTTACATGCTTCTAGTCCAAGACTGCCCAACATGGCTCTGGCGGGTTGGAGAGTGAAGGAGAAGGGAAGGGAAATTCACAAACAGAGACACCTACCATGCTCTCACTGGGAAAAAGAAAAGGCAAAAAGAAAGCAAAAGGGAGCTGGGCATGGCCATCTGCTTTCTTTTAGGGGTGAGCACAGATGGTGCCCTATCAAAAATGGAGCCACGCTTCTTAAGCATTTGTGCTGTGAAGTTTGGGTTCAGTCAAGGGGCCTCACTCGAGGAACTACAGGGCCACATGTGGCCTTGAGGCTGTAGGTTCCCCACCCCTGTTCTGAGCCAACTCATTCATCTAGAGGCAGCCCTGGTCACAGGGATTCAGTGAGGAGCTGTCTTTTCTCCTCTTAACAAGGAGCCAATGAGCAAGTCCCCACTCTAGGAGGGACTGGTACCGATAATAAGAAGTTCCAGATAAAAGGTCTGCCTCTGTCAGACCCTCAAATTGATTGGGGGAGGAGGAGTGAAACTTCCCTAAATAGCCTCTTACAATACACAGATAGATTTTTAGTGGTAGAAAACTCTCCTGTCTGTGCTCCCCTGGTATTAATGTTGTGCTAAATTAAGTTTCCCTTCAGTGTAAAAGAAACAAATTCTGTTGGGTAATGTTTTCCAACATGTTCAGTCATTCCAAAAAAGGGACCAAAATAAGTCCCACTGGACACGCAGCTGGTTTATTCTGCATGCCACATGGGAAGAAAAATTAATGAGGCTACATGTGAAGAGAGCCCTCTCCCAGATTCATCTTCTATAGAATGCCAGGCCAAGTGGCATTGTCTCCTGGGTCTGCCCTGTGTTGCCCAAAACTTTGCCCAGGCTAGCTCCTGAATGTCCTCCCTCATCACTGCCACCTCATGGAATCCCAAGCTCCACTGGAAGCACCATCCAGGTGCTATGTCCTACACAGGGCTTTTCCTTAACCCCAAGTCACTAGTGCCCTGCTGCATCCAAATGACTTGATATGGCCCCAAGCTCTGGATTCCCAAAGATTGAGTCCAATCTCAGGGGTTGACCCTAAAAGGTCTTATCCCTTTGGCTTATGCCCCCCACCCCAGGCATGTATAAGGCTTCTGTGCTCATGTGCGCATGTGTACATGTGTACATACCACACACACACACATGCATGTCTGCCCTGTGACACTCTAATCCAGCTTCCAGAGAAAAGGTACAAGAGATTCCCAAGAGGGGCCTTTTGGGTCTCTTTTACAGCCCACTCAGAGGGATGGCTCCAAGAAGACTCTGTCCTCCCAAGAGTGTTGGCCAACCCATTCATCTTGGGGCAGCTCAGTGACTGAGACACAACTGGGACCTGACCTTTGGCCTCTTAACAAGGGAACAACAGACGTGTCCAGAGCCTCAACGACTCTAAGCAAGGGTTCATGTCAAGTCACATCTATAAGTATTTATTAAGCACCAAGGACTATACACTCATGTCCTGGTAAGCTCACCAAATCCATCTGCTTCCATTTACTGTAGTTATTTTGTTCTTACTTGTCTACGTACATGTCACATGCCCAGCAGAATGTAAGCTCTTTGAGGACAAGGAATGTCTTGTTGTTGTTGTTGATTCATTTCAGTCATGTCTGACTCTTCCTGACCCCATTTGGGGTTTTCTTGGCAGAGACATTAGAGGGGTTTGCAATTTCCTCTTTCATCTCATTTTACAGATGAGGAAATTGAGGTAAACTGAGTGAAGTGACTTGCCCAGGGTCACAAAGCTAGGAAGTGTCTGAGGTTGGATTTGAGCTCAGATCCTCCTGACTCTAGGGTCTGTGCTCTATCCACTGGGCCACCTAACTGATCAAGGAATGCTCTGTTTGTGTCTTTGTATCCCCAGCACCTAGCATACCTTGTACATATTGAAGTATAAGATTTTTTTTAAATGTTTGTTGAGTTGAACAGCAAAATACAGGAGTTTGAACACAAATCATAAATACTGGGCTATCCCAGGCATCCTTCATAGCTAAAGGACTTTAGAGGTCATGCCTCAGTTTCCTCATCTGTAAAATGAGCTGAAGAAGGACATGGCAAACCACTCCAGTATCTGTGCCAAGAAAACCTCAAATGGAGTCACAGAGCATCAGTCCTGACTAAAAATGAGAAGAAGAAGAAGAAGAAGAAGAAGAAGAAGAAGAAGAAGAAGAAGAAGAAGAAGAGGAGGAGGAGGAGGAAGAGGAGAAGAAGAAGAAGAAGAAGAAGAAGAAGAAGAAGAAGAAGAAGAAGAAGAAGAAGAAGAAGAAGAAGAAGAAGAAGAAGAAGAAGAAGAAGAAGAAGAAGAAGAAGAAGAAGAAGAAGAAGAAGAAGAAGAAGAAGAAGAAGAAGAAGAAGAAGTCATTGGTTCTTGTTGGATCTCAGTCTCCTTATCATCCAGGCTGGATTAGATGTTTGGTATGACTTGATTTTGCAGATGCAGACACTGATGTTAACTAAGTCAGAGGCTCAAGGCCCAAGAAGTGGTAAGACTAAGGGGTGAGATTTGAACCCAGATCTTCTGACCTCAAAGCCGAGTGTGTCCATTGTACCAAATAGTGCCTCCCAATTGGTACTCTCACTCTCAGAGAGAACAAAAGAAATGATTTTCCTATGAGCAAGGAACCACTGTGTTCTCGTCTCTCACAGTCCTGAATGCTCCATGCTGGCAACTAAGAGCTAGTTATCTCAGCAGACTTTGACGGTCTTGACAGGATATTAAATGAGAGGCTGTCACGGGCAGCTTTGCTTACATTACACCAGCCACAGAACCCACAGAGATGGACGCTGCCAAGATCTGCTCTCAGACAAGGGAGCTGAGTGAGTGCTTAAGCTTGTAGGATAAAGAGATGGGAAGAGGACTGTTTCCCCACAAGTCCAAACGTTAGCAACCATCTAATCCAACCTGGACAATAAAGAGACTGAGATCCAACAAGAACCAATGACTTATTCAAGGCCACGTGGTAAATGGTGAGCTCCAGGTAACTCAGGTCCTTGGCCTCCAAATCCAGTCTCCTTCCCATTATACATAGCAGCCTCTCTATCTTACGATGCTCCCATTTATGCACTTGGGCAACATCATGCCCTAATTACAATTTTACAATTCAGCAAGTGTGTATTAAATGTCTCCTATGTGGAAGGCACTGTGATAATGTCTGGGGATACAAAAACAAAGATGCCCGCAGAGTTTATGTTTGACTTGCTACAAAGCAGGAACCTGTGTCCCAGAGCGAGAGACAGCCTGAAGGACCATCTCATTCAACTTTCTCAGTTCACAAGTGAAGAAACAAAAGTGCTTGTGCACTCTGTCCAAGTCCAGCCTAATCTAGGACATTGAGTTCAAATCTGGAGGCCACAGGTTAAGAAGGGTATCCATAACACAGCGGGCTCCCAGAGGACAGGGGAGGGCAATCAAGAGGGCAATCAAAGAGTGGGCGGGAATAAGCATTTGTCCTACTATGTGCCAAACATTGTGCTAAATGCTTTTTTTACAAATTTATCTCATTGATCCTCCCAACAATTCTGCAAAATAGGTGCTGCTGTGATCATCCCCATTATCACTGAATGGGTGTTGAATTGGAAAGACCTTAAAGGGGCTTTAAAAGGCCTAGGTCTCCCCACTGCACCCTGGGCCATCTCCAGCCATCCTGATCTATATCCTGCCACTGGACCCAGATGGCTCCAGAGGAAAAAGTGAGGCTGGTAGCTTTGCACAGCCCTACCTCACTTAAATCCAATCCACTTGCATGTCATGGCATCATCTTCCTGACGTCACGGTCCTCTTTGAGAACAAAGAACAAACCACGCAACAACAAAAGAAGAAACTAAGACAGAGGTTAAGTAAACCCCCCCCTCAAGCAAATGTCCAAGGTTGGATTTGAACTCGGTTCTTCCTGACTCCTGGATAAGGGATGGTAACTAGGTCAGCTAATTATCCACTGCATCACCAGCTGCCTTGAGCCCATACCATCTGAGGATGGGTTGAAGGAATTGGGGATGTTGAGCCTGGAGTAGAGAAGACTGAGGGTAGATCATGGTATTAAAGAAGTGTTCTAAAAGCTGCCCCATGGAAGAGAAATTAAGCCAACGATGTCTAGCTCCAGAGGAAAAACCCAGAAATAGTGGGTGGAAAGGGCACAAAGGCTGATTCAGGATCGAACTCCCTGTTAGAACTGCCTGAAAACAAAATGGATTTGAGAGCTGCTGGGTTTCCTCCTTCACTGGAGATCCCCAAGCAGGGGCCATTTGGCCACTTCTGAGTTGTTAGAGTGGATACGGGGTGGACTAGATGAACAGAGTCCCCCTCCTTCAGTAAATGTGGGGATTCTGGGAAATCGAGGCCTAGAAAGGTTAAGGAACTTGCCCCAGGTCACATAACGGAGTCCAAATTTGCACCAACGTCACTCCAACGTGAATACTTTTTTCTAACACAACAGACTGCCCAGGTGAGGTATCCTCTTTTGTATTAGGGCACTGTTGTAAGAGGAAAGGTTTATTTCTTACCGTGCATCTTTCCCCCCTGCCCCCCAGTCACTAATACCTTTCCTTTCAAGGCTAGTTTACACTTGGTGTGTACATGCGTTGTGTATACTGGCACACACCACCTCTCTCATTAACATGGAATAAATGGGAGGCCTCACTCTTGTCTACAGGCTTGGTGCCTGAAATATCTATCAATTAATCAATTAACAAGCAACTCTGTGCCAGGGCAGGCACTAAGCAACGGAATGTCGAATAAGAGTGAAACAGTAGCTGCCCTCAAGGAGTTTATTTTCTAATGCAGGAAAATCTAACTAGGAACCTACAAGATATATACAGAGTCAGTGAAAGGTAACCTTAGAGGGAAAAGTACCCTAGCTGTGCAGACCAAGAAAGGGCTCCAGAAGGTCCTGTTTGAGTTGAGTCTTGAAGGGAACTGGGGATTCTAAGAAGCAGAGGTGAGAAGGGAAGGTGTTCCAGGCATGGGGAGCAACCAATGCAAAGGCATAGTGAGTGGAGATGCGTCCTGGATGAAACAGTAAATGGGTTAGTGTAACTAAACCCTGGAGTGAGTGGAAGGGTGTAATGTACAAGAAGACTGGAAAATAGGAAGGGGACAGGTTGTTGGACTGAGTGACTCCCCTTGGGCGCCTAGTAGGGCCTCCAGTGGAGACTTTGTGGAGATGGAGAAGTGACAGTAACAGGATTATCTCCATCTCAAGCCACTACTGCATCTTGTGGACAAAATGACTTTGCAACAGTAACCCTCTCAATTGGCAGTTAGGTTAGGATTCTGAAAGTGTGGGGATGGGGATTCCAAGGCAGGTCTCCCAATACCTTCTTTCTTATAGGCCATGTAGACTCTCTTAGAGGGGATTCTCACAACTACTACATAAATGAAGGCATAGCTGTGTGGTTCTTCTCTCAAAGACAGGCAAGAATTACCCACCAGCCTTGCTCTATTTTGTTGGGGAAAGGCAGGAGAGTCTAGCCAAGTCGCTGTAATCTCCTGACTTTGCCCCCTTTCAGACTCTGAGTGGTTAAGGACCCCAAAGAGTCTAGTGTAACCCACACCTTAACAGAGACTCTGCCCCTCTGGGAAATCCTCCCCAGTGGTCCTCCAGCCTTTGTTGGAAGACATCCAGAGAGGAGGCACCCATCACCACCAACAGCCCCATCGTTCTTGGTTCCGACCTCTGGGGTCAAACACAGCAAAGTGAATTTCTCAGAGAAATCGTCCTTGAAATGCATGTTCCCTCCAAGTCTTCTCTTTTTTCAGCGTTGAGCACACAGTAGGCACTTAATAAATGTTTATTGACTGACTCGATTTAACAGCTTGTCAATATCCTCCTAAAATTTGATGCCCAACAGACCACAGTATTTCAAATGCATCCTCTGGGGGTAAACCCAGGTTGAAAAGGTAATAGATTGCTAACGCTTGAGGCAACAAGTATTTATTAATGGTTCACCACTGTGCTAGAAATACAAATGCTGCCTTCAAGTTTACATATACTGTGTGGTATTGTTCAGTCATTTCTGACTCTTCATGAATCCATTTGGGTTTTGATTTGGTTTTGTTTTTTGCAAAGATACTGGAATGGTTTGCCATTTCCTTCTCCAGATAAGGAAACTGAGGCAAACAAGGTGAAGTGACTTGCCCAGGGTCATGCAGTTAGTCAGTGTCTGAGGTCAGATTTGAACTCAGGGAGCTGAATCTTGCCTCCGGGTGAGGCACTCTATGCACTATGGCCTCATCTAGCTGCCCCTACATTCTAATAGGGAGAAAAGAAGACCTTGGCCATCTGATAGTACAGGTGTTCTTAACTCAAGGTCAGTGACCTCAGTTTCCCCCCAATATCTGGACAACTGATTTTCAATATAATTCGTTTCTTTCTTAATCCCATTTATATTATTTTGTGCATTTAAAAGCATGATTCTGAGAAAAGGCCCAAGCAGTCCGAGACTATAAACATTTATTAAGTACCTACTATGTGCGGGACACTGTGTTAAACACTGGAAATGCAAAACTAAGCAAAATTCAGTCCCTGAATCCTAGAGGAGTTCACAATCTAACAGGGATAGGGAATGGGGACAGCAGGCAAAACAAATATATACAGGGGCGGCTGGGTGGCGCAGTGAATAGAGCACCGGTCCTGGAGTCAGGAGGACCTGGGTTCAAGTCTGGCCTCAGACACTTAACACAAAAAATAACCGTGTAACCTTGGGCAAGTCACTTAACCCCAATTGCCCTCCAAAAAGCAAAAAAAAAACAAAAACATATATACAGACAAGACATGGGCAGGATACATTGGAATGAATCAAGAGAGGGAAAGCACTAACATTCAGGCCATCAGGAAATGAAGATGGGATTTTAGCTGAGACTTGAAGGAAGCCAGAAGGTAGAGGCAGGAAGGAGAAGATTCCAGGCATGAGGGACAGCCAGTGAAAATGCCCAGAGTTGGGCTATGGAGTGTCTTCTGCTGGGAACAGCCAGGAGGCCAGGTCGCAGAATCACAGATCACATGGTGGGGAGTAACATATGAGAAGGCTGGAAAGGTGGGAAGGGGCAGGGTTGTGGAGGGCTTTGAACATCAAACAGAGGATTTTATATTTGATCCTGGAGGTGGTGGTGTTGAGGTTTGGGATTTTAGGGGTGCTCAAGACCACAAAATACCAACACATCAGGTCCTGCAGAATGAATTCGACTCAGGCCTTCTCTCAGCCAAAGTAAAACAAAGTTTATTAAAGATTCACCATAATGAGTAGACTCTTAAGTATTTGCAACACTTGTGTTAACAAGCAGGCTAGAACAACCTGACATAGAGTGAATCTGGAGGCAAGATGGATCTTATATTTGGAAAGATTGTGGGAGGGATCTAGGGGTGGTCTAGAGGAGGGGTTTGGGGAGGGTCTTGAGGAGGAGTCTAAGGAGGATCTTGATTACTGAGGTCAGGCTCTAGGAATGGGATTAAGGGTGTAAAATAGGCTACCTGGAGATGACCGACAATGGAGGGCTAAACTAGTAGGGTAGCAGATTTGGGTATAGATATTTTGATAGGATCTGGGGTGGGAAGGAAGGTTAAGGCTAGGTTAAGAGTAACAAAGATTTGGGCCTAGCAAAAATGAAAGGCTTATGTCCTCAGGCAAATGCCTCTTGGAGTGGGAAGATTCAAGGGTGTTCCCAGAGCCTGAACCCCATCAGTGGGAAGGCCCTGGAGTTTGTTGAGGGAGAGGTGAGGGGTGGCGAGGTGAGGGTGACCCAGTCAGAGCTACAGTTTGGGAAAGTCACTTTGGTGGCTGAATGGAGGATGGAGTGCAGTGGGGAGAGACCCGAGGCAGGCAGATCCCCTAGCAGCTATTGCAACAGTCCAGGAACCAGGTGATGTGAGCCTGCACCTGGGTGAGGGTAGAGGAAGAAGAGAGAGACCTTAGCAAAGTCTCTCATTTTACAGAGGTGGGAATAGAGACTAGTACAATTTAATTTAAAATGCATTAAGATAAAAGGTAATGCCCTGGGGCTAGAGTGATTAAAAAGGACCTTAGAACCAGCACCCTAGGAGTTTGCCAGTAGAGGTTATAGGACTTGTCCGAGGTCACACAGCCAATTGTGATAAAGCTTATCATAGTACCAGACATGTAGCAGGTGCTTAATAAATGCGTATAGACTACCTGACCAGTCACCAACCCAAGTCTACAAAACAGTGGCAGCCTGGTTCAGTTAGCATGCGTTAAATATCCTGGGTCAGGATAAGGAGGGAAGTCAGGCTGCTGGGAGGTTTCCAGGCCCCTCGTGGTTCCCCGCCCTCATCCTGGGCTCGAGCCCCGCCCCTCCCCAGGGCTTCTTTATCTCCTAGCAACGCTAAACATGGCCGTCCCGCGAAGCCTGCTGGGAAACGTAGTGCACCCACCCGTGTACAAGGCTGGTATGTAAGGGTTCATGGGACAAATGAACTACATTTCCCTGAGGGCTCAGCGTGCGCCTGGCAACGCCTCCCGAACGTCCGGGTCCGAAGGCAACAACGGACCTGACTTACCTGGGCGGGAGGACCCCCCCAGGGAGGCGTGAGGACCGTTGGGAGATGTAGTTAGCTCCGGCGTCGCGCTCCCCAGTCGTGCGCCGATTTAGCGGTAGAGGGACTACAAGTCCCAGGGGGCGGCGGGGACACGGGGCCAAGGGCGGGGGGCGCGAAGAGGAGCCTGCCTTCGGGCGGAGGCATCCGAGGCGGAGGAGGCGGCGGGGTTGGTGAGTCGAGAAAGACATCCGAGGCGGGGAGGCGGGGAGGCAGGAGTGGGGTGCGGGAGCGGTCCCTGCGGCCTGCGTGGGGTAGGGGGGAAGGGTCCATCCTCCATCCCCATCCCCTTGTTCCCACTCTGCCCCCTCCCCTCCGTCCCCTTCTGCCTCTTCCTCTTTCTTTCTCCTTTCTTCCTCCTCCTCTGTCCCTTCCCTTCCCTCCTCTTTGCCCCATCCACCCCATCTCCTCCCTCGCCTCATTCTTTCCCCCCTCTCCCCCCTCCCCCTTCCCCCCCCCCTTCCCCCCCCTCTCCCCCCCCGCCCTGTCCCCTCACTTCCCCTTCTCCCCTGCCCATCCCCTCCTTTCTTCCCTTTCTGTCCCCTCCCTCCCTTTCTGCTCTCCCCTCTCCCCTTCCTCTCTTTGCCCATCTCCCCAGCTCTCCCTCCTCACGATCTCATCAGCCTGTCCCATACACTTTCAGTCTCCTTCCTGTCCCCTTTCCTGTCCATTCTGCTCTCTCTCCTTCCCTCCAAGGAATAACCCCGCCTTTCCCATCAACTCCTCCTTCCTCCTGTACAGGCTCTGTCTGTTCTCCCCACCCCACCCCCTAGACCCTGGATAGGACCCCTGGGACTAGTCTCTTCAGTCCTTGGGCATTTCCTAGAAATTGAGAGAATCATACATGTAAGTGCTACGTGCCCTCCCAACTCTTCAGCGCCAAGGATCCTCTGATTCTTTATGCCCTGCCCATTCCCCTGTTTGTCAGTTAATAAGCATTTCTTAAGCACCTGCTGTGTGCAGGCACTAGGGCCAGCGCTAGGGATACAGAAAAAGGAAAAAACAGAGTCCCCATTCTCCAGGGGGTCAGCCTTAGCTGTAAAGTACTCTATGCAAACAAGAGATGTAGGGGCCAGATTGGAGCAGTGCTGGGTCATTACCCTGGAGAAGAGCAGAAAAGACACCGATTCTTAGTGCTTGTGTGACCCAAGGAGTATTCCTGAACTCCCCTGGGCCTCGGCTTCCTCATCCGTGAAATGAGGAAGTTGGGCCAAATGGCCTCTGAGGTCCCTGCCAGTTCTAGACCACAGGCCCTGTGAGAGCTGTTATCAAATATCTTGTTGACTGTTCTGTGCAAGAGGAACCAGCCTTGGTCTACTGGGCCTTCTCAGGGCAAAACTCAGTACAAACTGGTAAAAGCCGAAAGCCTCCTAATGGGAGAGCTCTCCAGAAGGGGAATGGACTGCTTCCGCATGTCCTGGGGTCTCTGTGGGTGGAGGTCTGGAAAGGCAGGATGACCAGCCACTTCTTAGATGTGTCATAAAGGGGTCATTAAGTACTCCTTCCAACTCTTATTGCCTGAACCCCTGCCCTGTGCAGTGGATAGAGTGCCTGGAGTCAGGAAGATTCATTTTCCTGAGCAAATCCAGCCTCAGACACTAGTTGTGTGACCCTGGGTAAGTCACTTTACACTATTTGCCTCAGTTTTCTCATCTGTAAAGTGAGCTGGAGAAGGAAATGGCAAACCCCTCCAGTATCTCTGCCAAGAAGAACCCAAATGGGGTCACAGAGTCAGCCATGATCGAAAAAAACGACTGAACAGTAAACCTCCATTAAGAACTGGAAAGGGGAAGCAACCCCCTCATTTTATTTAGATGAGGAAAGAATCCTGGGAGGGTTGCCTTTCCCAGGGTCACTCGGAGTCACTTGATCCGAGTCAAGATGTTTCTCCAACATTGGTGAGTTTCTTGCCTCTTGGTAGTTTGAAGTCCTTCACTTAGATTCCTATCAAAAGGGCCTTGTCTTCCACAGAATTCCCTTGTGTGGGGGAAACTTGAATAGCCTTGGGCGTCCTCCCACCTGACTGTCTCCTTACCCAGCCTTCAGAGCTTGAGGGAGGGGAGGCACCACCCCAGCCCTTGGATACTGCTCCTCTGCTCCAGCTCTGCTTGCCCAAACCTAGAAAGTCTGTCCCTTCTAGGATTGTGACCCGGGAGTAGGGCTCCTTTGTCACTTGGCTAGTCACTCTGGGTTGTTTTACTGCGCATTCTCCAGACACCTCTCAGAAAGGACACGCTTTCCTTCCTTCAGTTCATATTAGATGCCCGGGATGTGCTAGGCACCAAGTTCAGCTCTAGGGGCAACACCAAGACCCAGACCAGAGCAGTCCTGGTCCTGAGAAGGCTCCCTTTTGACAGATAGGAAAAATGGAGGTGAGACAGACAGAAGAGGGGAGAAAGAGATAGATGAAGAGAGAAATGGGGGGAGGGAAAGAAAGAAATGAGAAAAAGACAGATGAGGGAAGAGAGAAAGAAATGAGAGAAAAAGAGACAAAGAAAGACCAGGGGAGAGAGAAAGAGATGAGGAAAGAGAAAGAGAGGAGAGGAGAGACAGAGAGATGAAGGGGAAAGAGAGAACTCACTAACAAATTGACAGGTGGGTATGGGGCAGGGTGAGGCACCAGGGAAGGTTTCCAGGTAGATAAGGATTCTGAGCAAAGGTGAGAAGGTGATACCTGCTTTCCAGGTTAGAGTGGTGGTTATCTTGAAGTCAGTGTCTAGTTCAGGGAAGAAAGGCCAGTTCTCCTTCCCTCTCTCTCTCCCCCTACTTGCTCCCCTCTCCTTTACCCTTCACGGCCAGTACTCTGCCCAAAAACATTCCCCAGTTGAGGCCATCTCTGTAACAACACAGATGCGCCTCATTCTGGGCACCAGGATCATAGGTGTCAGGGCTGGAAAGGACAGCAAGTCCAGGGGTTTCCGATCTTTGTACCATGGAACACCCGCCCCCGGCAGTCTGGTGATGCCGACCCCTTCTCAGAATCGGGTTCTTCAGTGCAGAAAATAAAATCGATAGAGATAACAAAGGAAACCAAAGTGACATGGGGTTGTATTTTTCCCATTTCTCCATGAACCCCAGGGTGAAGACTCTTGATATAGCCCAACCCCCTCGCTGTACAGATGAGGAGATGCAGACCCAGAGGGGAAGTAGCTTGCCAGCACCACCCAGATAGTAAATAGCAGAGGCCAGCTCCACAGGCAGCAGAACAGAGGGCTGGTGAGCTGGGCAGGCTCTGGGAGAAAATCCTGGTGTAAACAGCCTCTTGGCTTCAGAGCTTCCAGAATCCTTTGCCTTTGAGGCTGGCTAAAGGGCATCCGGAAATGAGGATGGAAAGAATTGAAAACTGAGGCTCAGGGAGAAAGAAAAGTCTTGAAAAGTGAAGACTTTTCTTTGTAGAAATAGATACTGGTAACTTCCTTTGAGCAAACACTGCTAAACTGCCCCAGGGATAGCACAGATGGGGCAGCAAGGCACTGTGGGTAGAGGGCAGGCCTGGACAGCGGAGGATCATGGGCTTAGAGTTGAAAAGGACCCTAGAAGCCATCGAGGCCAGTCCCTTCCTCTCACAGATGAGGAAACCCAGGGACTTAACCAGTCAGAGCTACTAGGTATCTGAGGCAGGATTTGAACGCAGGTCTTCCTGGCTCTGGGTCTGTGCCCTCTCCACTGTGCCACACTGCCTCAGTGTCTCTTTTTATTCCCTCCCACTGCCCCTACCCTAGTTCAGGCCTCATCCCCTCCTGCCCAGACTATCAGAAGAGCCCCTCGCTGGCCTTCCTGCCTCCCTGACCTGTGCCTTTACACAGTTTGACCAGAGCCTCATGCTGCCTTGAGGGGGCAGGGGGACACAGTCTGAGTTCTGGCCACTGGGTTTTTATCCCCAGCATCAGACCATGCCCTTAGCCAGGGGGTTAATAAATGCTCATTGAATTTCCTTGAACTTCCCCCGAGCCCTCATTAGGCCCATTTGCAGTAAAAACCCAAGGGGATCATCAAGGAGAAAGGATTTTTTATCCTCTGAAGTATTTTATGACTTATTTCCGGCTATGAAATATTCAGTGTTTACTTGAAAAGTATGAATTGCAAGGAGCACGTCCTCCCTCTAAGAGGAAATCTGTAATCACTGCTTCAGTGGAAGTATATAATCAAAAGCTGAGAGACTGGGCAGCTGGGCTGCTCAGCAGACAGAGCACCAGGCCTAGAGTTAGGAGGACCTGAGTTCAAATCTGACCTCAGATACTTCCTAGCTGTGTGACCCTGGGCAAGTCCCTTCAGCCTGTTTGCCTCAGTTTCCTCATCTGTCAAATGAGCTAGAGAAGGAAATGGCCAACCACTGCAGCATCTTTGCCAGGCTCACGAACAGGACTGAAACAGTTGAATAATGGCGTGGAGATGCATTTCCCAGGAAGGACCCTGAGCATTTAGGGAATGTCCCTCTGACAAGCCAAACTGCCTTGGCTGCAACAGCCCCTCCTCCTGTTAGGCTGAGAATGAGAGAACCTTAGCTCCTCAGTGGCCTTGCTAACATTCCCAAGAGAGGAGTTGGCAGTGCTGGGTGCCAGCCTTACTGGATTGGTAATGACAGACATGTTGGCATTGTGCTAGGCTGTGTGGCAGAGCTGCCAAAGCACTTGATTCAATGTCAGTAGAAGCCTAGGTTCTAATCCAGCTTCTGACACTTAAAGCTGTGTGACTCTGGCACAGTCACCTTCTCGACCTCAGTTTCCTTATCTGGAAATGGGAGTCACACTGCTCACTCTGGCAATCTCTCATCTTCAGGAAAACCTGAATTCAAATGTGGCCTCAAAGGCTTTCCTGATTCTACATCAGTTCTGCTTCGCAGTGCCCCATCATCATCCTTTCTTTAAGGGATGCCAGTGCCAGCGCCCATTGCCATTTGCCCTTCCCTGATCCATGGAGCCCCTGACTTTCCCCATTTCCCCCTGCAGCCTGCAGAGCAGTTCCTCCCAAAAAAGACACCTTCACCCCCGTCCAGCCTTATCATTCTCCTCTCGTTCACTTTGATATGTCAGGCATCACGTAATTAACTTTGGGACTGCCATAGCATCTCCAGTTGCTGCTCAGAATATTCAAGAGATCCCATTCCGTGGCTGGAAAGCATCAGGGATTTTTGCTTGCTGCCTGACATGACCTTGTGGTATTCTCAGCAGAAGACAGTGCTTAAATACCCAAGGTTGTCTGCTGTACCTTTCATGAGCAATCAATTCACCCTGCACAGGAAATCAACAGCATCATTTAATTAAATTCTCTTTGGAGGTCTGCCTCAGACTCTGACAGGCCAGAATGCTTAGTTGATATCTAGGCCAGTGGTTTTCAGCATTTATTTTCTGTCAAAACATTGGGTGGCATTTTTTCATTTAGAGGGCAGGTGTTTGTGATTTCCTGGCAAATAATGAGCTTGCCTTTTACACACCCGCCCCCCTCCATTTTGGCCACTTTCCCCTTGCTGTGAAATTGACCGACATCAGCCACGAGTTGACAGCTGGTGTCGAGATCTCTTTGACGTTCTCGCAACGTTAAAGCCACTCGCCGCAGTTGGTCTAACCAGCGCTGATTCAGACCAAAAATAGAAACTCCCTTGGTAGTCTGGAGAGACGGAGAAAGATCAATTCATAGGAATAGAATGCAGAAGCAGATGGGGCCAGCTCAGCCACTAACAGCTGTGATCAGGCATCTACCAAAGGCTTTCAGGGTCACTCCCGACCCCTTGCCAAAGACTGTCAAAGGTGAGACTGAAAGCCTTTTAAACAGGACTGAAGAGCGGTCACACAGTGTTATTCAGAAAGAATTCATTTTTCTTTTCTGTCTTAAAATTGTTTATACACTTTGGGTATAAAAATACTTGTTAACCTGAATTTTCCCCTACCCCCAAGCCCCCTCCAAAATCTACCCATCCTCTCCCTGTAACATTTTCAGAGACCTGACAGCAATAGTTCTCTAGGGAAAACCATCTCCTAACAAAAATGGTTTCCTCCCAGAGACATTGAGCACACACTTGGGTGTGGAACTCAGCTCTCGCTCTGATTCGGATCTTCTACACCCAGTCTCTGCAAAACCAAACAGCTGTGATCCCGAACCTAGCTGTGAGTCACGCACCGTGACTTCTTCACATAGGAGCCTTCTCCAACTTAGTAGATGAGTCATAGGGGGTGACCTGAGAGACTCACCTACGGTCTCACCCACAGGTAGTGTCAATGCGAGGATTTGTAACCAGGTATTCTGACTGCATGCCCAACACCCTGCACTGTATGACCTGCCTAGGTAGCATCAAGGGGAGGTCCTCCACTAAAGCATATTGTGCCCCCATCTAGGGTTCTCTGACAGTTTTTCAGTCATGTCCGACTCTTCATGACTCCATTTGGAGCTTTTTTGGAAGAAACACTGTAGTAATTTGCCATTTCCTTTTACAGCTCATTTTACAGATGAGGAACTGAGGGTTAAGTGACTTGCTCAGGGTCACACAGCTAGTAAGTACATGAGGTTAGATTTAAACTCGGGTGAATCTTCCTGTCCACTATGGCACCACCTAGCTGCCCAGCCCCATCTATACCTTAGTAAAGAAGTTGTAGGAATTTTTCTGAAGTACAAAGAATATAAGTGGCTTTTGTAGAGACCATATAGCTGCTATGGGAGGCTGGCTTGGGACCCCAGAAGCTCAGTCCATCCTACCAGCAGTTCTCAAAGTGTGATTTGCCAGTCTCTGGAGGACCTGGGACCATTCAGAGTATCCTCAATGTCAAAACTATTTTCCTGATAATTATAAGACATTCTTTGCCTATTCACACTAGACAGAATTTAAGATTACCTCGAACATCAACCTACATCGATTGTCTTTCATTGTATTTTTTTTAGTCTTTAAGGCAAAGAAAATAATGGTAGTAGGATGATCGTTTTCATTTCAGAAAAGGAAATTTTCCTATCATTTGATGGACCTGGGCCTTCTAGTGTTAAAGTACATCTCCCTTTTCCAGCTATAGATCTGTGAAGCTGGGTTTTTTTTCATGTGCTTCAAAACAATCACATCCCAGAAAACTGAATGTAGAAGGAGATAGGAGAATCCAGACAGAGACCTAAAGACAATGCCATTTTCTCATGATTTTTCTTGCAAATATAATTATTTATGTTAACATAGTGGGGTTTATTGTTATTCTTAAATTAATTGGCAAGTAAATCTTTTTAAAATATCAGGTTTAATGTCTAATGTGGTGGATGTCACTAGGTAAAACCAACATGAACAAAAGTTCATTAGGTCCTAAGTAATTTGAGAAATGCTGCTCTGTACTAGGGCATGTTGCAAGATCAGTCCATTAGAGGGAGGTCTGGGGGCGGCCAGGTAGCACTGCGAGTAAGAGCACCAGCTCGGGATGACCTGGGGATCAAATCTGGGCTCAGATACTCAGCACCACACCCAGAAATAACTGGCCGTGTAACCTTGAACAAGTTATTTAACCCTGATTGCTTTAAAAAAAAAAAAAGAGGGATGTCTGAGGGGAATCAGGGAGGGCTTCATGGAGGAAGAAAATAACATTTGAGTTGTGTTTTAGAAGCTGGCTTGGGTACAATGGAAAGAACGTGAGAAGCAGAAGCCCCAGGTTGGGCAAGTGACTTATCTGTGGGCCTACAGTTTCTCATCTATAAAGTAAAATGGGGGGGGGGGGGGGTTTGAGCTAGGTGGCACCATAGTAGATAAGCACCGGCCCTAGAGTTAGGAAGACCTAAGTTCAAATGTGACCTTAGATATTTCCTAGCTGTGTGACCCTGGGCAAGTCACTTAACCCTGATTGTATCCAAAAAAAATTGGGGGATGGACTTGATGTTCTTTTGGGGGTCCCTTCCAGCTCTAGAGCTGTGTTCCTATAATATGTATTCAGAGTGGTAGAATTTCATCAGCTAGAGATGGGGAGGGAAGGTATTCCCAGCACAGAAAAAGAACTGAGCAAAGGTGTGGCAGCTGGAGAGCTCATTTGGGGGGAGGGGGAGCAGACTCCAACGTGGCTGGAGCTTAGCACATTTTGTTCTCATTGAATCTTTTGAAGATCATTGTATAAGCCAAAAATATCTGCAGGTCTCTTTGCTTTAAACATTAGTTAAATAAAGATAAACTATCTATGGAGGGGAATGATAGAAATCCATTTGTCAAGGTCGAGGAAGGCATGAAAACCATCAGCCAGACGGTGCAGGAGGTGGCTTCTCAGAGCATCGCCTTCAAGACAGGAAGGAGGCTCTTTGGTTGAGGTCAGCCACTGTCAGGGCTGGAGTTGGGCTTTGGTCCAGTGTCCTTCCCCTCGCCCTAGCTCTAGAGACCCAAGGCTGAAGCCATTTAATTCTAATCAGTGAAACTGAAAGCTCCATATCCAGAGGACTGGACTTGGGCCTAATTCTTTTGTGTTTGTATTCTGGCCTCCTGGGGCTGAGGGGTGCTGATTGTAACCCTGGGTTAGTCCCTTAACTTGTCCCCTTTGCTATTCAGTAACTCTTCATGACCCCATGTGAACTTTGCTTGGCAGAGATACTGGAACGGTTTACTACTTCCTTTTCTAGCACATTTTACATATGAGGAAACTGAGGCAAACAGGGTTAGGTGACTTGCCCAGGGTCACACAGGTCTGAGGTGGGATTTGAACTCACTCAGGTGCTCTAACCTATCTGCCACCTAGCAGCCCTAACTTCCTAGCTACAGTTTCCTTATTTATAAAATATTAGCACCTAATAACATGTCACCTGCCCCTCCAGAGCTGGCCATTACCACTGCATTCTCTCTAGTGCCTGGTAGAGAACCTTTTCCATGTCGGGCATTCAGCAAATATTTGTTGAATGAATAGATTTTGGCCAAATGATGAGACTCGTCCTTTATGTTTCAGTAAGACCGTCTTAAGAGATAGAGGACTTGATTTCTGTTGATCAGCACAAAATGCTCAAATGCCTTTGATAGTCCAGCTGCAAATGTTTATGGATGTTCTCCTGAATCCAAACCTTTGTTCCCACGAGCTGACATGTTTGAGAAACCGCAGCCTTGCCTCCGCTGCTAATGAAAATCTCTAGTCAATAAGCTGGCTTAGCTCCCTGGGGACCCTGGAGCCATCCTGGCAGCCACAGAATAAAGGACTCTGGGATCCTCCCGAAGCCAGGAAGTGTTCTAACAGAATGGGAGGGGCCGGCCGGAGGGCCAGGAGTCTGCCTCAAGAATCAGTCCCAAGGGGCAGTAATTAAATGTCATCCTTGCTTGGATTGCTTAGCCATCTGAGGAAGGAGGAGCCTCCTAAATATCTTGAGTCCTCCCCAGCTAGCCCTCTCACCATCCCCCTCCAAGTGTCTCTCACACTCTCCGTTCTGGGATGTTTACTTTTCCCCATTGGATTATAGATGAAAATTTAGTCATTTCTGACTCTTCTTGAACCCATTTGGGGTTTTGTGGCAAAGATACTGCCTTTTCCTTGTCCAGTTCATTTTACAGATGAGGAAACAGGCAAACCGAGTCAAATGACTTGCCCAGGGTCACATAGCTAGTCAGTGTCTGAAGCCAGATTTGAACTCAAGGAGATGAGTCTTCCTGACTCCAGGCCTAGTGCTCTAACCACCGATATGCCACCTGTCTGGAAGAGACCTTAGAAATCCTGTCATCCAACCCTCTCGTTTTATCAGCAAGAAAACTTGAGTCCCTAAGAGGGCATCCCAGAGTCATGCAGGAGTAAGGGGAAGAGCTGGAATTTGAATCCAGGGCCTCTGGTCTCAGATACACCTCACGTTTTCCTTTGTAACATCTGTGCTGTCTTTTTTAATGAGGAAGGTAGTCAGCCTGATGGATAAAGGGCTGAAAGACAGGACTCAAATAGATATTACTTATGTGGGAAGTCCCTTAACCCCTCTCAGCTTAGTTTCCTTCATCTGTGAAATGGGTACAATAATATAACTAAAGTCTTTTGCAACACTGCCATAATTATTTTTATTATACACCTGAGTCCCAGGAGGACTCAATCAAAGCCTAGCAAAACTGAACATCACATTTATATTATGTTTTAAGGATACTAGAGTGTATACAGAGAGGATGGGAACTGAGACCTCTCCTGATGCGGGGTCCAGGGCACCTTCTACCCCTTTGTGCTTTCTTAGGAAAGCTGCTGTATTATGGTATAGTCATCTTGCCCAGCTGTTCAGTTTAGCAGTTTGCAAACTCAAAAATAATCCGACTTACTTGCCAGCATTTAGCATGGTGCCTGGGACATAGTAGGTGTTTAATAAATGCTTGTTGACTAACTGACTTATAAAATGTAAGGCTCCTAGATTCAGGGGATCCTACTGTACTAATGTACCTGGAAACGTTCAGCAGATTTATGGGAGGGGAAGAAGGAGGGAGGGCGGGAGTTTACAATCACTAACTTTGTGCCAGTCCCTGTGCTGAGATGACCCCTGTGAGATCGGCCGCCGCCCACCCCCCACCCCCCAAGCTTCTGCTCCAAGAGGAGGCGACCCAGAAGGGAGCAGTGACCAAAGAAGGCAGTTCCAGGGAAAGTTGCTGCAAGGCTATGGGAAAGGTTCCCCACTCCTGGGCTGGCAGACAACCACAGGACTAGTAGCCGAATGGCCTGTGAAGCAAGGCCTGGGCTGTGTGTGTGTGTGTGTGTGTGTGTGTGTGTGGTGTGTGTGTGTGTGTGTGTGTGTGTGTGTGTGTGTAGCTTTAACATTTCAGTTAGTGAGTCCAGTGCTGGGTGAGTTCCTCTCTGCAGCCCTGTTGGTCTCTTCTTTTTTACTTTGAATTGTTTCTCTTTCCCTCTTTAGAATTTCCTTCTTGGGAACTGCCCATCCTTCTTGGCCCTCCTTCCCCTGCAGAATTCTAAGTCCATTTAGAGACCACAAGCTGGTGTAGTGACCCTTGGGCAAGTCATTTATGGCAAGGCTGCCTCAGTTTCCATGGCTATCAAATGGAGACAGTAATGGTCACTCCCAGATTGCTGTGTAAAAAGTGCTTGGCACGGTTCCTGGTACACAGTAGGCACTTAGTAGATGCCTGCTTCCTTCCAGGGGGCTCTTAGGCCTTCTTCCTCTGACCCCCTTAAATCAGTGCTCACCCAGTCTGGGTGTCTGTATTACGAGGCTCTAGGAAGGCCTTTCCTTATTCTCTAGGACAGCATTCCTTATTCATACAGGGCTAAGGCCACTCAAGATCTGCAGTTGGCCCCAGACAGTAGGTTACTAAAGCAGCTGATTTACCTTTCCATGCCACTCAAGACCCATCCTTCCAAGCTCACTTATCTCTGGCTAGCCAACCCCTCTTGGACAGGCACCAGAGAATGGTCTACAAGTCTTCCTGAGCCAGCAGGGCCCTACCTGAGAGTCCTCAGGGCGTCTGGCTGAACCCACCAAGTTTCCAGTCCCAGACAGTCAGTTGTGGGGGCTGCTCCCCAAGACCTTTGTCCATAGATGTGAATCCTTGTGACCTGGAGGCCACCCCGGCTTCTCAGAGGCTGGGCCAGCAGCGCACAAGCTGGGGGAGGCCCCTCCAGCCAGGACACCAGCTGCACAGACCAGGTGGAGACCCCTCATCCTCACCCACTATGCCCAAGCTAGAGCCAAATCCAGTAAGCTTTACCTTTGTGGCCTCTCTCTAGTACACCCCCTTCTCTCCTCTGACTCTTTCCCCACCTGAACTTATCCAGAGGTCTGCCGGCTTCAAGTCTGTCTCCATTCAGCTACCAAAGGGATTTTCCTAAAGGGCAACATCCCACCCTCACTCAATAAACTCCAGTGGCTCCCATACAAAATGCTGCTCCCCCTATCTTTCCAGGCTTCTTTCATCTCACTACCCAACATGCCCTCTTCATTCCAGTGACACCGGCCTCCTGGATGTGCCACAGACAGGACAGTCCATCTCCTGACTCGGGAGTTCTCTCTTGCTGGAACTCCCCCACTCCTGGAGTGCTCTCCCCCTATCCCCATCTCCATTTCCTGGCCTCCTTGGCTTCTTTTAAGAGCCTTCCTCAGGCCCTCTTAATCCGGGCACCTTCCTTTAGTTTCCATTTTTCCTCCGTGTGACTTGTTCGTGCAGTTGTTTGCATGGTGTCCCTCCCCTGGGGCTGGGGGGCTGAGGGATGGCTCCCTTCTGGCCACTGTCCCTGCTGAGGTGATCCACAGAGACGGAGTGGTGAAGCTCTGCCTTGGGAGGGGGCTTCCTCCCCCCATTGAAGTTACAGCACATCCCCATTAGCAGTGGCTTAGCTGCTGCTTCCTGTAGCCGTCAATCCCAGATCTCGGCTGCAGAAGCCTCTTGTCTGCCCTGGGCCCAGCAGGGAGTTTTTGCAGTGACCTGTCTTTGTTCTGAAATGAATGAATATGGAGAGCACGTAAGGTGCGGATAGTGACGGGAAGGCAGCCACATCTGGAAACCAGCTTCATGATTCAAAGGGGAGGCAATCCTTAGGTGACATTATTCTTTGTGAACGCATCTGGCCCATCCAAAGCAGAAGAGACTGTTCTGAAATCCAGTCTCAGCCCAAAACATCTACTTTGGCTAGAATTGAGCACCCCCAGAGGCTCTGTGCTTCCTGAGTTATTTCTGCCAGAAACGCCGGGTTCATCCCACTAGATGCAGAAAGGGCCCCCAAGTCATTTTACAGATGGGGAAACTGAGCTAGGGAAGCAAAGAGATTTGCCCACAGATCTTTGGGGTGGGATTTGAGCCCTGTCCTCTGTCTCAGATGTCATTTCCACCTATGGTCTCTGAAAAGGTTTTCCTCTTTTATGGGTGAGGTACCCTCACTACTATGGTGTGAGGGGCTCCTTTGGCCTAGGCTGATTCCTGATCCTCATTGATTTGTAGATGCTGGGTGTGGCCTAGTCTGGGCCTGGCTCGGTGGGGAGCCCAGGACTGATGAGGCTCCTCATTGCCTAGCAACCACAGACCTGCCACCACCGGGAAACCACCCTCTCCATGCAGCTGGTCCAGGCTTCTGAATGTCTTCAGTTTCTCCCCTAGACCAGGTAAGTCTCCCTGGCCTCAGAATGGTGGAACAGTTCCATCCGAAGCCAGACGAGTGTCTAATGCAATGGGATTCTTCCTCCTATCTGCCTAGAGAACTCTGGGAAGATGCTCTGAAGGGGCGGGGCCCAAAAGACTGCGTCTATTGTTGCTTTTTAGACCTCTTGCATTCCCGGGCATGGCAGTCCCTTATTTCATCCTGCTGGCCAGGCTTTGGGCTGAAGTTGTCAGCAAATCCAGAGGTGTGGTAGGAATCTGAGCCACAGCTCCCAGTGGGGACCAGGCCTCTCCCCTTCCCCCCCCATCTTCCTTTGAGGTTAGGACACATGTGTGATTTATAGGAAGCTTTACAAGTCATTCCGTAGCGAGGTCAACGGAGTCACCAGGGCCCGCTGCTGTAGAGGGAGCAGGGCTTGACTTCCATTGCCTTCCAGACACCCTCCTTTTCCTCCAAACCCTCCTTTCCAGCAGACTCTCACAGCTAGGATCTCTTGGAGATCCCTACCACACCCAGAAAGGGGATGAAGCTTCCTGCCAAGGAATACATCCAGAGGAACAGGAAGCAGCCTGTCCTAACAGAGTTGTAAAACCAGCTTTCAGCCCTTTGGGCTGGCCCCCCAGCGAGGCCTCAGTTCAGAGGATCGCCTGCTAGGGTGCTCACTGAAGCTTTCTCAGGCAGGCAGGCAGGCTTCCTCTCACTTTTAGGAGCTCTGCCCCTCTCCACCCTCCCCCCCAATCTGGAGTCACTCTTTCAAATCTGCCTTTGGTAAGTTGGCCTTGTTTTATTTATCCTTTGGTTATGGTTTGGCGTTTTGTTTGGTTTTGTTTTTTTTTTTACTCGCTAAGGAGGTTGGCGGTGGCAGCAGCAACCCACGTAATTACAAAGTGCCTTTCCACCCATTTCTGAGTTTCAAAGACTATCGAAGACAAGCTTGCCCTGGGACTGAATATCCACAGCCCACCTCAGAGAGTGAAGGGCTGTTGTAATGGCCTTGATTTGGGCTGGGCTCCCTGTTTGCCCCATATCCAGCAGCTTTTCCCCCAGGTTTTCCGGCCCTGCCCCTCTCAGTTGGAGCCTTCCCATCATGGGGCCGGTGAATGGTATGTCCCCCTCACCTGCCCCCTCCAGGTGACTCAGCACCAAAGGGCCTTTGTAAGGGCCATTATCTGACCATTAGTCATTCTCTCAGTTAGCAGCTAGACTTCTTGCCATCCACCAATGAGGCTCTTTTCTTTTTTTAACTTGATTTTTTTTTTAATCAGTTATTTCCCTAAACATTTTTTTTCTGATAAACAGGGTGGTGTTACTGTTAGCAGTCTGCTAGGAGCCCTTGGGAGATTAGTGGGAGGAGGGAGCATGCTATTAGTGTCCCCAGGTTTTTTGCTTTCTGATAACCAAAGTAGATTCTAGTCTCTGCAGTCAGACTTTTGAATATAGGCCTCCTCAAAGTAGGTACATCGGCCATATCTGATTTAATTTGGAGACTTTTTATAAAACTAGAATGGAGCCAGTTGGATTTCTAACTTCAGCCAGAACCACTTACTTTCCTGGGTTCTCTAGGGCAAATCGTTATGCCTCAGTTCCCCCCTCTGTAAATGAGGAGCTTGGCCTAGGTGGCTTCTGAGGGACCTTCCAGCTCTAATGAGATATTTGTAAAAAATAAAAGCAGGATATGTGTCCCTAAACCTGGACTGGGGTGGGGAACCTCGGCCTTGAGGCCCTACAGGGCCTTCTAGATCCTTAAGTGGGACCTTTTGACTATAAGGTCATACTTAAGATCTAGAGGGCTGCATGTATCCTCAAGGCCTCAGGTTCCCCACCCTTGCCCTGGACTCTCACTCTGTGAGGCTGTAGGCATGTCAGGCATGTCGGGGCCTCAGAAGCAACATATCATTTCCGACATGGTGCCTCCTTCTCTTGCTCCAACAAGCCCCTGTACTTTGAGATGCCTCATGATATGAAAGGGGAAGATCAGGGAGTCACTTTCCCAAAGATTCCAGTTCTGATCCGAGGGCCTCGGGGAGACCTGATTGCTGATAAGCTTTGCCCTAGTGGTCCAAGGTCTCAGCTGGTCTTCAAGAGACCAGCTTTTCCTCTGACTAGCTAAATGGGGTATAATCAGTTAATATCTAACTTCCATTGTGTCTGATTTCACCCTTGACGTCTTGGAGAAAAATGCTGGAGGTTTTTTCCTCTGAGCACTCATTTGGAGGCAGCTCTGAGATGTGACGTCTGCAATTCTAAGAATTTCTTTTAAAAGCCACAGTTTAGCAAGTGAATGATTCATAAGGAATTAGGTCACTGGTCCAGACTCCCCAGCACATTCTGGCCATGGGGAAGGAGTGCCAGTTGTACGGGCTTTGGCTGAGAAGGCCACAGGTTTTCCTGGTAGATCTCCGTGTTACCCAATCGGACTGATGCTACACAGCCTCCCGAGGGCAGTATGAGGATTGAGGTCATGGGTGTCAGGCCCTTTTTCAAGCCTTGGGGCCCCCTAGGAACGACATTGGACATTCTCAGGCCCATAGCTGCCATGCGTGTACCCACACATCTGCCTTATGACAATGGCTTGGCCTTGGGATTCTTTCCTTTCTCGTTTTCTCTGAGATTTCAGCACTAACTGAAATCCATCATGGGGCACTTAGCACCTGGAGCAGCCTGATTTTAGAACTTTCCAGACCCTCTGGTGATGTTCTGTCTTCCCCATTGTCCTCCTTTGGGTTTAGTTGCCCCAGGGGTGGCCTCAGCTGGTCTGTCAGCTCTTTGGGAATGACCCCTCTGGGGAGGCTTCTGAGGGATATGTTTGGGGAAAGAGAGCGTCCTGGAGTCAAGTGCCGGGCAGCATGCACTTCCCCCACACAAGGAGGAGAAACTGAGTTATGGTTTTGACTCTCAGTGATTTACCTGAGGACGCTCATTACATCTTTAGGAAAACTCTCTTGAGTGCTTCCCCTCTCACTCAGAGGGGATGGCGTGAGCAGTCAAAGGCGGCCGCTGACAAGGCTCTCTGTCCTTTTCAGGTCCCGCAGCCAAAGTGTTGCATGGACGTGATGGAAGTCAACGTTAGCTGCCCGGGCACAGATCAGTGTGCTTCAGGTAAAGCAGAGAGCTGGGACTGCCAGGGCCCCTACACAAGACCCAAAGCTCATAGTGAAGATGGCCTTCTCTTTTCCAAGGCAGTGGCTAAGTGGAACTGGCCCCCTTTGGCAAATGGGGTCAATAAGAGTCCATGTCATACCCCACGACCCCCTAATAACCAAACCCAGGGCCAGCCAGGAAACACTGAGCCCCAGCCCCGCCAGGCTGCTTGTAGACCTGGCACATGGTATGATGGACTTTGAGGGGGCTTCATCTATCCCCCTATCCCCTGGGAAGCTCTTGCTGCCAGCGGCAGCCCTTGAGGGCCCCTGAGCCATCCATAAGCTATAGAATTGCCATGTAGGCCCCAATTCATGTGAAGAAGTGTGAGGTGAGTTAAATTATGAATCTAGAAAAGGCCAAAGAGTCCCTCACATCTCCCGAAGCAGAAAGGTGTATTCTGAATTTACTCAGAACATATAACATCTTATGACCAAAGCAATCACCAGCCCTCACTCATGGTGAGTGGGCCCTCACTTCCCAGGCCCTTCTTTTACCAACTTTCGCCAATGTCAGCTGTCAAAAGCCCATCATGTCCAGAAGACCCCTTGGGAGAGGGAGGTGAAGGCCCTTACATAAAGGTGCTAGAGGGGCCCATGTCACACACACACACACACACACACACACACACACCCCAAAAGCCTCTACCATTGATGTGGGCTCTAGGTTCTCCGGCTGAGAAGGTACTCGAGTCCTGTGCCCCAGAAGTCCCTTGCAAACCCGTGTGTTCTTCAGTGTGGTTAGCAGCAGCTCTGAGCGTCACTCACCAGGGACAAGAGGGCCTTCCATCCTGCAGAAGAGGTGTCTGTGGTACTCTGGGTGGGGGAGACATGCCTGGCCTGTAGAATGAGATGAAATGTCAGGTGTGATTCACTGGGGAGAACACAAAGGGGGCTGCTTTCCTTCTCCAGACGAGCCTGAGGCCCACGTTTCTGCCTCTCTGCTGGCTCATGGCATTCATTAGCAACCAATATTTCTGGAGCCCCATGCAGAGCATCCGGCTCACTCTAAGGGAGCCAGCAGCTAGAGGGTGTGGGCCCTGCCTTCTAAGAGTTTGTGATCTAGAATGGAGGATAGATTATGGCACAGGAAGGATGAATAGCTAACTGTGGTGGTGTATTTTAGGGCCAAATTAATGATTTCAGAGGCTGCAGTCAGAGAAGAGGGTGTGGTCTTTGGGGCCTGGGGCAGTAGGGAAAGACCCCAGCATCCAGGTGAACCTTGAAGAAAGGGTCAGACATGGTACCTGAGGATGGTGGAGCCCTGAGTAGAGGCCCCAGGGGGGCAGTGGGAAGACGAGTGTGTCTGGGCAGGAGAATTGTCAGTGAGGGGTAGCAGAGGCAAGGAGGTGCCAGGGCCTTTGGACCACAGGCAACTTGGGCAGTCCTAGGTGGGGCTGGGAGCAAACGGGGTGATGAAGGAAGGTCTGGTTCCAGTGGTATAGCTGGCACAGTACATCCTAAGAGGGGGGAGAGCAGAAGTCTAGGCATGGGGTGACAAGGAGGGAGGCTTGTTAGGCACATGTGCTGACAGCCCAGGCTGATAGAGCAAGTGCTGGGAGGGAGTCAGGAAGCCCCGAGCTCAAGTCTGTCCTACTTTTGTGAGCCTCAGTTTACACATCTGTAAAATAGATCTGATCACACCTGTGGCTCCTATCTCCTCATAGGGTGTCTGCAAACTTCTAAGCACCATCTAAATGTTACACAGAGGATGGTGGGTTTGGTGAGTAGATAGGCACCACCTAAACCAGGAGAGGAGAGGAGAGGTACTGATGGTCATGGGAGCAAATGTCTATGTCAGGGAAATGGACACGGGAAAAAGATGGGCGTTCACCTGAGGAAGGTGATGGCGCAGGGGTGGACAAGCCAAGGCCAGCAGCAGCACCTTCCCCTGCAGTCGTGAGCCAGTGAGGAGAGGGGAGGACGAAGAAGAGTCACAAAGGACAGACAGGCTGCAATTAGCGCCCTTGGAGGGAACTCCTGCATCGAGAAGACCCCAGCCCCTCTTTGAGATACTTTGAGAGTCTGTCTGTGGAAACTGTTGGGAAAGGAGAGCTTTGGACATTACAGAGGAGGCGCCCACAGGACTTGGGGACTGCTTCATGGGAGAACGTGGAATCTGGGGTGATTGCAGGGTTCCAGGCCTCAGAAGGATGCAGAGAAACACACACACTCACATATTCACATATATAGACACACGCACACGCACATATAGAGACACACACTTATATAGACACACACACATACACACACACACATTTCAGGTTTTCCATCTGACAAGATGAGGAAGGAGCCCAATTCCATCCAGCTTTCCCCAGGACATCACAAGATAGTTTAGAAACTAATTAAGATGAGATAAATGCAGAAAACATCCCAAAGGGAATTCTGGTCCCCTGCCCTGGTGGCCCCGGCTCCCTCTCACTGGCTCATGGGCCCTTCTTCCTCCTCCCTGCCCAGGCTGTTACCGGCGCTGGAACGAGGACGGGACCAGCAGCTGCGTTCGGTGCAGAAATGAGAGCGTTCCCGTGACCGGGGCTTACTCGGTGGAGTGCAGAAGCCGTGAGTCCGCCCCGTTGGATTTGGCCTGGTGGGTGTGTTTAGCTCGGTTTGGGGGCCGCCGCAGGGGACATTTTCCTCCCTGCTGGCCATGGCAGCAGCCCCACTCCCCAAGGAGGGTGAGCTCTGATGAAGCGTTGAGCCCCCCAGCCCCCCCTGCATCTCTGGGCTGCAGTTCTCACACTGGCCGGCAGAGGGCGATCATGGACCTCACCTTTCTTACCTTACCAATAAGTTGAGAGTCCATTCAGCGGTTTTCCTGTAGAAATCAATGTCCCCGGTCCCCAGTGGGGTGTCTGCTTCCCCTCCAAACATCTCCCTAAAAGCTCCCTCCCTGTGGTGACAATTCATCCCTCACAGCTTTGGTCTTCCCTAAAGAAGCTAGCTTGTGTTTCCGTAAGACCCCAGAAGTCTCCCAGCTCCCTGTTCCTCCTTGGCAGAAATGAAGCCATGAGCTGCCCTGTGTCCTGGCCTCATTATCCCCGTCCTGCCATAGCAATGTGCTGTAAAAACCACGACCTGCCGGGCCAGGGCCAATTGTACAAAGCAGTGAGGCTAACGGACGTTTTTTCTCACCTTTAGTTGGCAGCAAAGAAATTAATTTCACATCCTACAGAACGACGGTGACACCCCTCCTCCAGACCCTGGGTAAGTCATTCTGCTCATCTGAGCAGAGCCCACCCCAGAAGCCGGGGGGCAGGGGGCAGGGTGCAAAGCCAGAGGTCCGACACTGAGTAGGGTCTGCTTGTAGGGTCAGTCTTCAGATAGTGGACTCCACAAACAGAGCCAGCTCGGGCCGTTTCCGCCAACAAGAAGCCTCGGTTTCTAGGCCTTAGCTGGTGTGGGATCTGATTAATAGTGTGGAAGGCACTATTTTGTCTCGTGGCAGCTCTTCAGGGCCTGGCCCCTCCCTCTCCCCTACCCCCTCCCCACTAGCCTGTGGCCAGCTTCCTTCTGCTTGCCCATCCTGCTGGGAAATTGCTAATTAATTGAAGCCCTGCTGTCTACAAATCCCCCTGTTTCTGTCGAAGCCAATGGAGCCTCCTTTACTTAAGCATTTCCAACCACTGTACTGGCAATGTTTCTGGCCGATGCCACCCCAGGCACAGAAGGAGAAATCCCCGCAGGGTTCAGATTCTCTCTTCTCAGACAGTTACCCTGAAAGCCAGAAATGTCCATGTGGAATTGTTTCCAAGGGGAAGAGGCGCCCACTATAACTGTCCAGGCCAGGCCCGAGGATGAAGGCTGCTCATTAGAGCAATCATGCTTTCTCCTCAAGATGGTTACTTAATTGCACGCTTTGTCGTTGAAGACTGAAGACGTGTAAGCTAAAAAAGCAGGCAGCCCTGCCCCCGGACTGCCCCTGTCCCAGGCCTTACTTAAGAGGCAGACTGGAAGGGCCCAGCCCTTGAGGGTCCTGCACCACTGCAGGACTAAGGTAACTCCACTTAGCCTTGTCATCTCCTTGTCCTCAAGGCCTGGACATTGGGCCCAGCAGCCTTATGGCCATTCCTTTTGGTGAGAACTGCACGGTGTCCTGACCTGTGATGAGATCTAGAACCCCAGGCTGGTTTTCTGATTGAGATTTCCAGCAGGAACCATAGCACCACATTTCTTCCCTCCTTGCAGCCATGGGCATTGGGGAATCTGACAGCTGACTTTCAGCAGGTGTCATGGCTTTGTTCTCAGAAAGGCCAGGTCTCCACCGCACCAGTCTCTCCAGGATAGTTGGAATAGACTGAAGCACGCCAGCACAGGGATCCTTGCATCCAGGTCACCTCCAAAGCAACCAGCATTAAATCAAGCACCCCCAGGGCCGATCCCCAGCAGAGGCATGAGGAATCTCAGGGCTGGGTTTGGGTTTGAAAAGCATGTGGTTAAAAAAAACAATGCCTGGCTATTTGAATCAGCTCCTCCAAATATCCTGGAGCCACCAGATGCCACCCGCTGCTCTCGCCCAGTAACACAGATAATCAGAAACAGAAAATTAAATAGAGCCCACACAACTCTTGTTAGAGAGAAGTCAGTTTCCTTGTATGGCAAGAATCCGAGCCGAGGCTCGTTCGCCTTTCTCCTTGGGATTTTGTCATTTCCCCAGCCTCTAAAAATAACCCTGAGCCTTACCATGTGATTCCATCCTCGCTTATAAACTCACCTCCCCAGGCAAGCACGGAAAAAAGCCACATGCCCCATCATTTCCTCATAGTCCCATTAACTTTCTGGAACCCTCCTCTATCTTGCCAACATTTTTCTATTTGACTAGTCACTAGTTAAAGATTGAACACGTACTCTCTTCTCTCTCTCTCTCTCTCTCTCTCTCTCTCTCTCTCTCTCTCTCTCTCTGTCTCTCTCTCTCTGTCTCTGTCTCTCTCTCTGTCTCTGTCTCTCTCTCTGTCTCTCCCTCTCTCCCCCCCTCCCCTCTCTCCTCTCCTCTCTGTCTCTTACTATGTCTCTTCTTACCTTCTCTCTCTCTCTCTCTCTGTCTATCTCTGTCTCTCTCTCTCTCTTTCTGTCTTTCTCTGTCTGTCTCTATCTGTCTGTCTGTCTTTCATCCTTGCCCTAGTACAGGAAGAAAGTTCTGGCCCCACCCCAGCCATGGAGCCATAGGACTCCTATTTCTCAGCAGCACAGGACACAGTGATAAGTCAGGCAGGTTAATGAGAGGCGTAGCCTACCTCACTCTTGGCACAGTACCCAGAATGACCTCTTTGGTGAGGAGGAAAGGGACATCTCCCACAATGGCCTCCTTAAGGCTCCAGATGGCACTGCCAGCCTCACTGTGCATGGGAAAGGTGCTAGACCTGTGTGCCAGTCGTCTCGGAGCCAGCCACCCACGGGCAGGGATTGATGGGCAGCTTTCTGACAGGAAGCTCATAAAGCCACAGCTCAGCTTCCCACCTCTGCAGGCCCAGTGCCCCGGCCACTGCCAAGGGCAGGGCCAAGATGGCAGGGAGACACTCCCCGCCCCCAGCCACGTATCCCCATAACCACCCGTCTTCTTTGGCTTCCAGGGGGCCCGCAGGTGGCCATCTCCCTCTTCTTGGGCACCTTCTTCATTAGCTCCTGCCTCATCCTCTCCGTCGCCTTGTTCTTCTTCTTCAAACGCTCCAGTAAGCTCCCCCATTTCTTCTACAGAAGGAACAAAGGTATCTCCTGGTTGCCCTGTGTTTTGTCCTTTGCTTGCTGCTTGGCTGAAGTCCTGGGCCTAATCTCCACTCCAGGAGATGCCTTCTGGGTCACCCCAGCATGTCCCAACTGCTCGGAAGGGCCTTCTCTAGAAGCCAGAAGGAGGAGGCAAGCCTGTGGCAGGAGACCAGACACTGTCCTAGCATGGGCCAGGAGAGGTCTTGGCTAATGGGAAACATTTGGCCTTTTGTTCTTATGTGCATGCATTCTGGAGACCTCCTTGCTATCAAAAGTGCTTCTGACCCTGCCCCAGGGTGTTTGGGTGTGGTGGGTTTTGGAATTAGGTCAGATCCCACCTCTGACAGGACCTGTGTGACCCTGGGCAGGTTGGGTGCCCTCTCTGAGCCCCATTCTGCTCGCCTGAGAAATAGGAATGATGACATTGGTACAACCAGCCTTGGAAAATAGGATGGTCCCTAGGGAAATGCGATTTTGTCCTGGCCCTGGTCTCTACGAGGCTCTGGTGGAGCGGAGAGGCTGCTCTGTGTCTCTTGTCTTCATGTGAGGGCCACCCACAGACAGGAGGAAAGGAGAGGAAGGCCAGGTGATGGGAGAGGACAGGAGAGCCCCCCTCGGGTGCCAGGGCTGGGGCGCTCACTGGCCACACAGCGCAGCACATTGAAGATTTCCCTGCCACCCACTCACAAACCTAGAAGACGGTTCAGGGTTTAACACAACCAAGACCATCTGTGTTGGAGGAAAAGAGGAGGTGGGCCTACCACATCAGGGCAGGAAATTTGGCTCAAGGTTTCCCTGACAGAGGTTCCATCCTTTCCATTTCCTGAGAGCAGAAGCCATCCAGACTCATCTGCGAGAACCTGCAGGGATCAAGCATGTGCATCTTTGGGCAGGAGGTGAATTTGGTGTGTTAAGACCTGGGTTCAAATCTGCCCCTGACTCTGAGTGACCTTGGGCAGGTTATCCACTCTCTGTGCCTCAGTTTCCTTATCTGGAAAATGCAGTTCCAAATCTGTGACCCCCTTGCCTTCAGACTGATGACAGAAGAGCACCGCCTTGAAGACCTACATTCCCGGGACCCTGTGGCGTGTGACAGCAGCCTGGATGAAGACAGCCTCCACCCGTGCACTGTTATACACACCACTCCCTGCATTCTATCACTGCCTACATATCTGGGCCTAGAGTGCCTCCTACCTGGGAGGGGTTTCCCCTGACAGGATGCCCTGAGGCTTTTCAAACTGTCCTTAGGGTTAGAGTGTGGGGACAGGGACAGGTAGAGAACAAGGCGAGACTCAGCATTCCGTCCTTTTTAGGGGGTGAGAGGAGTGTCTTTAATTTCATCTTGTTGCCATCTCTGAGCCCCAAAGGACAGTTTCTGAGGCACCACTCTAGCCCTTTCCACCTTAGCATGGAATCGTGGTGCTGGGTGGATAGCCTGGTAGATGGTCCCACCTCAAACAACACTCCTGTGGCCTTAGACAAGCCACTTGTCTTCCTTTTCCTCTGCTGTAAGATGTGGGGGCTGAGCTTGCTGGTCTCCCATGGTGAATCTGTGATCCTTTTATCCCATGAGCCCCACCCCTCACCCCCATCATTTTACAGAAGAGGAAGCAGGCTCCTCAAGCCCTGAAAGTCACAGAGCTGGCGCTAAGATCCAGGCTGCTGTTTACTTCCCAAGGCATTTTTGGGTGGCCTGTGCCTTGCCCTTCCCATACCAGGACCACCCTCCCACACCAAAGGAGCCTTCCTGGGGTCACAAGGCATCAGCCTGGCCCTTGTCTGCTTTCCTCGGGTTTGTCCCTTCACACTGGTGGGATCATAGCTCTGGCATGGATCCCCCACGCCCACCCAGTTTGGCCTAGAATGTCAAGGGCTGCTCTTGGCAGAGCTTGTCCGTGCCTGCTACATTGGTCAGGGGCAGCTGGGGGGAGAGGAACTCGGCCACCAGCCCAGGACCAGAGGGCTGCCAGACTCCGTTTGGGCTGGGGCCAGCTTCTCTCCACTCTGTGTGGCCAGCCCTGGAGGAGGGGAGGGGAAAACGGGAAAGAAAGACCTTGACTGTGGTTTCAGGCAGGAGTGAGGACTAGCCAAAGATCTAGCCCAGGGCAGTGCCTTTTGTCTGGGTGACCTACCCAGGGAGGATGGCCAGCCAAAGGCCCTTTCCTGCTGCACGAATTCTCACATCACTCAGAAAAGAAAACCTGATTTACCCAAGCCAACAGAGTGTATGTCACAGCTTGTGTCTTTGTTTGGTTTGGGTTTTTCCTTATGTCAGAATAAATTGGAAAAAGGCTAGATTGCCAGCTTCTTTCTCCCTCTGTGGCCAATAAGCGGGCAGCGGGGCAGCCAGCGCAACAGGCCCAGGGGTGCAGAGAGGCATTGGGGGTCCTGATTTGAGGAAATGTTCTTCACACAGATGACTACAGGGCAGACATTAGGTCACAACCAACTGGGAACAAGAGAGTAGGAAAGAGAAGTCTTCGTGGAAGAGGTGGCCCTGGCCTTGGCAAATCAGTGAGATTTCAAGAGGTGGAGATGGGCAGGGAAGTACCACCAGTGCTCCCAGAAGGGAATGAGACCTCTCCATTTGATCATCAAAGCCCTGTCCCAGTGGCGGCACACATACACAGAGCAGCCTCGTGGGAAAACTGCAGGATCCCCTCTGTAGAATGGCCAGGATGTCAAAGGTGGTCTAATCTGGCCCCTTCATCGTACAGATGAGGAGCCAAAGCCTGGGGGGCAGGGACTTGTCCAAGGTCACACAGATAGGCGTGGCAGAGCTGGGATCTGGATCCTGGTGCCCAGGGTGCTCAGATGTCACCCAGTCTAGCTGGACCCAGAATGCAAGCGTTGAGGCTCGGCCTCCCCCTACGTCCTCTCCCTGTGTAATGGTGTGTTTTCTTTTCCCTTTTAGCATCTGTTCTACAGCCTGGAGAAACTGTAAGTAATGCCCCTTTCCCCGTACCCCAGACAGAAGGGACCCTGTCCCCTTTTAGCTGGGTTCTCCCACAGCCCGGGCTTTTGGAAATAGGATGTATTAACCTTCCCCTTTTTCTCTCCCAAAGGCTGCCATGATACCACCTCCAAATTCTTCAGGTAAGTGACTTCCGCAGTAGAACCGTTTTTACGTCCGGTTGTTTGTTCCTGTAAATGTATCTTCCCTCTGCAAGTCAAGGCCTCAAGAACACATTAAGGACCCCAGGTGTAGCGGCAAGCACCCCAGCATCCCCAGGGTGGCTGCCAACACAGGTTCTTAGATAAGCGACTCAAAATGGGTCAACAATCTTGCTTTAATCAATCAAATATATCATATACCTTGTTTGGGGGGAAAAGTCAGCACCCTGAACTTCAGAGTATACAGAGCTTACAAGAAGACAGAAACAAATCAAGCAGACAGGCCTCCAGCTGTCCAACCTTTACATCCAGACCTAGTCAGTTACCAGAGAGGGAAGCATCAACATCTGGGTTTTTCAAAGCCGGGGGGCTCTCAACAATGGCTGTCCAGAGTCTCATCTGGTCAAATCACACAACACTTCTCAAAGTGAGCCCCAAAGCAAAGCCTCCCATCAGGGCTTATATAACCTTCTCCTGGGTCAGAGAAGGTAACAACCCTCTTGACCCACTGCCCAATCACAAAGTATCTCTGAAATAAAACAAGCCTCCTTCCACAGGCTCCAGGTGCACTTAAGCCTATTAAATGGCCTAGGGTCAGGGAAGATCTTACACAATGCAATCTTAGAAAGATGGCAACAACATAAATTTACATTCCCATTACACCAGGCCATGTGTCCCTTACAGTTCTGAGCCGCGGAGACACAGACGCACATGTCACACAAGGACAGGGTCTGGTTCATGCTTGAACACAGTGCCAATGGACTTCCCTGAAAAAAAGGGCTGGCTTAGAACCCAGAGGTTCTGGATTCAAATTCTGCCTCCACCCCAGGTTCTGTGCTTCCAATTGTTCCCTTCCCCTTACTGGGTCTCAGTTTCCTCATCTATAAAATGAGGGACCAGGACTCCATGGCCATGGAGGCCCCTTTGAGTTGCAGAGCTGGTTCTCTGATCCCTGACCACTAGGATCGTTTTCATTCAGTTCAGTGGGCATCCCTTACGCCTCCCTTTGGGCAAGGCCAGAGGTGGTTAAAAGGCTCCTGCCCACAGGGAGCTTATACTCTGCCCTTGCCCAAGTGTGGACCCAGCTTTATTGCCAAATATGAAGAAAGGTTTTCCTGCCTGGGGTGGGGGGTGGGGGTGTTGTCAGCTCCCTTTCTGACCCTGCCAGGGACAGAACAAAGGCTGGGCCCAGCTCCTTTCTGGGCTGGCTGGAAGGTGTTTCAGATATGAGTGGGTCATTCATTCTCACCCAGCTCAGCAGACACTATCCAGTAAACCCCTTCTCTGTGTGAGATGCTGGACCCAGAACTGGGGATAGAGGTGGAGGAAGGGCAAAGGATGGATGTTGTGCCCCACGAGGAGACTGAGCAGAGCAGAGCATGCTCAGTTGGGGGAGGGGGGGTTGAACTGGGCCCTGAAGGATGTTAACCAGGTGAAGAAGCAGGTCATGCTGGGCCTGGGCAGCCGCCCGTGGGAATGCACCGAGGCAGAAACAACACGGCATAGCCAGGAAACAGCCTGGCATCTGGGCGGACTGGAAAATAAAGGCAGTCCCAACTTGGTGTCTCCTCTCAAGGTCTGTTTAAACCCAGAGAAGCTTTGAGCCTTTACTATAGGAAAAGCCTCTGGAGATGATATTAGCCCATCTTTGTAGCCTTGAGTTTTATGGCACTGCCCTTTATACACACTCGCACTCACACACTCCAGGCAAACTCTCTTCCCACGTCCATACCTGACTGGTTTTGAAGGCTGAGCTCAAATGGCCCTTCCTGGGCCTCCCCCAGGGTCCTGCCCCCCAAAATGCATGGATTGTAGATAGATGTGTTTCCCCCTCCAGTCAATGTAGCTTAAGAGGAGGGGCTATAACCTCAGCACAGTGTCAGGCACACAGTAGGTCCTCCAAAACTCATTCCACAAAGCCGTGGAATTGGGTGGTGTTCTTTAGGACCAGGAAGGCTGTGACCTTCCCAGGTCTCCCTTTTATTCTGGTCTCTCCTTTCTTCCTTTCCCTTTTCTTCTCACCTTCCCTCTCTTCTTCCCTTCCCTTTTATCCTCTTTGACCCTCCCTCCTCTTCCTTTCCTTCCTTCCGGTCTGTCTTTACTTCCCTCCCTCCAGTCTTTCCTTTCTGCTCCTTAAAGCTGAGGTCCAGACCGTCCCTGGCCATCACCAGACTCAGGTGCTACCTGTAGCATTGACCTTAGTGTAGACCCAGTTTTATGATCTTTGTTTCAGTCCGGAAGCCTCGCTACGTCAGACGGGATCGGTCGCTGCCAAGACCCACCACACCCACCATGATCTCCTCTATTGAGACTCGGGTCAGCAACGTTTAACCAGCAAGGTTTGCCCAAGAACTTTGTGAACAATTTCAGAGACTTCTCTGTGCCCGCTGAAGGGCCAGGAAAAGAGATCTGTGGCAGCTGAGTCTCCAGCGAGCCCAACACCTGGGTCAAACAGGTCTGAGCCAAATCGAGCACAAAAGAGGCAGCAGGAAGCAGAGGTGGCGACCCCAGCAAGAAGGGGCTCTGGGACGCCTCTCAGATCTTCCTCTCATCGGGGTTTTTGATCTGTCTCTTAGCAACAGATACCTTGTTAAAAAGCTACAGACAGCTTAGCTTGCCTTGACAGAAAAGTCATTTTCTTCCATCTCCAGTTGGAACAGGGTGCCATTAGGGCCCTGCACCTATCCCGAAGAGTAGTCAGCCTGGCACTGCACGTCCTCCCTCCTTCCTTGTCTCTCCTTGGAGCAGGCCATTTGGGGAGACCCTCCCCCCACCCACATCCAGAGTCCACCCATACCCAGAACCTTTCACTTTTTTTGGCATCTTCTCTGTGCAGATGCCCCACCAGCCCCAGCCCCAGCCCTCACATCCTTGTTATGTAGGGTGAGCTGTACATTTCCTGCTCCCCCTGTCCTGCACTAGGCAGGCCGCTGTGCAGTTTGCTCATGAGATGGCCCTTCTATTGACTGAAGCAAAGGACTCCCCAGGCTCATGGAGCATTGACTCTGCTGTCTGGTCCACAGATGGCATCCTGTTTGCAATGCAGACCTGAAATAACTGTTGTACTCTGTTCCTAGATGAGGCCTCCTAGATGCTACCACATCTCCATCAGCTGACAGCCAGGGCCTGGCCTTTTTGACTCTAAAGCAAAATGAAGAAGCTAGCCCGAGGGCCCCTCTTTTGATTTAATTTAGGCTTAGAATGCACATGTGACAAGGCAAGGTGACCACTGACCCATCCCTCCCCAGTCTAAGCTGGGCCCTGGCCAGGTAGCAGCATCTGAGCCACAGAGAACAGTCAAGGGTAGAGGGAACTGAGGAGAAAGGCTGCATCAAATCAAGGAGCACCACCCAGCCTTCCCCCTGCCTGGGTAGGATGGAGGCTGAGAGGAAGGGGATGGCCAGCCAGAGTTCCTAAGAGCCCTCAGAGGGAAAGGCGACTTCTTGCTCCAACCTGGGGGGTAGGGGGGCAGCCAGCTGTCTAGGGACCCCCATAGTTCCCAGAATAGACATGTAGCCACATTGCTCACGGGATGGTTTTTGTAAAAACATCTGAGTTTTCATCGTGAGTTCCTTTTGTAAGTGGGATCTGCGTTCCCATGAGCATGGAACAATGAATGCTATCAGAGTCCTTTGAGGACCTCTGTCCCAGCAGAGAGCAAGGAACAGCTGGGCTTCCCCTGCTCCCATGTTCCCAGCTCAGTGGGGGCCCCAATTCTCCCTGATTATGCCATCAGCATTTTGTTCTCCCATTTATAATGACTGATAGAGCTGGCCATCAGGTACCTGGGAACCCCTTCCTTTTACAGGAAAGGAAACCCAGCCATGGGAGGTCTGACAACCCACTCCCGCTAAACTAACCAGCAACACGGTCAGGACTTGAACCATGGTGTGTGCCCCAACTTAAATTCTTCAGTAATGTTGAGGGAATCACCCAAACTCAATGTCCTAGCTCTTCTAACAAGGACCAGAGAGGCTGCTTCCAGCCCAAAAGAGATTCACAGACCCTTGGGCAGGGAGGGAGACCAGGCCACAAGTGACTAAGCCAAGGAGCACACTTGAAGAGGCAGGAGAGAATCTCTCCACAGAGCTGTGTTCTTGCCCTTTCTGGTCCCAGGTTTGTGCAGTGGGGTACACTGGCTAGATGGAGGGTCCCAACCACCACCAGAAAGCATGAGCACATGACCCATGAGTCCTCTCGACAAGAGCCTGGCGTCACCTGGGTCCCCCCAGCCTGGCTCCTGCATAGCAGATGGGGATGGGAAGCCCCAGGGCCATAATGTGATGCCTGTGCCCTGGGGTCACCTGAGGCTGCGTCCCTTTGCACCACAATGCTCCACCTGCTTTTTTGTACCTTTTTCTATCGCTAACTTTAATAAATGCTCATTTCCTGAGACATGAACTCGGCAGGATAATGATCCAGAAGCCGAGGATGGATGTATCATTCTTCTCTTCCCTTTAAACTAGGGGGAAAGAAAGCCCTCTTGTGAGCTCCCTTCCTCCTGCCCCCAGGGTGGATTGCGCAGCCCTTCTATATCTGAGGAGAAGATGAAAGGGGCAGAATCTGAACGGATGCCGTCCTGCAGGCCAGCCCCACGCATCCACTTAAGGCCCAGAGCTTCAGAAGTGCAAAGAAATCGGCAAGGCTGTTAGCAAGTGGGGTGGCTTGTCATAGCAACAAGATCTTCCTCTGATCCCCCCAGCAGCTGGTGGGGCAGGCGAGCTGCATCCTCGCCTAGCCGAATCCCCTCCCAGCAGCTCAGTCAGTGGAGGGGGGATGGGGAGCATGCACAAGGGACTAAATCACAAGATTGAAAGCTGGAAAGGGTTTTGGTGACCATCTCGCTTGGACAAGAGTCAGGAGGGAAACCTGTTGGTGCCTGCAGGTGAGGAGGGAGACGTCCTTTCCAGAGGGAGAGAGGCTGCCAGGGTTTCTTCACACAAGGACAAGGGGGGGGGGGGGGGGGGGGAGGAGGAGTACCTAAGGAGCTTTGGGGAAGAAAGAAGGGTCCCCAAGGAGGACACGAAAGCATCTCATCTGCGATTCCTCAGCGGAGACCAATAAAGAGACACCCCCGATGCCTTCTCTCACAGCCAAGCCTTTTATCTCTAGGATGTGGTGGCTTTGGAGAGGGAGCTCAGCCCAAGGGTGTAAATGCATGTCAAGTGTACTTGGAAGCCCAGGCGATCCGTCACACTAGCATGTTTTGTCTGATCCGGTGGGAGAGGGACGAGCCTCATTCAGCAAGGCCCCAGCGGACGAAGCCAGGAGGGACGTGGAGGAGGATGCAGAGACACATTTAGACTTGGCACCGCGGAAGGCTGCCTGACAACTTGGCGATTCAGTGGCAGAATCTTTGTTCTTGTCTGGCCTTCTTTTTCGAAGACTGCTAACATCACGGGGTGATGTTTTGTCTCATGCATGAATTAGATTTAAGTGAAGCAGGGCTGCAAAAAGTCACCAGCCTCACTCTCCTCCAGACACATTGGAGTCCAGTGGCAGGACAGCTGGTGATGGGATGGCCTGGGGTGGTCTAGAGAGCTGACCTTAAGGGTTTAGACATCAGTCCCCAAAGGGAAAAGTGGACTGGGCCTCCTTGAGAAGAGATGAGTTTCCCATCTTTGGAAAGTCCAAGCAGAGACTGGATAGCCACTCATCAGGCGTCTTGTAGAGCACAAAGTCTGCTGCCTGGTCAGCTCCAGCTGTGATCCAAGGAACAGCCAGGCTAAATTTCAAAGAGGCTTAGCCCCATGTTGGCCGGAGGGAAATGAGATTCTCGGCCACTACTGCCCTCGACTAGGTTGTATTAGCCTCGAAATGTTACAGGATGCTCTGGACACTTAGCCCTCCCACCCCAGTCCCACTAGAGAATACGACACTGGACAGTCATTCATTGACTTGAAAGAAACACAGAAAGAATTATCTGGCTCACTGCAACTTTTTAGTGAGCTATAGTCCCATCTTCAAGATGCTAGGACCTTTCCATCCAAAAGGAGAGTGAGATGGCCTTAGGTCATAGCTCTAGAGCTGGAAGGAACCTCAGAGGCCAGCTTATCCAACCCCTTCACTTTATAGAGGAGGAAACTGGAACTGGGCGGGGCGGGGGGACCCATGATCAAGACCACACAGGTCATAAATGGCAAGGCTGACCTTTCAATCATGTCCTTTGACCCCAATTCCAGCATTCTCTCCATTTCACTGTGGATGGGATCCCCCTTGTTAGAGGTCTAGAAGCAGCACTGAGATGACACCTTCTCTGATATTCACTAGAGGGGAATTCTTCAGCTTTAGGTCAGCCGTGGTGGCAGCTAAGCACCCTTCGACCTGGGTTTGAGCACCAGCACACACTCCAGGTTCAGTAGCCCATTGAAGGATGGCTCTTCCCAGCATTCCTGTCAGTCAGCTCTCCCTGAAAGCCAGGAGTAGACAGTGGGGAAATGTACATGGGGAAAGGGTACGGCAGAATCTGTCCTGAGACCAGAGGCGGCAGCCCCCTGACAAGTCCCCTCTGCTTCCTTTAGCCATGCCTCACGCACAGTGTATAATGACTTTCCCCATTGTAGAGTTTCTGAATTTGCATCCACTTTGGTTTGCCTCACAAACCCTAGAAAATGCAGCCTTGTCATCTGGAATTGTGGACATGGGGCAGAAGGGAACAAGAGAAATGAGGGTTCTCCCACTATTATAGCTTACACCAAAGGAGTTTATTTTGTAGGAACCAAATCTGTGTAGACACTTCCCCACCCCAACTCAGAATCACAGAATGAGAGAGCGAGAAGAGAACTCCACAATTTGTCTCGTTTACCCCAGACACAGAAGGAATCCTGTTCTCTACCAGAAATGGGGGTCATCTAGCCTCTGCCCAAGATGGAGGGGCCCCCTCTCATTTCCAGGCAACTTGAGCCAGCATCCTGCTTGCCCCACCCTGGTTGTAGTTCTGGGATGTGAGAACAGTTAAGAAAAAATCACTAAATATCATACATAGAAAACCCCTCATTTTATTTCCTGGGGATCATTCACAAGAGATAGAACCACAACTGATAAGCTTCTAGATGGGAAGTGATGGATTGGGGGTGGGGAGTAACATTTCCCCATGCTCTACCACCTTCAGAGAGCTTTGAAATGCAAATCCTTTTGGAGAGTGTGTCCTAGGAGGCTGGGCGGGGAGGTGGCTATCTGCCACCTGGTACCAGATGGCTATTACAAGCATTCTCACGGAGCCAGCTTCTGCTAGAAAGACCATTCATCAAGGACAATGTAGAAGGTAGCACTCTTTCCCTCTCCCTCCCCCTCCCCACCATAGCAAACACTACTGGGGTGCTCTGAATAGTCTCTCAAGCCTCTAACCATCCACTCCCTCCACAAAGTGAATTTCTAAGCAGTGATCTGCTCAGTGGACGAATGTTCAATAAATAAGCAGTGGTCTGGGGCAGGAGCCCCAGGGTGAGGACAAGTAGGCAAGAGCCTTTCAGCCTTGTCTCTTGCTCAAAGTTCCTGGGGTACTACTGGTCTTTTCTGCCAAAGGATCTTACATCAAGCACTCCCCACCCCCCACCCCCGCTCCTTGCTGGGCCAATTCCCCTTCCTCCTCCTTCCAGGAGTCACCAAGCTGAGCTGGTGACAGGATCAGATCCATGGCAACCACTCTGTGAGGCTCCATCCTACAGTGAAGTCATGAGAGGCCCTGGAGGGAGGAGATACCCAGGTCCTCATCCCCTCCCCTCCCCATCTGCCATCTACTCCAAGAACAGGGAGAGGCCGTTCATATCAGAGTGTTCATAGGGTTGGAGATTTTAAAAAGAAGGGACTTTAGAAGTCACTTAACCCACCCCTTTCATCTGACAGACTGAAGCTTAGAGGCAGGAAGTAACATGCCCAAGGTCAGCCAAGTGGCCAATGGCAGAATCCTGCCCCCCCGCCCCGACTCCAAGTGTAGTATTCAAATTCTGCTGTCAAACTCTCCCCAACTTCTCATCCCCAGCGTTGTGAATCACTCTGCATCATTCAGAACCCTCCATGTACTTCAAAGCCAAGTTACTTTGGAATGGGCATCAGTTAGATCTTGGCAAGACAGGAAACAATGCCTTAGGAGTAGGCTTTGGCTCCCAAAGCAATCTGCTTTCTGTGGACCTGCAGCTATTACCTCAGAGAGAAGGATTTAGCTCAGCCAGGCTTAGCTAGCAGATGGACTCTCTCTGTCTCTGTCTCTGTCTGTCTCTCCCTCTGACTCTCCCATCTCCTTTATCTCCTTCCCCTCCTCCCTCCCCTTCTCTCTATTTCTTTTTCCTCTCCCTTTTCTTCCCTCTTTTCAATCTTTCTGCTACTTTTCCTTCTCTCCTCTCTCCCTCCATCCCTCTTCATCCCTCCATCTCCCTCCTTATCTCTTTTTTCTTTTTCTCTATTTCCCTCTCCCTCCATTCTTTCTCTTTCTCTCCATCTCCTTCCTTGTCTCTCTCCCTATCTCCTTCTACCTCTCACTTCCCCCTCTCTCCATCTCCTTCTTTCCCTATCACTTTCCTTCCCTCCTCTCAATCCTTCTCTTCTTACTCCCCTTCTCCCCCCCTCCATTCCACCTCTCTCTCCACCTCCCTCTCCCTTTCTCTTTCTCCATTCCTTTCTCCCTCTCTTTCTTCCGCCTCCCTCTCTTCTCTCTCTCCTCCATTCCTCTCTCTCTCACAGACTTGCACATCACTGATGGGAAGCACTCAGAGGGCACTAACGTTAGCCTAGAAAATTAAAGGCTGGTACCAAACTCAGGTAATGGGAGGCCAAGTTTCACTTCTCTTGACTTGTCCCTGAAAGTCTCTGACTCATCACTGGGTGCACAGTCATACGTGACCTCCCAGCATGAGCAGTCTGGGAGAGACAAGATGGTGGGAGAGGCTCCTCAGCCTGAGAGGGGAAAAAGCTGCTTCCAGCTTTCCCCAGAGCACGTGCCAAGGGAAGGGCACCAAGGCTTCAGCACAGGCACATAGATGGCAAGCTCAAGGGTGCTTGGAAGGCTGTCCTAAAAGGTGTTCAGACTAGAAGAGACCTGCCAACATCAGAGGGCAGAGCTTTTGTGACAGTTGAGAGGACTAGCTAACACGGTGATTGACAGAGCAAGAAACCAAAGGGATTCAAATTCACCAAAAGCTCTTTCCCTCCTTCTCTGAAGGGAAAATCAAATGGCTTGAAATTCAGTGGGGATCGATGTCAAATCTTTCACTTGGCCACCAAAACCAGCTTCACAAGTATAAGATGGGGGAGGTGTGGATAGACAGCAGTTATTCTGAAAAAGATCGGTGGAGGAGATGGGGGGGGGGGGGGTGTTAATCAGCTGCTCAGTGTGAGGCAGCCACATGGCAGGGCAGCTGAGATTCAAATTCAGTTTGGGTCGGCTTTAAGGGAGACATTACAGGGCCTGTTAGGTGGCAAAGTGAATAGAGCACCGGCCCCGGAGTCAGGAGGACCTGAGTTCAAATCCAGTCTCAGACATTTAACAGTTACTAGCTGTGTGACCTTGAGCAAGTCACTTAACCCCAATTGCCCTGCCTTCCCCCCTCCAAGAGACAGAGACAGAGACATAGAAGGACAGAGACAGAGAGACATCACTTCTAGCAATGGGGAGAGAATCCCATAGCATTCTGGCTTCATCGGGCCACATTTGGAGTATCCAGAGTTCGGGTCTGAGCACCGTGGTTTGAGAGACAAAGGCCATAGTGAAAGGTATTAACATGTGATGGAAATCTAGCTTGGAGAAAAGACTCGAGGGTCACATGATCTCTGTCTCCAAGTATTTAAAGGACTGTCACATGGAGGGGATGCCCTTGTCCTGCTTGATCAGAGAAAGCAGAACCAGGAGCCAAAAGAGGGTGAGCAGAGGCACAAAGATATGGTTTTAGCCTTGAGACCAGAAAGGCTTGCTAAAAATTAGAGCTATCCATAAAAGAAATGGGCTGCCTTGAAAGGGAGTAGGTTTTCCCTTCTTGGAGTCTTTTGGCCAACGCAGGATGACCATACAGGCAGGCAAATTGAAGCAAATTGTTGGCTGTATCAATTCAATTCTTCAATTCAGCTCAACTTCACTTATTATGATGATCAGCTTTTTGCAGCAACATCGATGACCTGAAGCCCGGTGATTCATGTAGAGATAAATGGTGCTGTTAGGAAACAAAAAAACTGGACAGCATTGCTGGAGATTGTGAAGGCCTGTCTAAGAACCTGCAGATTTTACCGCCACAAGTGAACTTTTTTCACTACTGTTTTTGGAAGGCAGGAGATTCTGACGAGCAGATATCCCGGGGTCACAGATTCAGAGCTGGACAGGACATTGGTGGTCATCACATCATTTTGCAAATGAGAAAACCTAAGGAAGTAAAGTAAGCTGAAATGACAGGGTCAGAGCATGGGGTTTGAACTTCTGCATCATCCCCTATAATATAGGAATAACAGTATTAACTGGAGCAGCTAGGGGGCTCAGTGGATAGAGCACTGGACTTGGAATCAGGAAGACTCATTTTCCTGAGTTTGTATGTGACCCTGGACAAGTCACTTAGCCCTGTTTGCCTCAGTTTCCTCATTTATAAATGAGCTCAGGAAGGAAATGGCAAACCACTCTAGTATCTCTTCCAAGAAAACACCAGAAAGGGTCACAATCGAAACAACACAATAGCATTAATCTTAGCTAAGGAGGGAGTCCACTTCATGATGGTCCGTGAAAATATATTTGCTTGGAATTTTGTCAATTTCATCAATAGTGCATAACCTGAAAAGGGCTGCAGAAAGAAAAGCGCCTCCAGAGATGTGCTAAGGCACATACCTTAAGAGGCTAAATCTGCTTTTGGAAGGAGCCTCAGAGGCCATCTCATCCAGCCTCCTCATCTTACAGCTGAGAAAGCTGAAACCTGGGGAGGTAAAGTGACTTGTCCAAGGTCACACCGGTAGTAAGCATCAGAAGGGGGATTGAAACCCAGGTATTCTGATTCCAAAGCCAGACATCTTTCTATTGTACTTCAGTGTTTCCCACTGAAAGTAGCAGTTGTCATATAGAAAGGATAACAGTAGAGAGGATTGGTCATTTTCAGTATGTACTTAAAACAATGCTTGTTGAATAGAGGAATGAATGATGTATCATGGGTTTCTCCTCATTGGAAGTTTTAATGCAGAGGCTATATAACCAGTAAATTTGTCTACTAACATTTATTATAAATACATACACACATACTAAAGGGGTAGCTAGCTAGGTGGTGAAGTAAATAGAGCACTGGCCCTGGAGTCAGGAGGACCTGAGTTCAAATCCAGCCTCAGACGCTTAACATTTACTAGCTGTGTGACCTTGGGCAAGTCACTTAACCCCAATTGCCCCTCTGCCCCCCCAAAAAAACTACTAATATTTATTAAGTGCCTACTGTGTGCCAACTGCTATGCAAACCACATATGGGCTAGGATGAGGCAAGGGGTACAGCATTGGGCTTTAAGGCAGGAAAGTTCAAATCCGGCCTCAGATACTTTACTAGCTCTGTGACCCTGGACAAGTCACTTTAAGTGCTGTCTGCCTTGGTTTCCTTATCTGTAAAATGAGAGTAATGATAGCTCCTACCTCACAGGTAGTTGTGAGCATAAAATGGTATAACATTTGTAGAGTACTGAAATGTAAAATGTAAAGTACTATATAAATGCTAGTTATTACTGTTACTATTTTATTACATTATAGAGGTGATTTTTGCTTAGGAACAGATTGACCTAAATAGCGCTTTCCAGCTCTGTGATGCTAGAAAAGGGAGAGATTCTTTTCCCTTGAGAACTATGTGGATGCACAGTGAGCTCATGAACCATTTTAAGAAAAGGTACAGAGAAGATAAGGACAACTAGGTGGCACAGTAGATAGAGAGCTGAGCATCTTCCTGAGTTCAAATCCAGCCTCAGACACTTACTAGCTGTGTGACTCTGGGCAAGTCACGTCACCCTGTTTGCCTCAATTTCCTCATCTGTAAAATGAGCTGGAGAAGGAAATGGCAAACCACTCCAGTATCTCTGCCAAGAAAACCCCAAATAGGGTTACAGAGAGTCGTACACAACTGTAAGGATTCAACAACAAACATGGAAGCCAGGGCAGACAACAGAAGTTGAACACCATGAATACCAAAGGGAAGCACATACTGTAAAAATTGTCTCGGTTGCACCAAAGCTCAGTATAAAACGATAAAGGGAGATAATATTGTCAAGTGCTTGGCAAACCTTAGAGAGTTCTGCAAATGCTAGCTATCACCATGACTGTGATCGTCACCACCATCATTGGAATAAACAGAAAGTGGTCATTCCATTCCATTCCATCTGGCAAGCATTTATTCAGTCCAAATGGAGTCACAGAGTTGGACAAGACAGAAAAAAAAAATCACTCAACAACATTCAGTCCCTACTGTGTCAAGTGTTGGGGAGACAAAGACAAAACAGCCCCTGCCCTCAAGTTGCTTACAAGGTGAATGATGAAAACAACTAAAAATGACTTTGTTTATCTGGGTTGAGGATGAATGTGTTCCTCAGAGTAGATTGGACAAGGAGAGCTAATGTTAAGAGATGGCAAAGTTCCTCTGATCTTAATTTGCTCTTTTTTTCTACCAAGAAGAATTATCTTTGGCCTGATAAATATAGACTAAAATCATTGACAGGGATATGAAATGCTAGATCAATTTTATTTAGTCATTTTTCAATCATGTCTGATTCTTCATGACCTGATTTGGGGTTTTCTTAGCAGAAATACTGGAATGATTTGCCATTTCCTTTTCCAGCTCATTTTACAGATGAGGTAACTGAGGCAAAAGGGGTGAAGTGACTTGCCCAAGGACACTTAGCTAGCAGGTGTCTGAGGCCAAATTTGAACTCAGGAAGATGAGTCTTCCTGCCTTCCTTCCGGACCAGGTGCTCCATCCACTGCACCACCTATCTGCCCCTCCTAAATGAGGAGATGGTAAGAGAACATCTCACTGCCCTCAGTCTAAGCTATAGGATATAAGTATCTAAGGATACCAGAAGAACTGGCGAATGGCACTGCTCAAAGTCATCAGTGATTTTTGTAAAGTTGTGAAGAATAGAGGACATGCAGCATGGCTGAAGTTCAACAAATGTCCTAATTTTTTAAAAAGGGAAGAGATTGGAGTTTGCAAATTGTGACATTGTCTTTGATTTTTCACAAAATTGTCAAAGATACATAGAATTAAAGGGATGCTTTTTGAGCATTTTGAAAAGGCAGCAGTGACCCCTCGGAGCTGACATACCCTCACTGAGAACAAATCATGCCAGATGAACCCTACTTCCTTTTTTTGACAGGGTTATTAGGTTAGAAGATGAGAAGAATGCTATATTTATAGTATATCTACATTTAAACAAAGCATCCGACAAAACGCCTCGTGCTATTCTTTGGGACAAGATGGGGAAATGTGGGTTAGATTATGATACAATAAAGTTGATTTGAAACTATCTGAATGATCAGATTATAAAAAGTAGTTGGCATCATTTTGTTTTTCGGGGAGGTCTCTAGTGGGGGACAGGGATCTGTCCTTGGTTCTGTGTCATTTAACATTGCTCAGTGACTCAGATGAAGTCATTGAAGATGACTGTGTCATGTCGGCAAAACTGGGAAAGATAGCTACCATGTTGGGATGGCAGTCAGAATCCATAAAGATCTCAGCAGGCTATAACAGTAAGCAGAATCTAATAAGATAAATGTAATAAGAATATAGGGGAAATCACACAACCTCAGAATGGGAAGGGATCCCAGAAGTCATCTAATACAGATTGGACCTGATAGAAAAACTGCTCTGTAACATCTCCACCAAGTGATCATCCTTGCCTTCTTTCACTTGACAACCTCAAGGGAGAAAGAATGCACCATCTGACTCCTAAGATGCATTTTGGGAGGCTCTAATTATTTGAAAGGTTTTCCTTACATTGAGCCTAAATCTACCTCTCAACACCTTCCTCCCCACTGCTCTGAGATCGAACAAATCAAATCTTTCTTTGGAAAGGCAGCCCTTCAAATACTTGAAGACAGCTCGCATGCCCTGCCCCACCCTCCAGACCTGCTCTTAAGACTAAACATCCCCACTTTCCTCAATGCAAATTGAACCTGTTACACAGGAGGCCAAAGCTTCAGTTCTGGGTGACAGGTTACATTTTGTAGGCTGCACAATAATCACATTCTCTTTGCTTCTTCCTACTTCTATTCCAAGACCCCCCTGAGAATTCTAGTATTTGGTTTACTTTATTCTTACTGAGAGATTAACCTGGGGGAAAACTCAGGTTTTGCCCTTAGGTTCATGTAGCAAAAAGGCCATCAGGTCCCATGAAAGCACTCCGTCTAACAAACCAGGACAGATTTTGTTTAACCTAACCAAAAATGCACAGGAATTATACCAGTACCCATAAACAATCTCCTACCTTCTCGAGTGAGCCCCACCTCTCCAGGATAAGGAGGTTCCCCTGTCTTAAACAGATGTCGCTCATTCTCCCAAGGGAAAAGTACCAAGTACCAATAGAGAGCTGATATTTCCTTCTCCTTTTTGACCTGTATGGTCCTAATTATTCACAGTACCAAAGAATAGCAAGATTTGGGGGTGTTTTTGTTTGTTTGTTTTGCTTTTCCACATCATGTTTTCGTTCTTTGATGTTTTCAGCTCCATATCCAGAGAGATCCAGGAATTCAGAGCATTCCAGACATTCATCCATTCCACAATCCTTTTAGGTGCCACTGTGTCTCAGGCACTGTCCTAAGTAATGGGCATTTTTGTGTTGTTCAGTCATTTTAGTCATATCCTATTCTTTGATCCAATTTGGGGTTTCTTGGCAAAGATACTGGAGTGGTTTGCCATTTCCTTCTCCAGCTCATTTTACAGATGAGGAAACTAAGGCAAACAGGGTGAAGTGACTTGCCATGGGTCACACAGTTAATAAGTGTCTGCGGCCAGATGTGAATTCAGGTCTTCCTGACTCCAGGCTGGTGTCTCTATCCTTTGTGCCACCCAGCTGGCTGCCAAGTGCTAAGATAGGGACAGGGAATTTGGTGTTTGGATTGCCTCACCTAGGTATGCCTCCAAACAAAAATCAATTGGGAAATATAAAGTGAGTGGAGACACTAACAATTGAGAAGATTGAGAAAAATCTAAAATATTTATTCATGCTCATTATGTGCTAAACTCTATTGTTTCTACACAGCTAGAGTCCTATCAGTACCTTCTAAATATGGTACTTTAAGACAACAACCCAGTTGCCCAGCCCTAGTCAGGGCTTTGTTCAAGGAGCTTAGATTCTCCATTATACTGTTGATCAACCAAGCCTGGTGGTCAAAATGAATGCTTTTTTCTTTGGGTTAAATGCAAAAAGTCTGTTTAAACACTGCCTAGAACAGAGTGCCCCAAAGCCCCAAAGCATCCTGCCCCTGGCTGCTATGCCAGTCATTAACAAGGGAGAAGGAGGAGGAGAATGCTTTTAAAATAGATAGAAGCAGCTCTTCTTCTCCTGGCCCTCATTTCGATTTCTAGGAGCTCCTGGATACTCTCACAGTGCTTTCTGCTGAGAGCCAAGAGACTTGGGGGGAGCCCAGGCAAATGAAAGATAGAGATAGGCCGATATTTCTGCTGCCTGTTTGTCCAGATAAGACAAACAATGGGGAGACTGGGGCGGCTACAGAAAAAGGAAAGGGGGAAGTGGCCTGGGTGATGTCGGCAGTGGAAAAATGGTCTGCTCTGGGTGTGTGTGTGTGTGTGTGTGTGTGTGTGTGTGTGTGTGTCTGTGTGTCTGTGTGTCTGTGTGTGTGTCTGTGTGTGTCTGTGTGTGTGTGTCTGGGTCTGTGTGTTTCTGTGCGTGTGTGTCTGTGTGTGTCTGTGTGTCTGTCTGGGTCTGTGGGTGGCCATGGACACACTCAGAAGCCTTGGGCCCTGGATGAGCCCCAGCTCCATTGAGAACTCTTCCCAACTGGCCTTCTGCCTACCTTTCCCATCTGATTTTCCAGCATTCACCCTTGGTTCTGTCCATTCCAGGCA
>NW_027187400.1:39666877-39680662 GCF_028583685.1 Petaurus breviceps papuanus
GTAACCATGTCCAGAAGAGGGGAACTGGAAAGGAAAGGAGGGCAGGGGGGGTGGAGGGGAAGAGGGGACTCTCTAACCAGCCCCTATGACACTGGGACAGAGGGACCAGGGCATTGCCCCAGGCACCAACCTCCCTGCCCCCAACTTGGACATTCACCTCGTCTTCTGTGAGTCCTATATCGCAAGGCAGTGGTCCCCACCCAGAGGCATGTTGATAAATGTTTAACAACTGGATGCTAGTGGGAAAAAATGTACATATGACACACTTATTTAAAAATAAATTTCTATTGATGTCCTTTTTTTGGATCATCATAATTTTCCTCACTATCCCTTCCCCTCTCCCTCCCAGAGAGCTACCCCATATTACCAATAGTATTTTTAATTTTAAGTTCCAAATTTAATTTAATTTAATATTTTATTTTCCCTAATTACATATAAAAACAATTTTAACATTCATTTAAAAATTTTTTTGAATTTCAAATTATCTCCCTCCCACACTGAGATTGAAGACAATTTGATATAAGTTATACATGTGCAGTTATGCAAAGCATATTTCCATGTTAGTCATGTTGTCAAAGAAAACATAGACAAAAAAAAAAGCTAGAAAGATAAAGTAAAGAAAAATTATGCTTTGATCTGCATTCGGACACCATCCATTCTTTCTCTGAAAATGGACAGCGTTTTTGGTCCTAAGTCCTTCAAAATTGTCTTGGATCATTGTATTACTGAGTATAACTAAGTCATTCACAGTTGATCATCATACAATATTGCTGTTACTGTGTATGATGGTCTCCTGGTTCTGCTCATTTCACTTTGCATCAGTTCATGTACAAATAGTATTTTTTTTAAAGGCAAAAAAAAAAAAAAAAGCGAGGGCGGGCAGGGATCAGAATAACCGATCAGACATTGAAAAAGTCCCCAAAGCATATGGCATGTGTTCCCAACTGTGGATCTCCCACCCCTATCAAGGGGCAGGTTGGGGGTGTTCTCTATCTTCATTCCAATCCTGTTTGAATTTTATAATTTCATTACTTTCCCTTTTGGTTTGTCAATGTGAGGTTGTTCTTTCCACTTACCTTATTGTACTCATTGTTTATATTGTTCTCCCAGCTCTGCTGACTTCATGCATCAGTTCATAGCGATCTTTCCATTTTTCTCCACACCACATGTTTGCTTCCAGGACAGGAATATTCTATTACATTCATGTACCACAATTTGTTTAACCTTTCCCTAATCAATGAGCAGCTACTTTGTTTCCATTTCTTTACTACCACAAAAAGTACAGGCATAAATAATTTGTATAAATGTATGGAAACATTCCTCTTATCAATGGCTTTCTTGGAGTATAAGCCCAGGAAATGGTGTCTCTATCTCTAGTTAGAAGCGATATTTTAGTCCTTTGATTTGCATCATTCCAAATTGCTTTCCAAAATGGTTGTATCATTTCACAGCTCCACCAACAATGTATCAGTGTGCCTTATCCTTCCACAACCCCTGAAACATGGTCACCATTTTGTGTCATCTTTTCCAATTTGCAGGGTATGAGGCGAAACCTCAGGGTTGTTTTGGTTTGCATTTCTTATTGTTAGCGATCTGGAGCATTCTTTCATGTGGTTATGAATGAGAACTGTTTCTTCACATCCTTTGATTTATTCTACATATCGCAAAGTTTAATGTATATTGTAACATTTTCTCCATCACTTTCTTAAGTCTGGACAATCAACCAAACAGTAACCAAGCCCTTGCTAATTTCTGAGTTGTAAATATTCATGCTGAAAATTTAACAGTCCATTCCCCAGTAGAGCCATTATGAACTGCCTGCAGCATACTCATCCCATTGTCATGCCTCTCCCCAGCCCTTGCCCAGTTCTGCCATCTTCTTCCAGCACTCCCTACCTCACAAGAGTCTAGCCCCTCCCTCACTCCACCTCTGTGCACCGCCCCCAATTGCCACCTCCTTACCCATAGTCCCCCACCTCTCCAACAAAAGACTTATGGCCTTATCTCTTCTTAGGAACTGAGACAAGTCATTAGAGAGTTGGTTCTCTGACTGAAAGTCAACAAAAGAGGATTAAGTTGCTACTCAGAACTGTCCCTGGTGAAGAAGGAAGTAGGTAAGAATGAGAAGGATCCAGATTTTGGTGGCCCTGCTTCAAGGAACCTGTCCCAGAGGCCTCTGCAGGAGCCGCCCTCCTCCTGACATAAGCCTCTTCTGGAGGTAGATTGCTGGAGATCAGACAATCCTAGGATGTCAGCAATGAGGCTGAGGCCATCTAGTCCACCCATAACAGGAGCAGGAATTTCATCTACAACATTCTTCCATAGTGATCATCTGCCTCTTCTTTTGAATTCCTCCAGTGATGAGAAGCTCACTACCCACTGGAGACAGTCCCTTTCTGCTTCTGGCTCTGGTATCTACTACCTGTGTGACCTTGGACTAGACCTTAGGCTGACTCTGATATTCCTCACAAATAAAATGAGGAGGTTGGTCCCTTTTAGCTCTAAGGTTATGGTTTCTAAGCTGGAATCCATGCTGGACAGCTAGAGGGCTCCATAGTGCACAGAGGGAGATCAAGAAGACCAGAGTGCAAATGCAGTGACCCTGGGCAAGTCACTTAACAACTACCTGCCTCAGTTTCTCCCACTGTAAAATGAGGATAATAATAGCACCTAACTCCAAGGGTTGTTCTGAGATCAAATGGTATAATATTTGTAAAAAAGCTTAGCACAATGCCTAACATATAGTAGGTGCCTAATAAATGCTTATTTCCTTCCTTGTTTACAAGGCTCCCCTCCCTATACTTTACAATTCAGGGAAACTGATCCACTTGCTGTGCCCCCACCTCCTCTGCATGATGCTACGTTTCCTGCCTCTGCGGCTTTGCACAGGCTGGGCCCCTTCCATGAGATGTTCTCCCTCCTCACATCCTCCTCTAGAATCCTGAGCTTTCTACAAAGCCCAGATCAGAAGTCACATTCTGCCTTTCCACTTATTAGTGCAGTGGGCCCAGCAAGCCCCATACAACTGCTTTTGAATCTCTTCTATGTATTGTGTCCAAGTTTCCCCTCAATAGAATGGAAACTCCTTGTTCTGGCTTCACCCTTGTTCGCCCAGCACCAAGCAGAGTGCTCAGCCCCCAGAAGCCTTAAAAATTCTTTTTTTTTTTATCTTTCTATCTAGCTCCATGAATCATTAAGCCGAAGAGAATTGATTTATACTGGCCGGAGTTTTGTTCTGTTTTTCCTCCATAACCTTTCTGCCAGCCCAGCTCTATTCAGACAGGAACAAGAGAGGCTGAGCCTGCCCAGCAAACAGGCAGTTTACTTTGTGGGCTGAGGAATCTGGCTCTCTCGAGGCTCTGGGGTTCCAGCCCTGTGGGAGAGTCTGGCTTGGACAGGTCTTCGAACTTTGCCCTCCCTGGGCTGTTGGGAAGTGGGAGAAGTTAAGTGGGTGGCAGGGGAGGAAGAAGGGAAAGTCCCAGGCTGAGAGGACTCTGTACTTTGCATGGATTTCTGCTCACTTCATCATACCCCTCTACTTCCCTGCCTTCCTGCCTGACCCACAGGTCCAAAGCTCAGAAATCACAGCCACTCTCACCCTTTCCTATCAACCTGTACAGAAAGTCATGGTGGAAATAGGAGGTCAAGGGCAGCCCTGTGAGAAGGGTTCTCCCCAAAGTCAAAAGGGGGGCTGCCCACAGAGGTCCCATTGTTCATCTGTGATCCAGAGCAGGCCCTGCCCCAACCCTCCAGACCCTCCAGCACAAAACCCAGATGCCCTAGACAACCTGGGAGGTGGCAAAATGGTGGGAAGACTCCTGGATTGGGAGTCAGCTAGCTTTGAATGACCACACAGATAGTACTATCTTGGGAATGCCACTGTAACCTCAGGCTACCTCCTCTGTGAAATGAAAGGTGAAAGGCTTGAGAACTGGTCCCAGAAAAACAGATACTAAATTATGCACAAAGAGGTAGGTACCTACTAAGGCCAAATGATGCATACATTGTTATATGAAGTAATCCCATCAGGCATGTTTGCTGAACAGAGGGAGGGTTCAAGAGGAGGAAAAAGGTATTTCCGGAAATTACTACATTGTAAAAAACTGCAAAATCAATAATATTTATTTTAAAACTAATACTTTTGATGTCAGGAGGGGTAGCTAGGTGGTTTAGTGGATAGAGCTCCAGACCTGGATTCAGGAAGACCTGAGTTCAAATATGGCCTCACTTATTAGCTGTGTGACCCTGGGTGAGTCACTTAACTTCTATTTACTTCAAAAAAATAAATACATGAGCAAAAAAATAAAGGTTATGGGGTTAAGTCAAATGTCCCCTAAGGTCTATTCTAGGTCTAAACCCTAAGATTCTGACTGTAACCCCTCCTGTGAATAGCTAGGAAAGGTGCTGTGCCCAGACTGGCTGCCCTCCTCAGGTAGAAGGGTCACTTGGTCATTTCTTCCCCCTGCCCTTACCCAGCTGGCTCATCTCCCATGAAGTCAGCAGCCCCCAAGGTCTGGACACATGCAATGCATATGCCCCTGGGTCCTTTAGGGCAAAGGCACTCGGACCTCTCTGTATCCAGCTGGGCAGAAGGAAGTGTTCCTCCCAGTTTACTTTCAGCATCCTCTTATCATTTCTTTATGTTGCAGAAATCCCTCCCAGAATCCCTGGTTGCAGATAGTCAATCAGCATTCATTAAGCACTTGCTAAACGTCAGGCAGTCTGCCAAGAGCTAGGGATGCAAAAAAAAAAGGCAAAAGTCCCATCCCTGCTTTCGAGGACTTCCTCCTCTGCTAGGGAAGATTGAGCCAATTGTGTCCAAATGAGCCGGAGGAGATGAGGGTTGGGGGGTGAGACACCAGGAACATCTGAAAGACCAAAACCCCAAAAGCAGGGACGGGTCCCTCAGGGGACATTCAGAAGCTGGGCTTGAACATGAGGGAGGGCTCATTGAGCGGGGCTGCCAGGACCCCAGGGGCTGGCCGGGCCTTTTGGGGGCAGGTCCACCCACAGGCAGAGGGCCACCCCAGGCTGCACCTAGCCTACTAGGCCTCTCCTTGGGCCCATGGATCCTGCCTCCGTCCCATTCTTCTCCCCACAGCTTGTCTGGGTGGCCTTTCCTGAAAGCTCCTCCCTCTTCCAGTCTCTCTGGGAAGGAAGCCAATGGAGATGATTGGACTTTCTGGAGCAGACTGAACCTGGGGTTTCCCAAGCAGTAGCACCTTCCAGAAAGTCCTCATTTCTTCTGGGAATTCCCACCTTCTGGCCTCAGCTCAAAGGATCCAAGCTCTGGGCTAGAAGGGACGTCAGAGGCCACCTAAGCCAGCCCCTTTATTTTCTTTGTTCTCCAAGAGGACCAGACACATCCTTTATTTCACAGATGGAGAAAAGGAAATACAGAGAAAGGAAATTACTTGCCCAAGGTCACATGGAATACAAGCAGAACCCAGAACCCCTGACTCCAAATCCAGCCCCTTCCCCCCACTGCCTCTCTGGCCACCCTGGCCAAACCCCCCTAATGAGCTTTTGGGGTACACCGTGTCTCTTCACTTACCACATTCTTTTTTGGACCCACTAAATTGTGGTTTTGTTCCAGTCCTATAGAGACCGTTGAGTTTCTTTCCTGGGAGCTGCCACACATACCTTTTCCTGAACAGATCACGACTCCTAAAACCAAGAGCTCTCATGCTTCCCATACCCAGAGGAAGGGACTGCCTTCTTCTGTTGCTTCTTGTTCAGTTCTATCAGACTCTTCCTGACTCCATCTGGGGTTTTCTTGTTAGAGATACTGGAATGGCTTGCCACATCCTCTCCAGCCCATTTTACAGATGAGGAAACTGAGGCATTCCTTCCTCCAAAAAAATTGTCTTGGGGTGGCTAGGTGGTGCAGTGAATAGTAACTCTGGCCTCAGACACTTAACACTTCCTAGCCATGTGACACAGCTAATAAATGAGGCTGGCTTTGAATTCAGGTTTTCCTGACTCCTGTCCCTGCACTCTATCTACTCTGCCACCTAGACAGAATGAATCTCATAGAATCTATGTTTAAAATGAAGTAACTTCCACCTCAGCCTGGAGTAGCTGCTCAGACCCAACCCCTGGCCCTCATTCAGTTTCTTGCAGCCCTGGTTTCTGCTCACTCATCCTCTATCTGCCTCAGTTTCCCCATCTGTAAAATGAGGATAATAATAGCATCTCTTTCCCAGGGTTATCGTGCGTCTCAAATGAGATAATATTTATACAGCACTTAGCACAGCGCCTGCTGGCACAGAGAAGGAAATAGATAAATGTGAGTTGCTCTGATAATCATCATCATCCTACCCAAGCCCCTGCCCAGTGCCCACTTTAGCCTCAGGCCTCTCCACACTTCAGCTGTAGTAACAAAGACACATCTGTTGACCATCTGCATCTCCAGCTCCAAAAAATTAGAGGGTAGGACAAAGTGCCCTCTATGTCCCTTCCAAATTGAAATCGGTGACACTAAGTTTTGCTCAAGGAGCCAGCCCTCCCCTCCCAACCTCTCAAACCCTGGTGGCCTCTCCTCTCCCCCTTTCACTTCAGCCTCAATGTTAGTGGTTACCCTAGACACACCCTCCACCCAACAAAGAATTCCAAACGTAGGAATGAGGCCAGCCCCAGCTCCTGTGTGTGTGTGCACAGATAAGTATCAGAGGTAGGCCCAAACCCAGCCTCCTAACCCAGAGCTGCTACCAGAACAGACCAGATGCCAGCAGCTGAGGGCAGATCAGCCAGGAGGCAGCTTCCCTGGGCACAGCCCTGCCTCTCCTGGAAGCTGGTCCTCTCTTCCTGACTGTAGGGTCAGGAGCTCAAGAGTGTGCTGTGTATCTTCTGAGGACTCCACCAAGCCAGGGCTGCCACAGGTCCTGGGCTGGGGGAAGCCCAGCTGGGGAAAGAGGGGCCCATGGAAGTTGAGCGGGCTCAGCCCCAAATACCTGGGCAGAAGCTGCTGGCAGATTTCAAGAGGACTATTTAACTCTGAAATTAGAAATCAATCGAATTTCATGCCTCATCCCCAAGCCCTCTTCCTTTCCTCCTCCTCAGTCTCCCGGAGGTGATATCCTTGGATCAAAGAGGATGTTTTATCTCTTGTCTTCTTTTCATCTCTTTCTTTTGATTCTCCTTTTCTTTCCTAGTAACTGTGACTTCTAAAGATATGCAGTGTTTGAATTGTGTTAGGTTTGATGTGATCCCATTGGACAAACATTTATGAAGTCCCTTCTTCCTTCTGTGCCAAGGCACGCTGCTGGGCCCAGACCAAGATAAAGGTAAAAGGACAAGCCCATCCCTCCCCTGCTACAGCCTTGATTTTACTGGGTTGAGGGTGGGGACAACAGGAACACAGAGCTGTGTACAATAAATACTAGGGAAGCAGGGCATAGGGCGTGCAAGGATGTCCACCAGAGCAAGGACAGAAACAAAGTTAAAAGATGCAACTGGAACCAAACACACACCGCCCCCAAAAGTTCATTCATCTCTTGCTTTCTCTCCGGGTTCAAAGGCAGTCTAGTGTGTATGCTCCGTAGGATACTCAGAAAGTTCTCAAAAAAGCAAAATGTTCTCTGTCTAATTAATTGGAGCCTTCCTTTCCCCCTTGAGTTCCCTTCAATCTCAACCACTTTAAGTCACAAGATTTGATCATTCATCTTTAATAGTCATGTAATTTATTAGCAGGATCAAGTAATGTCATGGATCAGACATTAAAAAACCAGTGCTCCTAATTGCGGGCTAAAAGTAGCCTCAAAGGGTTTGAATATTTCTTTCCTCCCCTCTCTTCCTTCTAGCAGCCCTGAGAGAATGGAGGAAAAGGGACTGGTATTTAAATCTTGGGTGGAAATTTATCCAGCACTGTGTTCTGGGGAAAGGTGGGGAGAAGAGAAAAGTGGGCTAGATTTCACTCACTCTCACCAACCACAGGTGACCATAGTTTTGTCTTGCTCCGATCTCTTCCCCCTAGCTCCAGTCCCTTCCCCTCAAGTTTCTACTCTTGTCTCTAGTGATATTCCTGAACTAAAGCATATTTCTTAGAGAGATATTGATTCATTCATTCATTCTTTATATTCACAGGGCTCAGCAGAATCATGGACACCAAGTCAGCTTCTCCTCTTCCTCAAGACTGGGAAGAAATTCCTTCAGGGGTATAGACACCAGAAATCTGGAGATTCTCTAGCCACCAAGTCTCTATGGTTTTCGGCCCTTCCATATCTCTTTGCCGTCTCTGGCGGATGTGGTGTGGTTTTCTCTGGGATTACTCAAAATCATCTAAGTAGCAACAACCAAGATCACATGCCTAGTGGAAGAAGTGGAGGCCAAGCTGATCCTTGAAGGAAGAGAATTGTGAGGAGCAGAGGTAAGGAGAGCACCTATTCCTGGCATGGCTGGTAGCCTGGGCCAATGTCCAGAGATAGGAAGTGAAATATCAAGTTCTGGGAACATCTAGTTTCCCAGTCTGGCTGGGTAAGAATGACAATAATATGATGTCACTCTGGAAAGGAAGCTGCGAGCCAAACTGGAAAACGTTGGCCATCATGCTGAGAAGTTGGCATTTTATCCTCGAAGCAACTGAGAGCCATCGCAAGTTTTTGAGCCGCCCGTATGCAGAAAATGAAATGTAAACTGCACACAAAATCATTTCTGGAAAGTGGGCACTAGCAACTAGGGAGTAATACTGCAGAGGGTAATATCTGAGCTGAGTCTTAAAGAAACCTTGGGATTCTATGTAGCTACCATGATAGGGAGGGACATTTCAAAAAGAGGTTTGCTTCTTCCATTATGATGAGAGTTCATCATTTGCAGTCATTGGCATCACCAAGAAAATGGGTCTGTGGAGCCCTGTGACCTTTCCTCAGCTAGTCTCTGGCTTCTCAGCTCCTTAAACCTATTCATTACCCATTATAGATGTTTCTTTTACTAAATGAAATCCAATGCCTGCCTATCCAAAGGAAAGGCACTAGATGAAACTGTACAATCAATAAGAGGGAATTAAGACAGGCATTCCATTTTCTCTTCCTTCGTCCTGGCCCATCCATACCCCACACATCCCTTGGAGAAGCATTAGTCGGGGGCGGGGAACCTGCACTAGGCTCTCACTTAATCTTTTCATTTTCAATGCATCGGGAAGAGAAAGTATTAGCGACTCTACAGGGCAGGTAAAGCTCAGGTCCCCACTCACTTATTTGTCCACTTCCCAGACTAGAGCCTCACTCTCTGTCCAGCCTCCACTTGCTTCCACTCCTGTCTCTTTGGCCTTGGCACAGTCTCAGGTCACTTTATCCCAGGGCCATCTGTTGCTTGCCCCAGGTCTGGCATTTTGGACACTCGGTCCTTATTTTGTTCCCCGCGGTGACATTGATATCATCCTTAAAGGAAAATCAATAACACCACCAAAAGCTGGACCTGCTAAAACCTGCCCAACCAGCACACAGGCTTCTGGGGAATGGAATTCCCCAAAATACAATATGGCATCCAGTCCTTTTCACTACCCTCTTCCATTGCAGTGTTTATTCAACTCAACGTGGGTATTTGGCAAGCAGTTTCATTCTTAGTCTGCCCATTTTTCCCCAGTCTAGACATTTCCTGTCCATTTTTCCCTATGGATACCTCGTAGGGAATCTCTCCAATGGTCTAGGGGCTTTCGCTAAAGTCTTCTGGCAGCTCACAGATACCAGAGCAAGCCTGGACTCTATCTCTTAACCTTAACTATTGGCATGTGACCAGCCCACCTCCTTTTCCATTTGCAAATTTCCTAAATTAGGAGAGTAAAATATGTTAAATTTGGAGTCAGAAAGAAATAGATTCAAATCCCAAACCTAATACTCAACAGCTATATGGACAAGCCATTAAATCTCTCTGAGGTTCAATTTGGAAATGAGGAGTGATAAAAATATCTATGATTTCTACTTTATTGTTGTTATGAGGCTTGAATGAATGAATGAAAAATGAATGAAGCATTTGGTAAGGGTCCGCCATGTGCAAAGTGCTAAGGACACAAGTAGAAAAGTGAGACAGGTCCTGCCCTCAGAGAGCTCACATTCTAATGAGAGAGACTTCATCTGCAAGTCAGATAGGAAGATGCCCAAGTCCTTACAGTGCAACCATAAATCAGATGGTGATACCTCACCTTTAATGTCCTTCCTAATGATAAACCACGGGTGGGAAGCCATTTGATAGGACCAAAGGCTTTAGTGACAAGAACTTTCCTTTCTAGACATCGAGCACCTGTGACTACAGTGCCTGCAGTGGCCAGGGTGCATCTATCTCCACTTGGGGTGCTTCCTGGGTTGATGGCTGAGGGTACTGAGCTGGAAGTCTTGCTATTCCCAAGGCCCTTGGGGTTTCAGTACCCAAGATTTCATCATGATCTGACAGAAGATGGCAGTCAAGGTGGTGGTTTGAAGCCCTCCACCCCTCTCATCGGGCCTTCTGACTGCATGGAAGGACCATGGGCTCCTGGGCCTCTGTTGAAGGAGGGGGCCTAGCACAGTCTTGGGAGAGGGGAGCTATAGCTATGGAACATCGCATCGGTGTTAAGACTCAGGTGATGTCTTTTCTTGGTTAGTTTTGCTGAATTGTTTTTATTTCTCTTATTTGTATTCTCTGTTACAAAAGACAACTCACTGGGTAGGGGAAAAGAGAGGGCTAGATTTGTGGAGCGCCTCCCTCCAAGCCACACTTGCACTCAATACTTAAGTACTCCAGAGAAGTTACTAACCCTAGGTTCTAGGGCACCCCGTGGGTCTGCACTCCTAAAATTCATGAACCACACCACCACCACCATAGGACGGTTCTCAGGAACACTCAGCCAGTGGACAAAGCAAAGGCATTTACTAAGGATCTTTACCCCCATAAACCTGGGGTGTACTCTCCCACAAAGATACGCAACACCCATAGGAAAAGTGAGTACAACTTAGATTATCTACATATCTGTATCCAGCCAGCCAGCCAGCTATCTGTTCATCTCTCCATCCATCCAGTTATCTATCTGTTCATCTCTCCATCTATCTGTCTGCTTCCCATTTTCTATGACTACATCCTGAGCTTCCTGGGTTTAGTTAGAGACCAATTCCAGTTGTCTTAGAAATGAAGGTGATGTAAAAACATAACATATCCTTTTTTTTTTTTAACAAATATATGCCAGTGGGATAGAATTGACCATGTACGCAGGAACATCATAGAGCTCATCTTAGGGAAGCCCTCTCCCATTCAGATTTCACATGGGCCCCACCCCTGCTGTGACACAGGTGGGCGCCTTTGGTGAGTGGCTGGCTCCCTCGCATGCTTCAGGTGGACAGTCGTTCTGAGACACCAGCCACAGACTGACCGAGAGGGAGAAGTGGAGGGGGCCCTGCCTGAGATGCCTGAATCTCGAGGTTTTCATGTGTCAGACCTTGCTGTCTCCTTTCCCTTCATGGCTGCTGACTTCCTCTTCCAGTTAGACTGAGCAGGAGGATCAGGTTTGGCCCCTTCAGGGCAGAGCTGGGAGTAATGGAGAGCCTGTACAAGCTTGATGGTGCCCATCAGAGCTCTTCCAAAGTGGGAGCTGCCGTAAGCAGTAGTGAGCTCCCTGTCCTTGGGGTCTCCAAGCAGAGGCTGGCTATGGTAGAGTGAAGGCTCCTTTCTAATATGGGTTGGACTAAATGGCCAGAGATCCCTTACAACTCTGTGATTCTGTGACCATCACTCTAGTTCAGCCACTCATCACTTCCCTTTTTTTTTTTTAAAGCAATCAGGGTTAAGTGATTTGCCCAACGTCACACAGCCAGTGTCTGTTTGAACTCCATCTGCTCCGTGCTCATCATTTCCCAAAGGACCAATCTTTCTCCTTCCTCCCATACAGAAAAGCCACATTGTCATTCCTAAAAGCATTGATCTGACCATGTTACCAATCCCTGAACCCTCACTGCAAAATCTTCTGTGACTCCCTATTACCCCTAGGTACTAAAACACATTGAAAGCCCTCCACAATCTGACTCCCACTAACCTTCTGGAGCCTCAATTCTTTTTGCTTCCCTTTGCTTAATCCCCTGTTCTAGTCAGATTGGCTTCCTGTAGGTGACAAGCCATCTTCTTTCTTGGCTTTGCCCAAGGACTCTCTCACATCTGGACAACTCCCCTCTCTGCTTTCACCTTCTTATCTGTGTTGCTTACAGGCTTCAGCTCCCAAGGCTTGGTTTTATCCATCAATAAGTAAACTTTTATTAAGCACTTTCTGTATGTAAGACACAGTACTGTGTAAAGACAAAAACAGCACAGATTCTGCCCTTAAGAAGCAAAATGGGTCTGCAGACCCAACACAGACCACCCATGTATCAGCTTCCCTACTACCCCGTGTTTCCCTGATAATAAGACCTATCTCAAAAATAAGCCCTCCCCTTACTGTGTAAGATTCCTCTAAAATAAGCCCTCCCCTGAAAATAAGCCCTATTGAGATTGCTACTGTAGTGAAGGTGATCCCCTGCGCTACACGCTACATTACGGTACCCTCTGTATGCACCGTCCCCCCTCCCCCCCATGAAATGCACACTGCGCTCCGAGCTGCATCCAATCAGAGCTGCAGCAGTGAGCGCGTCATCCTGTTCTTCCCCAGTGATTTGCTTGCTGGCGCCATTGAGAGCAGTGCCGCGGAGGAGAGCTGAGGCAGGACAACATAAGCCCTCCCCTGAAAATAAGCCCTCTGGTGTGTTTCTTTCCAAAAAAATTAATAAGACAGTGTCTTATTATCGGGGAAACACGGTACTCCCATCCCTGGCACCATCAGTCTGGCTTCCTTGTCAGCTTTGGGCATAAGTGAAAAATATCCTCTGGGGTCCTCTGTGATCTCTGGAGATTCTTCTTTCCTTAGAAAGAGGGGTAAATTTGAGGACTAAGGGTAAGCTGCCATATGCCACCAACCTCCCACTTTGACTTCAGGCCACAGAGTCAGTAGCCAACGCCACTTAATAGGGTCATGCCTAGGGATCCAAGATGAGGGGAGTCAGGTTGAAGGCTGAATAAATAACTGAAGCACCAGACTGAGATGCCCTACTGATCCCCCTTCCCCACTGAGCTCCCATTCCCCTTCTTGAGCCCTCCCCTCCCCACCATTCCCCATCTCCTGTCTTGTGCCTACCTCCCCCATGCTGAGCCTTCATTTCCCCTTCCCTTTTAAGCCTCCATCTCCTCACTAACCTTCATCCCTTCATTTGAACTAGTTCAAAGTACAAACACTAAACCTATACTTAGTTACTTGCAGAGAGATTAAAGGCTACTCCTCCCACCTTTAAAGGTGCCAGACCTACTCCTAAGTACACATATGTACACACACCACTTAACTGAACTGTCCATCTACTCTTCCCTATGAGATATGGGGCCAGGTTATTCCCTTTCCCTGAGCCTCCGTTTTTTTCATCTGTAAAATGAGGGGCTGGACTAGATGACCCGCGAGGTACCTTTCAGTTCCTAGATCTACTGCTGTCCTCTTGAAAAAGTGTTGGAAGAGGTGGAGTCTGTACTTCCTTGGGTCTTGGGACTGGCCCTCTGGATGGGTTTCTTACCTAGTCTGTGCAGACCACCCCATGCCCACTCCCCACCCAAGGCAGCCCTGTGCTTGATGCTGCTGGGTGAACGGTCACCAGCGCACCCCCACAGTCCTGAGTGAGAACCCTCAGACCTCTGGCTCTCCAAGTCCCAGACACTCTCCTTGCCTTTTCACTGGCAGAGAGCTCCAGCTTAGCCCCACCTTCCCTGTCCCTGAAGAAATCAGCGTCCCCTCCCTTCCCACTCCCAATG
>NW_027187400.1:39681062-39683675 GCF_028583685.1 Petaurus breviceps papuanus
TCAGGAGAGTTGGCTATCCCCATACCCACTGACTGTGAGGGGAAAAGGAGAGCTTTGTGAGGAGATGATGCCCACGCAGAGTGGGATGCCAGCAGTGTCTGGGTCCCAGCCTGTGACAAGTGGTCCACTTATCACCTCTCCCCCTAGAAAAGAATGAGTCATAATTTAAGTGGAGCTGTGGTTAGAGCCCAAGATTACTAAAGAGAAGATAGCTTATTAGGTAACTACAGAATTCCATGGCTGGGGCAGCTAGGTGGTGCAGTGGATAGAATGCCAGGCCTGGATTCAGGAAGACCTGAATTCAAATCCAGCCTCAGATACTTACTGGCTGTATGAACCTGGGCAAGTCACTTCACCCTGTTTGCCTCAGTTTTTCTCATCTGTAAAATGAACTGGAGAAGGAAACGGCAAACCACTCCAGTGTCCTTGTCAAGAAAACCCCACATGGGGGTCACATGATGGATGACCTTAAAAACAACATAGAAAGTCAAGGGTGAGAGAGCTGGAGAGAATCAGGAAGGACCTTAGAACAAAGAAGACCCTTCTCTGGCTAAGAGAGCCCTTAGCAGTACCCTAGTTTAAGCTTTTCATCCTACAGCCAAGGAAACTGAAACCTGGAGACAGGAAATGGTTTGTCCAGGATCATATGGGCCTAGAGCCCAAGCCTTCTTGTTCATATCCTGACTCCTTCCCCTGCACAGTGGAGGGACAAGAGCGCCTGTGACTCCTTCCTCCTAGAAAATACATCCTCAGGGAAGGACGGTATCACTATAACCTGAAGCCCTGGGAGCCAGACTAACTCTCACTGGGAGGCAGAACATGAGAAGTAACAGCTCAGGGTCTCCCTTCCTTCTACCTTCCCTGCATCGCTCCCTTCCCCTGAGCTCCCTCTGTTTCCAGACTCCCCTGATTTGTATTCTCAAGATTAGGGAACTGTAGCATTTCTCTCTGGAAAGGACTTTAGAGATCTCTATCTGGTGTCCTCAGAAGCTCCCCTGGGCTTAATTACCGTTTCTATGTAGCTGACTCCAGATTGATCTACCCAGTCCGGGTGTCCCACATCCCTGTCTATTGGACATTTCTAGCTGTGGGTCCGCTAGGCATCTCAAACTCCACAAGTCTACAGCTGAACTCGTTATCTTGTCTCCAGGCCCTCTCCTCTTCCCAACCTGCTTATTTCTGCTCAAGGCATGTCCATCCTTTCAGCTCCCCTCACTTTCCATAGAGCCCATCTGTTGCCAAATCTTGACGTTTCCAGACCTCCTCACGTGAACTATGGCAATAGGCTCCTTCCTGATCTCCCTGCTTCCCCTGCTAGGTGGCTCCCTGTGGTTTGCTTATTAAAGCCCTGCAGCCTGGTTGTAATGTATCTTTCCAGGTATTACATGGCTCTCTCCCTTCCCACCCTCCAGTTGGCAGGCTCTCTTTTCCTCACACATGACCTTCCATTTCCCACCTCCCTACCTTTGTACTCATCATCCTCCATGCCTGGAATACCCTCCCTCCTTACCTCTGCCTCCCACTCTTCCTGAAGCAGCATCTTCTGCCTGAGGTCTTTCCTGATGTCCCTCACCTGCCAGGACCCTCCTGCCCTGAGTACCTTGGCTCTAACAATTGTTTTTTTTAATCTATCTGTTATGTTATATAAAACTATGTCCCTCCACCTCATCCAGGCTAGAAATACAAGAGCCAGGGGCAGCTAGGTGGCACAGTGAATAGAGAGCCAGCCATGGAGTCAGGAGGACCTGAGTTCAAATCTGACCTCAGACACTTAACACTTACTAGCCGTGTGACCTTGGGCAAGTCACTTAACTCCAATTGCCCTACCCTCCCCCCTCCAAAAAAAAAATAGAAATACAAGAGCCCCTTGATCACTGACCTGTCCTGCTATGGAGCAGCTTTAACTGACTTTATTTCTGACCTAGGTCAGTTTGCCTCTTCTTAGGCACAGAATAGGTGCTTAAAAATACTTGTTGATTGATTAATCATGCAGTTAAACCTCATCTGACAGTGGAGGAAACTAGGATGGGATGACTTACCCAAGAGGCTCTAGGCTTGAATGACCAAGTCTTTGGAAATGTTTCTGAACTGATGTTCAGAGGGCTTACTACATGGAAGGTGCTGGGGCTGGGGCAGCAAGGATCCGTGAATTCTGGCGAGGTGGGAATGCCTTCCTTCCAACGAGCCCTCTGAAATGTCGTGGTCATGGGCAGTCAGAAGGGACCTCAGTGACCCTCTAAACCAGCCTCCACACAAAGAGCTCCCACCAACAGCCCCAAAGACCCCCACGGGGCGGGGGGGACCTGCTACCTCCAAGGGTGGTCCATTCCCTTTCTTAACAACTCCCTGAGTAAACCACCTCAAACCACCCTTAATTCCTGCTTGGGTTCTCTAAGGCCAAGGAGAATGACTGTAACTCTTCTTTTACACAAGAGCCCTTCAAATGCTTAAGGACAGCTGATGGGCACTGCTCTGTCCCACCCCCACCCGTTCTTCTCTACTCCAAGCACCGCTCGGTCTCACTAAAATCCACTTCACACCCAAGTCACAACCTCTTGATGTCACTGGAGGGACACACAACAGCCCCAAACCACCTCAGTTTTACATCTTTGT
>NW_027187400.1:39683685-39687971 GCF_028583685.1 Petaurus breviceps papuanus
CCACCTCAGTTTTACATCTTTGTTGTTGATGTCCTCTTCTAGAAGGACCTCAGTTTTACAGCTTTGTTTTTCCGTTGTCTCTCCCATTGGATTTTGAAGTTTGGAAGGACAAGGTCTATATTTTGCCCTTTTTGGTATCCTCAGCACATAGTAGGGGTTTAAGAAATGTTTACTGACTGACTCTCTAGGGAAAGAGATTGTTCCAGGACTTTCCAGTTTTAAAAAGTGCCTCTAAAGAAAAAAAAAAAACTCACTCCTGATGAAAGAGGTCACCAACAGACTCCAGGAAAGAAGTTATACCTGAGGATAGAAATCAGCACCAACACCCTCCCCTCCACCCCAGGTAATGAAGCCAGCCTTGGGACTTCTGGAAAAGGTTACTCCCAGGGCCTCACGGAGATAGAACACCATCCCCCAAGATGTCAGGAGAGAAGATCTCTGGAAAATAGATCCAGGAGAGATCATTTAAAAATTATTGGACTACCTGAAAGCCATGATCAAAAAGAGTCTAGAAATCATCCTTTAAGAAATTCTCAAGGACAATTGCCCTGATATTCTAGAACCAGAGGGCAAAATAGAAATCAAAAGAATTAACCAATCACCTCTTGAAAAATATCCCCAAAACAAAACTCCTAGGAATATCATAACCAAATTCCAGAGCTCCCAAGTCAAGGAGAAAATATTGCAAGCTGTCAGGGAGAAGGTCTCAGTTAGAGAGGACCGACCCTTCCAAATGACTCCGAGAAAAAATTCACATGTATCTGGGCTCTGGAAGAGGTCCGCCACCCACGAGGAGAAACACATGAGTGTACATGCACACACCATGGCTCCAGGGAGAGAGATTCCTCCTAAGAAATCATCTCTTTATCTCCGAGAAAGAGGTCATACTCAGACCCAGACTCTCAAAGACAGCTGGCCCATGCAGGGCTTCCCCCATCCCAATTCCTTAGGCAAGGAGGTCAGACTTAAGCTCTCAGGGAGAGATTTCCTCCATGCCTAGAAAACAGCACCAAACATCCTAAGAAAGAAAGGTCTTCCCAGACCCCCAGTAAGAGAAGACTTTCCCAGGCAGAGAGGACATCTGCCTCATAAGAAGAGACCCCCAAGCCCTTAAAAAGAGATAATATCTAGGAAGAGAGGTCACTCCCTGTCCCTCAGAAAGGTTTTCCCCAGGCCTTCAGAGACAACTGGAAAAGGTTTGTCTTAGTTTGTCTTCCCACTCCCTTCCCGTTCCTACCAACCAAATACTAAAAGGAAACATATCACCACTAAGTGATGGGAGAGAGGTCATCCCCAAAGACAGAGGTCACCCACTATACCCTCAAGGATAGAGGTTGCTCCCATATCCTCTTAGATAAAGATCACCTCCTCCCAGGCCACCAGGAAAAGAGGACACACCTCCCACACACACTGAATAATTCTCCACCCTGGGAGAGTAAAAACTTGTTTCCAGAAAGAAGAAAGTATATTGTCTTCTCTCACCTCCAGACAATGAGACAGACCCAGGAAACAACCCCTAACCCACACACCTTTGACTTTCAGCCCCATCACCTAGCCTTCATCAATCAAAACTGGGCAGAGATGCCCAACAAGCTGGGAAAGGAAGAAACTGGCCTCTACAGGCTTTTCATGAAGAAAGTGAGCAGAGGACCCCGGCAGCGGAGCATCAGGAGTTAAGGACACCTAAAGAAGTTGAGGGTCCCCACTTCCAGGCTCTGCTGTCCCCCTACCTGGAGAGATGCTCTCAGCAAATGTAAAGATTCCTGGCCTGGAGAGACCCTGGGCTTTCTAGGGAAGACCCTTCGGTGAAGTGAGTACACTCTCAAAGAGACGTCCCACCCAATCCTGCCCAGGAGCATCTACCTGGGAGTGACCAGTTTCCCTGAGGGTCCAGAGCAATTTCTCTCCCAGAATCCCACCCAGGAGAAGGTTTGAATTAAGGAGATTCCCCTCTAGCCCTAGGGAGTCCTAGAGGCAGGACCCAGCTGGTGGCCAGCAGCACCCAACCCCACCTTCACTCCTAACCTGGGCAGAGAGAGAATCCCCCAGCATCCACGCACCTGGCTTCTGAGGAGGTTCCTCCTTGCTGGCAGAGGTGCTGGGCACACACCTGCTGGCCTAGCAGCCAATCCAAGCCTCTCCTCCTGGTTAAGCTGGTGGGCGGAGCCACTCACTAAGAGACCATAAATAGCACCTAACCTAGGAATGAGTACTACTAGGGAGAGGGAGCACACCTTTCCTCTTGGCCATTGGGTCGACCAGACGCCACTGCCTTGGGAAACACCTCTGGTTACTGTAGACTTTGACGCTACAATTTTTCCCTACCAACAGAAAGCGCAAGGTACCTGCGCTACCTGGAGTAGGGAGAAGGACCAGCCACGGGTTTGGCAACTTATAAAGGAGCCAGAAAAACTCCCCACAGGAAGACTTGGGACCTGAGCCTGTCACCACCCCACCCCTTGGCCCTGAGGGCCAGACTGGGCCTCAGCTGGCAGAGCAGTGCCGGACAGAGTATGACCACCTCCCACTGACCTAGAAGCCCAGGTAAGTCTGCCCACCAGAGCTGGGACCCCTAGCTCTGCTTTCTGCTGGAGTGGAGGGCTTGGGGCTGCCTCCTGTCCATTGTCCAGAGAAGGACTTGGGGATGGGTGGGTCAGGGATGTCCTATCCCACCCTCCAGCAGTGTCAGGGGCTAACTGGGCTTGGGAACATTTCCCATGGGTGAATGAGTGAGTGAGTGAGTGACCTCCTGTCCAGAGTATAGTTAATGAAACTCCCTTATTAACAAGCCGTCAGACTGTGGCAAGTCTAGGCATCTCCCTCTCCCCCACCCTGGACTATCTGTCCCCAGGTCTGGTTTGGAGGCGTTTTAGACAGTCAGGCCTCCAGGATATCTCTAATAGGAAATCTGTATCCAGACTAAGGACTTGCACACCGCCACCCTGAAGTGACCTGGTGACGTCAAGTCACGTGCAAGGAGACTCATTTCTCCCTCTTCCCTCATCATCCCCTGGGGCAGGTGCCAAATGCTCAGGGCCCCCTGGAATGCCAGGCATCCTGGACTAGACTTAGAAGGGAACAGAGACCAGGCTCTGCTTCGGGGCCAGCAGGAGTATGTCAAAAATCCCAGGGACCCTCACGTCAGGAACAAAAGTAACTACAATTAAAGGATGGTGCTTTTAAGAGAATTTTTCTCTTATTGATCAGCATAGGTCCTAGAGATATTTGAAGGCATGGAGCATGACCTCATGGCAGGAATGAAGCATCTAGAACCGGGTTTGAAGCCTGCCTCAGATACCTGCCAGCTGTGTGACCCTAGAAAGTAGAGCCAGGGTCTGAACTTCCTGGGAGCAAGGCACAGATAGTGATTGCATGAGTTGGCTGGGATGGGGAAAAGGGGGATTAATTAAAGGTAAATCGTTAAGGCTTCGAACTGGGATCTGTGGACTTGCAAGGTGTCTGTGGGGAGATTTTAGGGGGTCTGGGAACTTGGACAGGAAAAATAATCGATTTATTTAGATAGAATTGGCTTCCTTTGTCATCCTATGTATTTTATTTTATTCATTTAAAAGTATTATCCTGAGAAGGGGTCCCGAGGCTTCACCATTGTCTGAGGGGGTCACGACATTAAAATTAAAATGGAGCATCTCTGAACTAGAAAAATGGAGATTCTTCATGTCTAATCCGAATAATAACAAGTTCACAGAGCATTTGGGGTTTGTGAAGTACTTGGAAAATATCGTCTCATTTGAGCCCAGGGAGGTGGCTGCTATTATTATCATCACCATTTTTACAGATGGGGAAATGGCGGTTCAGAGAAATGATTTACCCAAGGTCACCCAGGGAATAAGCAGAATATGAACCCAGTTCTTCTGACCCTTTAGTCACTGCCCATTGATTCATTTTCTGATGGAATTCATGGAATCATAGGACCATCGATTTAGAGCTGAGACAGATTTTATAACCCTCTTATCTTATAGATGAGAAAACAGACAGAGGGATTAGTTGACTTGTCCAGAATAGCACAGACGTCATCTGAGGCAGGATTGGAACTCAGGTCTTCCTGACTCCCAGGCTAGGGCTCCATCCACCTTGTCTGAAGCCCCCTTTGCCCTATCACAACGCCCCTTTTGTTAGATAGGAAGGCTGTAGTGGGGGGATCATTTTTCCGATCTGGTTTGGTGAACTGAGAAGCACTTTCTGGGACATTTGTTTGATCCACATTCTGGGAAGCCCAGAGTGTGTGTGTGTGTGTGTGTGTGTGTGTGTGTGTGTGTGTGTGTGTG
>NW_027187400.1:39687981-39717524 GCF_028583685.1 Petaurus breviceps papuanus
GTGTGTGTGTGTGTGTGTGTGTGTGTGTGTGTGTGTGTGTGTGTGTGTGTGTGTGTTGGGGGGGAGGTATATCCAGGGATGGGGCTGGAGCCCTTGACTGTCACCTTGAGAAGCTTGGATCCCCCCCAGAGGTGACGGTGTTGGGGAGTCATCTCTGTTGGCCACGGGCAGGTGACACTGTGACGCTGTCTCGGTCACACTGTCTCAACCTGCGGGAATCCTGACTTAGCCAGCTGCTATCTTCCCTGTAGTTCACCAGGTTTGTTAGGCAGAGATGGGGGAAGGGGGGGGCAGGGCTCAGGGAGGTGGCTGGGACTGGGAGAATCCTCCCTGAGGGGCCCCCAGCCATCCATCCCCACCCACCCCTCAAACCTGCAGCCTGTTCCTGGGGAAACTTGTTTAACCAGAGTCATTAGGGCTGGGCTGGGCTGGCTTGCTAATGGCCACATGGTGGCTGGCCATAAAGCTGGGAGGGGACAGCACAGGACGAGCCCCTGTTGAGGTGGGAAGAGCCGCAGGAAGTGGGAGTAGGGGGGGATGCCCGTCCTCAAAGCTTCCCCCTCTAAGCTGCCATGGAAAACAGATAGGGTTTTCCCTAACTTAGTAGCACCCTCTGCTTTGGGGTGGTAGCCCAGGAAACCAAGGTGCTGACCCTGGGGGAGAGGGGAAACAGAGAGGGTAAAAGTGAAGCCAGATTCTTTTCAGAGGCAGACTGGATGTCTGCCCAGAGGGTGTTCCAGAGAAGCCAATAAGGAATTGTTCCCATTCCTCCCTCCCCAACTAAAAGTAACCCAAATACACCCTTTTTCCATCTATGCATGTCCCAAATGTCATTCAAAGCCTTATATTATCCAAGGAATCAAGTTCAGACCAGAGGAAACCCAGGGACTGACTTTCTCTTAAGAGAAAGTTTGGGAAGGGAGGGGAACAGAGCCAGGAACACTGGACACCTGACTGGCTGGATAGCAGCCACCTAAGGTGGGGGGGGGGGGGGAGACAAGACAAGAAAAGCTGGGACAGGGATATCCCACTGCTGATCCCCCAGTTATCAATGATGCAGGTCACCTGAGCTGTGCCCCCTTACCACATGGTCCCTCCTTCAACCTTGATCCACTGGGCTCTTGCCCAAAGCCCCACAATCCCCAGCCACAGACTCTCCCATCCATGAAGGCCCCAACCAGGCCATCACACATCAGGAAGACAGAGGTTTGTCTCCAGGAGACTAGATGAGGGACAGGAGTAGGGAAAGTAAGAGTCCCCCCCTCATGACAGGGAATTTTCCCTGAGCCAGAGGAGGAAAAGGACACTCTTCAGGGACTCCATCTCCACCTGCAACCCTGCAGGTAGCATTGTAGACCAATGGCCACCCAACTGACCTTCTGGTGACCAGAGAGCAGCTCCCAGATTCTGGGTTCAAATTTCATAAATGCTTTTTATTGAGCTGTTTCTTCATAATCCCATTTGGGGTTTTTGTGGCAGAGATACTGGAGTGGTTTGTCATTTCCTTCTCCAGCTCATTTGACAGATGAGGAAACTGAGGCAAATGGGATTAATTGACTTGTCCAGGGTCACACAGCTAGTCAGTGTCTGAGGCTGGATTTGAACTCTTGTGTTCTTAACTCCCTGCAACTCGGGGCCCCTGAGTTCTATGCAATATGGCTCCCCCTAGCTTCAGAGATTATCTAATCTCACTCCTTCCTGGGAAAACTGAATCCCAGGGAGGCTGTGAATCCTCACACAGGCTGTCTAACTCCAAGTCCAGGGCTCTTTTCTACTGTCCCTGGCTGCCTCTCATTCCAGAACTGACAATCCTGTGTGACCCTGGCCCATCCACAAGGCCATGGACAACTAAGTAGCACAGCAGACAGAGGGCCAAGCCTGGAGCCACAAAGATCTGAGTTCAAATCCTGCCTCAGATACTTGGTAGCTGTGGTACCCTGGACAAGTCACTTAACTTCTGCCTTCCTCAGTTTCTTCATCTGTAAAATAGGAAAAATTATAGCGCCTTTCTCCCAAGTGTAAAGGACAAATGAGTTAACATTTGTAAAGCACTTTGCAAATGTTAAAGCAATCCACAAATGCTAGCTATTATTAATTAATATTCTCCTAGGGGCAGCCAGGTAGCACAGCGAGTAAGAGCACCGGCTCCAGTGTCGGGATGACCTGGGGATCGAATCCAGGCTCAGACACTTAGCACCCACCCAGATACACCTGGCTGTGTAACCTTGAGCAAGTTACTTAACCCTGATTGCTTTAAAAAAAAATATTCTCCTTTCTCTGCCTCAGTTTCCTTATTTGTAAAATGAGAATAATTCTACCTCTGGTTATTGTGAGAAAGCCCTTTGCAAACCTTGGAGTTGAGAGTCTGTGAGCGTGCACACCTTCAGCACTGAGCCGAGGCTGGGAGGCTCCTTCCTGCCCCTGGAGAAGCAGCACCTGGGATGCTAGCTAGGTCTGAGGGCTGGGAGGGAGGCCTCCCCAAATCCTCCAGGTGGAGGAGATCATTTCCTGTCCCAGGGTCGGCAGGCTGCCATTAAGAAGGTTGGCTTTGAGATCTCCTCGCTCTGTGTCAGACAGGAACATCAGGCTGGGCCAGTTCCTTTGCCAGGAGACAGGAAATGTACCTCTCAGAAAACCCCAGACCTTTGTAAAACTTGCCCTTGCCCTGCCCAAACCACCCCCCACCCCCTGCCACTCCAGTGCCCGGTAGGGCCGGAGTCAGCCTAGGGGCTAAAGGAAGTGGGAGAGGAAGAGTAGGTTCTGGGGCAGCCTGGTGGCCTGGATCTCCGATGTATGTGCATGTCTGGTCAGGGAGGAGGCCTGCAGCTATTCCTAATGTTCCCAACTGCCCTTCGAAAATGTTCCCACTCCTACAAAACACTTTCCAAACTCCCCTGTGAGGGACAGGTATTACCATCCCCGGTTTGCAGCTGCATAGGAACTGAGACTCGAATCCAGACCTCTCCTTCCTGCAAGGCTAGTATTTTTTCTCTGCAGAAGCTTCACCCCTATAAATGAGATCACAGGTTTCCATAGGAGCATTACAGTCACAGTGGTGGGCATGTAAAAAAAAATTACTTAAAATGGCTAGCATTTATAGAGCAAGGCAGCTAGGTGGCGTAGTGGACAGAGCTCTGGACCTGGATTCAGGAAGATCTGAGTTCAAATCCAGCCTCGGACACTTACTGGCTGCATGACCCTAGGCAAGTCACTTCACCCTGTTTGCCTCCGTTTCCTCATCTGTAAAATGAGCTGGAGAAGGAAATGGCAAATTGCCAAGAAAACCCTAAATGAGGTCAGAAAGAGTCAGAACTGAAATGATTCAACAACAAATTTATAGAGCTTTTTACAAATATTATCTCACATAATTCTCACAACAATCCTGGGAGCAAGGTGCTATTATTATCTCCATTTTACATATGGGGAAACTGAGGCAGACAGAGAGCCAAAGTAGCTAGTAAGTGCGTGAGGTTAGATTTGAACTCAGGGCTTCCTGCCTCTAGGTCCTGAGCTCTGTGTCCTGTGGCGCCCTCTAGTGCTTCTCCAGGGTGATAAGCCCCAGTCCGATTTCTGACCCTATTGAAACTCTGAGGTTTGTGGTCCTGCCTGACCCTCAGGTGACCTCAGTTCAGTTCAATGCACTACACTGAGCATTTATTAAGAACCTACTATGTGCCAGAGACAGAAACAGAGCAACTCCTACCCTCCAAGGGCTTTCAATTTACCAGAAGAAATCAATTTTTCTTTCCCTGTGCAATCTCTTCAATTAACAGGTAAGGAAACTGAGGCCCAAAGAAATGGAATGAGAAACAGAGATAACAGATTTGAGCCCAAAGCCAGCACTTTTCCCAGTCTAACACGCACACCAAGTAATTGAGGAGTTGGAGAAAGCATTAATGCCTGAGGGGCATCAGGGAGGAGGAGGTCCCTGACTTGAACTTTGAAGGAAGCTAGGGCTCCCAGCAGGAGGGCTTGAAGGGGGGAGTGCACACCAGGCATCGGGCACAGCCCATGCAAAGACCGGGAGGTGGGAGAGAGAATGCTGCAGACAGAGAACAGCATGGCTGGAACACAGAGATGGGGAAGGGGAAATAGTGTAAAATCCGTCCTCATATCTGCGGTGACAAATGTCCATCTTACCCTCCCTCCAGAGCTAGAACTGCAGTTATAGCTGGCCCCTTCTCAAGAGTCTGATCTACTCAGTTTATGCCATAGAAACGCCGCCAGACAAGATGACAGGGTGCTAAGTCAAAGGGACTTCTGAGGCCACCAACCCGACACCCTCATTTTGTAGTTAAAGAAACTGAGGCCCAGAAAATTGAAATTACTCTGCCAAGGTCACACTGGCGAGAAGTAGCAAAGGGTAATTTTGAACCCAGATCCTCAGATGGCAAACAAGAGGTTGTACCGAGCCATCTGATCTATAGAAGGGCAATTAGGTCAGACAGATGCTGGGTCTCTGCCAAAGCCAAACAGCCAGCCTAGGTCCTCTCACTGTGATGAAGATTTTTGCTTTCATATGCACCCACTTTTGCCAAACAAATTTTGTATTTTAGACCAGATTTCCCCATAGGCTTCAAGCTTCATTTTGGAGGTGTGTGCCACCTTCCCAAAACACACACTCACTCACACACACACACACACACACACACCACACATACACACACAAGATAAAAATCACAATTTGGATCAACAGGTATTTTTTTAAGCACTTACTATGTTCTGGGCATGCAAAGAAAAACAAATGACAATCCCTGCCCTCAGGGAGCTTACAGTATAATGGGGATGACAAATATATACAAAGCAAACTCTCTAGAGGATAAATAGGAAATAATTAATCAAAGGAAGGCCCTGGAATGGAAAGGGGTTGGGGGAGGCTTCTTGTAGCAGGTAGGATTTTGTTGTGGTTCAATCGTGTCTGACTTTTCATGACCCCACTGGAATTTTCTTGACAAAGATACTAGAGCAGTTTGCCATTTCCTTCTCCAGTTCATTTCACAGATGAGGAAACTGAGGCAAACAGGGTGAAGTGACTTGCTCAGGGTCACACAGCTAGTGACTGAGCCTGGATTTGAACTCAGGAAGATGGCACCACAGAGATTTAAAGAAAGCCTGGGACATCAATAGACAGAGGAGGGAGGAAGCAGTAACAGGAGAAAATGCCCCGGGGGAAGCAAGAGATTGAGAGTTCCATTGATGACCACAAACTGTAGGTCCATTTCTTCTAGGTGGCCACCTTCCTTTGTCTCAAGGGACCTAGAGAATGGGGAGGCTGGAAGGGGACTCCAAGACCTTCTGGTCTAACCCCCTCTTTTCAGGGAGGAGACAGAAGCCGAGAGAGGGACAGGAACTTGTGTAAGATGGCCCAGCAGATCGAACGCTGAGTCAGAACTTGAACCCAGGCCTGGTTCCACTACATGAGGCACACTGTTAGTCAAGTGACAAGTCACATGCTGTTGTTCCCAGAGCTCATGTTCCAGCTGAGTCACTGGCCAGCAATTCTCTAGGGTTTTGATGACCCAACACCTCAAGCATCCAGCATAGAGCCTATCCCACTCCTTCTGGGTCCCCACAGTCACTGGCAGCCATGGCACGGCCACAGGTGTGACTGTCCCTTTCTGGAACCCGCCCCCAGTGAGGAATAAATATTTGTTGGTCCTAATGACTGTCACCCAATGAGGTCCAAACAGATTCTGACCTAAGAAGAAGGATATTGTTGATGGGGACAGCCTGAGTGCTAGCTACATCAAGGCCAGTATGGCTGGGCCCTGGGCTCAGCCCAGTGGCCAACGGAGGCTCACAAAGTTCTTATGTCCAGGTCAGCCAGTCAGTAAACATTTATTATGCTCCTACTGTGTGCTGGGAACTATGCCAAGTACTGGCATACAAAAAAGGCAAAAGACAGTCTCTGCCCTCAGGGAGCTCACAGTCTGATAGAGGGGAAAATTTGTAAACAACTGTGATTAAATGATATAACTGATTAAATTGGAGATAATCCACTCATCTGGAAGGCACTTGAATTAAGAGGCATTGGGAAAGGCTTTTTGTAGAAGGGAGGCTTTAGCTGAGCCTTGGAGGGAGGCAGGGAGGCCAGGAGGTGGAGGTGACAGCCCTTATTATATACATACACACACACACACACATATACATATACAGACACTTTGTCTTGTTTTATACAGAGCCCTGGGCCTGGAAGTCAGAAAGACCAGAGTTCAAATCAAGTCTCAGACACATTACTATCTGTATGACCCTGGGCATGTCACTTCACCCTGTTTGCCTCAGTTTCCTTATCTGTAAAATGAGCCCGAGAAGGAAAAGGCAAACCCTTCAGTATCTCTGCCAAGAAAACTCCAAAAGGGGTCGCCAAGAGTCAGACATGACTGAACAACAATTTTATCTTATTTCATTTTACAGATAGGGAAACTGAGCTCCATAGAAAAGTGACTTGTCCAAGATCACAGAATGACAAGGATTTCAAGAGGGTTGCTCTGGCCCCTGGTCAGAGGATCTCATTATGTCAGAGCTTGGGGAGATGTCAGTAACTTCCCAGTCCAAGCCCTCACCCCACCCCACCCCCCAAATCCTTACTACTACTAATAGCTAGCCTTTTTATACATTGTAAAGTCTGTAGAGCACTTTTCTTATATTCTCTCACTGGGACAAATCCTCTACAAGAAGGGTTACCATCCAGTCTTATCTCAGAGACCTCAGTAGAACAAGCTTGGAGTCAGACCAGCAGAATGGAATGGGTGCTATGTCCTGAATTCAAATCCAGACACTGTCACCTGTGAGCTGTGTGAGTCCAGGCAAGTCACCTCCTATGGATGACCCCCAGTTTTCTCATCTTTAAAATAGGAAGACAGTGGTCAGTGGAAAAAGCAGAGGCCCTGGAGTCAGGGGACCTGGGTTCTAATCTCACTTCTGATGCTCAATTACTTCCAGGACCCTGGACAAGTCTTTGAACATAGCTTGTCCTGGGGGCTTGCACTGGATGGCCCCTGGGGTTCTTTCCAGAGTCAGGCTCCTGTAGCTCCCCTGTCAGAGTAGAGGAAGGGCCCATCAGGACAGAATGTGCATGGGGTGTCACCCCCCTCCACAGGAGAGCTGGGAAGCTCATGGGAGAGGACAAGAGTGTGTCCTCCTGCCTCCATATCCCTGTTGCCCTAGGCCTTCTTATTGCCTCTAATGCACCAAGCATTTATGGTTATGCTCGATAAAAAGCAACACAGCCCCTGCCCTCAAGGGGCTTACTTTCTCCTTGGGATAATGAGACCTGGGACCTTGGTGAGGAGATAAGGTGGGGACCAGGGGGTCGGAGGAGAAATGTTGGAGCAGGGAGCAGAGTGAGAGTGGTGGATCTGAAATGATTTCCTGGAGAAGAAGGAACATCTGCACTAAATCTGGAAGGAAGGGAAGGATTTTTGACAAGCAGAGATGAGGAAGGAGGGGCATTCCAGGCATGGGAGACTGAGGAAAAAGACTGCAGGTCAGGTTCGTGGAAAGGTCACGATCATTATCCTGTCATAAGGATTGACGTTTCTCTAACACTTTTAATACGTGCTCTCCTCGGACCCTCCCAAGCATTGTGTTAGCTGGGCGTGGCTGGGATATCATGCCCATTTTACAGATGGAGAAACTGAGGCTGAGAGCAGGACAGTGATTTCCCAAGGCCACATGCAACTGGTGAGTGTCTGAGCTGGGACTGAAACCTGGGCCTTCTGACACCAAGTCCAGAACTTGATGGATTTATCTTGTCGGGGAGTAATTTGAAATGAGGTTGGAGCCATCGAGCAGAGAATTTTAAAAGCCGGGCAAAGAAGTTTTTATTTCTTTCCTATGGGCATGGGGAGCAATGAAATTTTCTGAACAAAGGAATGACATGATCCAGGCTTGTGGACCCTGACCCAGATTCCCTTCCCTCCCCACACCTAACCAACCACTCTCAGGCAGCCCCTCAGGGCTGACTGAGCTGAGACCCCAGGAGGTGCTTGGGAAGGAGAAGGACATTCTGCAGCAACCCCCATCCCCCAAATCAATACCCAGGGTGTGGAAAACTTCAGGCTTGGGACAGTGAGGGGAAGAGAGCTGAGGTTTCAAAGGCCTCCAACGTTTACAGAGCACTTTAAGCATGTTTGTGAATTTTATCCTTCTAGCTCTGGGAGGGGCTATTAGGGTTAGGGATGTGTTGGCTTCCATTGACACAGGAAACTCCCTCTACCCTTGTGGGTCCCTGGGAAGTTAAATAATGTGCCCAGGGTTACACAGACCAACACTGGTATTGTAGGCGAGACTAGAACCCAGGTTTCCCTGAGCCCAGGACTGGCCCTCTATCCACCAAGACACACTGTCTCTCTCCTTTAACAGGCAATGAAACTGTCTCAAACAGGTCTGATGACTTGCCCAGAGTCACTCTAGTTCACTCTAACTCCAGATGTCTCTCAGTGATTAATTGGGGAGCTGAGGGGGTGGAGGGTGAGGTCGAATTAGAGCAGGGAGAGCCCAGAGGCCCCAGAGGCAAGGAGATCTGTATGTGTCTAGCGTCTCACTTTTCACATGGGAGGTTTAACCCACATCTGTTGAATAGAAGTGTCCAAGTGAGAGGTGATGAGATTGGCAGGCCCCGTGAGTGGACAGAAGGGGACAGACAGGAAAGACGCAGAAATAGAATTGACAAGATGTGGCCACTGACTGGATGGGGACAGGAGGCAGAGGGGGAGGGTTCCAGGTAGGAAACCTAGCTACCCAGACGTATGGCAGCGCCATCCACAGAACTAGAGAGCCTGACAGGAAGGGTGACTTTGGGGGAGGAGGGGCATGATGATGGGGTCAGCTTGGGACAGGTTGACAGGTACCCTCCTTCAGATGTGAGGCTCCAGGTTCATATCTCCCAGTCTAGCCCAAGGACTCCCTGAGAACTGTATCTCATCCTCCCAGCTACCCTCTTTGCCTTGGCCAAGGTCACTGTTGGCCCTGCAACCTGGACAGGGTCCCGGGCTGTAAATGAGAATGTGATGAATGAGAAATGACAAGCCCCTTTCCCAGGAAATATACACACATACACACACACACACACACACACACACACACACACTTAAGGAAACAAGGCCTTCTTGTCCCTCCATTCAATATCTTCTCTGACTCCCCCTAAAAGGTCTAATGAAAATTTCTTACCTCTTAACTATGCCAGTCCCCATAGCTCCCTTTCTCTTTCCCAAAACATCCTGGATGCAGGGGGACAAACCAGGCCTTGGACTCTGGCCCAGCTTTCCCTCCCTCCCTCCACTCAGGCATCCCTCATAGATGATTAAGCTGAAATCCCAGGAGTTGCTCAGGAGAGAGGGGTTCTGTAACTCCCCTCCCCTCACACACACACATACTCACACTCTTTCACACACAGCTTAGCCCACTTGCTAAGGAGAAAGGAAGCCCAGAGTCTGGGTGGTTAGCAAGAAATGTAAACTACCTTCCCTTTTACTTCTGCAGGGCTGAAATGGGAATGGAGCAGTTAGGTAGTGTAGTTGACAGAGCACCCAGAGTCAGGAAGACTTGAGTTCAAATCCAACCTCAAACATTTATTAGCTGTGTGACCCTGGGAAAGTCACTTAACCTTGGTTACCTCAGTTTCCTCATCCGTAAAATAAGTTGGAGGAGGAAATGGCAAACCCCTCCAGTATCTCTGCCAAGAAAACCCCAGATGGGGTCACAGACAGTGGGACACAACTTTGAACAGACTGAGAATTTCCGTTAAAGAATATCCTTCTCTTTGAACTTGGCATCAAGAAGACTTTAAGTTTGAGTCTATCCAGAATTCTAGTCCTTGGAGGCAGCCTGGCACAGCTAATAACATGTTAGTCCTAGATTCAGAAGGATGTGGGTTCAAATCCTGGTACTAACACTAGTTTTACCCTGATGGGCCCCAATGTCTTCAGTAAAATGGAATTAAAATGATGCCTCGGTCACAGGATTGCTCTGAAGGTCAAAGGAGATCATAGGTATCCCTTAGGTGTGTATATAAAATCTTTGAGGGGCGGCTAGGTGGTGCAGTGAATAGAGCACCAGCCCTGGAGTCAGGAGGGCCTGAGTTCAAACCTGGCATCAGACACTTAAGACAAAAACTAGTTGTGTGACCTTGGGCAAGTCACTTAACCCCATTGCTCTCCAAAAAGCAAAAAAAAAAAAAAAAAGCGAACTAAAAAATAAATAAATTAATTAAATCTTTGAGACTCCCACGGGGTGTTCAACCCTGGACTCAGCCATACTCCCAGAAGGGTTGTCTAGACCAAATGGAGGGCAGTGGGTGGATTCAGATTGTGCCAGGAATGACCTGAGCTAGGTATAAAGCAGGCCTTCCTCAGAACAGAGGGGATAGGAAGCAGAACGGGGTTGCCAAGCCTCCTTCCTTCTCTGAGGACTTGGAGAATGGGAGATGGGATGAGAGGGGCAAAGGACTCTCTGGTCTATGACTCAGTTTCTACTTTGTCCCCCTAGATCAGAACCATGTCATCAACCCAGCAAGTGTGGCACACGGGGGTGCCCCCACCGGACCCGACCAGCCCCACAGCCGTGGTGCCCATGATGCCAGTATCCCCGTCAGCCCCGGGCTCCCCAGAAGACGGGTCAGAGAAGGTGTCGTCCCCACTGGAATGTTCCATCTGCTTTACAGGCTATGATAATATCTTTAAGACACCGAAGGTCCTGTCCTGCACTCATGTCTTCTGCCTGGAGTGCCTGGCTCGACTCATGGCAGCCCAGCCTGCCGGGCAGTCCGACGACACCATCCCCTGCCCCCTCTGCCGCCAGCCCACACCTGTGCCGCTGACCGGTGCCCCCGCCTTGCGCACCAACCAAGAGCTGCTGGCCTCGCTGGCCCCCCATCTGCGGAAGGAGGAGCCCGTTTGGATGGACGGCAGCAAACTCTGCTACAGGCCCCCCTTGCCTCCCAGCACATCGGAGCCCCCAACCTGCATCTGTCTGGATGTGGGCATGAGCAAGCCGGACACTGCGGAGCCCCCGTCCCCCATCCCGCCTCGGCGCAGAGGCTTCCTGGCCCGATGCTCTTACTGCAGTGACTGGAAACGAATTGTCCTCATCACTGTCCTTCTAATCATCCTCTTCTGCATCGTGCTGTGGCCCGTTCAGTGTGCGTTCAAGACTGGCAACCTCCGCTGCTTCACCCGGCCCCCTTCTGTGGTTCACAGGCCCACGCCCTCCTCCTTCCCTCTGAATGATAACTAGTCCGGCTGGGCCCTCGCCCACCTCCGCTGAGTGCAATAATCCGGCCTGGCCCCCTGGCTAGCCTGACTACCCGGCTGCTGGGCCTCCCAGGGTCTACATGATGGGACTGACTCTGGAGGACCTGATTGTCTGGGGGGCGTGGGACAAGGCGTGAAGTGAGGAGATAACACTTAGTCAAGCCATCACGGCCTCAGACATGTCAGAGCTGGAAGGGACCTTACTGGCTAGCTAGTTTAACTCCTTTACTTTACAAAGAAAGTGACTTGTCCAAGGTCACACACAAGGAGCCCGGGACGGAGCCTGAGACTTGAGCCCAAGTCTGCTGCTTCCTGGTCCAGAGCTCTTTCTAATGGATCCTTCATTAAAATGTGAAAAGGAACTATGTGGGGAGGGTGGGATGGATAAAGATGGGGGCAAAATGAGAGCCCCCTGGGACAGTGATAATGTAATTTTCTATAGCTTGTGTGTGTATTTTATTTTTATGTGGACATTTCACCCCTGAGGCTCTGGCGTCTTCCAGGCCATCCTCTCTCTAGGGATTCCCCCAGGCTGGGCAGGGCTGGTCCCTCCCCTCCCCTAGACCCCTCCCTGCCCAACATGAAGTGCCCCTCCTCAAGGATCACCCCACACACACTTCCCTGCTCTGACTGACTCGGACCTTCACCCCTCCTCCCCCACTAGTAGAATGTATCTTCAGGTGGGAGCACTGAGCCAGACCTCGCTGACCTCTCTCATACCACCACCCCCATTATTCCACTGGTCTGAGCAGATCTTGGGCATTAACTTACTGGCAAAGTTTCCATTTGCCAGTCCCCCTACCCCAGAGACCCATGACTGACCTGTGATCAGGGAGCCAGCAGGATCCAAGGGGCAATCTGTCCCCTCCTTTGTTAATTACTGTTTGTTTGTTAAAGAAATAAATAATTTTGTATCTGTGCCTGGGTGGGAAAAAAATAAAACCTCGACTTTAGCCCCTGGGGGTTTCTAGACTCATCCCAGGAAGAACAGAGACCCAGAGAAGGCAGGAGCAGGGTCTCCCTGGCATCCAAGAAGCTTCGTGCACTTCAAGGATCGTCTCTGTTGAGTTCTAACATGAACTTACTGCGAGGACAGAGTGGGACAGCTTCCATTCAGGCCGTGTGGCCAGGGCCAGGCCCCTTGACGCAGACTACAAGGATCAAAGCCCCATCTGACCTTTCAGGGCATTTTCACTTGGAAGTTTGCAAAACATTGTACATGTATCATTTAATTTGATCCTCCCAACCACCCTGGGAGGGAGGTCTACACTCTAATTCTCCCCATTTCACAGATGAGGGAACTGGGGCAGAGGTTATGCGACTTGGCCAGAGTCACACAGCTAGGAAATGTTTGAGGCAATCTATGAAAATACATCTTGAATCCAAGTCAGGAAGAAGTGCTGACTTGACCTGATAAAGGGGAGTTCTCACACACACACACACACACACACACACACACACACACACGTGCTTCAGATGATAGAACATTAGATGCTATTGACTGAAAGGGCTGACTCCAGGACCAAATCTCTGAGACAATGGTAGTCCCATTAGAATGTAAGCTTAATGAGGGCAGGGACAGCATCATTTTTACTCTCCATGTCTCCAGTGCCGGTACAATGCCCGGTAGAGAGGAAGTCCTTAAAAAATGTGTTGAATGAGTTAATAGAAGGAGAGGTGGACTTGGAAAAGGAGAGCTCTATTTCAGACATTTTAAGATGGAGATGCTGGCCGATGGCCCAGGCAACTGTCCAGTGGACATTGGCAATGATGGACTAGAGAAACTGAGACTGGAACCAGAGATCTGGGTTCTTTGCATAGAGGTGATAATGAAAGTGGGTGCTGGTGTGGGGAGGGCGACAGATTAAATCTGTCCAATCCAACAAGCTTTTGTTATGGTGGAGAGCAAAGAGAGGAGAGTCAGTGACCACACCTGAAGGAGAGGCACACAGACACAAACACTTAGAATATGGGAGGAGGAAGAGAACAAGGGAAGACAGGAGTGGCCAGAGAGGCAGGAGGGGAAGCATTGCCCTTCCTTTCAAAAAGGACCAGTGGCATCATGGGTGAAGTCTTGACTTGCTTGTGAATTGGATTTAGTGAGGCCTATTCTGCCTCACTCTCCTTTTCTGAAGCATTGAAGTCCAACGGCAGGACCAAAATCAGTAGGATTGGTGATAGATACAGATGGATGGGATGGCCCAGGATGCAGTGGTTCATAGATAACCTCAGTGCCTGCCATGTCTGACTAAGCCCTAAGTACTCCACAGCATCCTGCTTTGGTCACCTTCATGACTGTTAGAACAAATTGTTTTCACCCACCCATTCCTCTTCTCATACTTGGGATAGACACCCCAACTCACCAACATGCCAGAGGTCCCTCAGTTAACCTCCACCTGGTTAACCCATATGCCAGGATGGTTTTACCAGGTGTGACTGATGTGTGTGCTAGAGCCACAGGTGAGAGCTGGGGGAAGGTGGACACTGAAGGTGAATGAGCAGCCCTGAAGAGGGGTCAGCAAGCCCTCCCACCTCTGGTCCTCCCTGAGCACCCTAAGAGAGGAGGCAGTTTCCAGGATCCAGGTTTAATGGGAAGGGGAGAACTGTGTAAGAAGGAAGGACAAGCTGCTAGAGAATCCTTGAATGCTGCACGAGCTATGGCTGCCCCAGGCACCTCTGGGGGCTTGGAGGACAAGACTCCCACCTGAATATGCTAAGAACAACTCTTTCCAGGCAGAGACAAGCACATAAAGGGCATAGGGGATGGGAAGTGGGCTGTGGGACCTTCTTGCCCTCTCTCCTTCCCCCCACCCTACAGGAGACCATGCTGTGTGCTGTCTTTGGGGCCAAAGACTTCAGGTATTCCCTTCTCACCATCCATCCCACACCCTTCAAATGGGCCATCCCACCTTCAGACCCCATAATCCATCCCCCACAAGACAGATGAAACACAGTGGTGTCCAGACAAGATGCAGGCAGCGTCCATATATCCTCTCCCTATCCTCAGAAGTGGGGTCCAATGCAGTCCCATCACCCACCCAAGCACACTAGGGAGGACCAGGGAGGGGCAGCTTCCTGAATTCTCACACCACCTTACCTCTCACCTCCCAAGATAGAGTCAACTTCCTCCATAAGACTGCCTGATGCTGGGGGAGGGGGAGGGCAGGGCTGGAAACTTCAAAGTACCAAGGCCAACTCATACTCCCCTCCCCCACACCCAGTCACAGGAAAAATAAAGGCTCAAAGCCAACATTGTGAGAAGGTCCAGCATTTATTAGAAACAGAGTCACAAGGGGCCAATTGTTATGCTGGGGCCAAGATGGGACCACTCACAGGCCTACAGAGGTACTAGGGGAGAGGAAGGGAAGGGAAGCCCCTCACCCAGCTTCATACACACACTTCAGCATGCAGAGTCATGTATGCAGTCACACAAATCTGGATGCAGCCACACGAAGTTTGGCAGACTGGCTCCCCCCTTCAACTGTGAGCTCCCCGACCTTGGACACAAGCGGTTTTGTCTTTCTCTGTAACCCTGGTGCTTAGTACAGGGTCTGGCCAACAGAAAGCACTTAATAAATGCTTGTGATTCACAGATACGCACTCCCCACACGCAGTCAGACACACAGCAAACGGTGCACACCCATCAAACACGTATTACACATTCAAAAGTTGTGTCACACACATCCAGTTACACAGACACACACACACCAGAAGATCCAAACAGACCCCTTCCATGTGAACACACACATGCACACATGCACACACACACACACACACACACACACACACACACACACACCCCTGTCAGTCAGAAGGGTAGTTTCCCCCTGAGCTTTTCCTGCTCCTTCCTGGTACAGGGTTCAGATACAAAAAGAAACAGAGAGGATGGGGCTGGCCCCTCCCTCCCTAGGCCCCAGCCTCACCTGATCACACAAGGAAAAGGAGGGGGGAGAGTACAGTCTGAGAAAGGGGGACCCCAACCCCTCCAGAATATATCTTCTTGAAAAGGTCTTGTCCCTAAAAATCACTATCAATTTTTTTTATAAAACAGCCCCCCCAAAAAAATTCCTTTTTTTTTTAAACCCCCAACTAAGAAAAGCCTGCAGCCAGTCTGGTGTTGCGGGAACAAGGGAGCACAGCTAGCCCCAGACCACATGCTATCCCCCGACTCCCAGGTGACTGGCTTCCTGCTGCAGGCTCCAATCACTGTTCAGGGGACTTTGCTTCAGCAGGAGGAGAGGAGGGACAGACAGACGGACAGATGTGAACATGCCCAGCCCTGGGGAAATAGAGGGCAAGGTCTGAGGGCTATACCCAGAGCAGAAGAGCCATGCCCCCCTCCAGTGCCCCCCCTAGGTTGGCATCACCAGCCCCAAGCTCTACCCCGCTCCCATGGGGTACCTGTGAGGCCTCAGCCTTATCTTCCCATGTTGCTTAGGCCAGATACTGAGGGAGCCCTAACATTCAGGTTTTCGTAGATACAGGCAGAATCCTCACTCATCCTGGTGGGGAAGAAAGTTGGGGCTCAGACCCAAGGTGGGGAGATGCTTCTGGGCAGACCTGGAGCCTATCAGCAATCCCTTTCAGCCCCCACCCAAACCACCAAGCCTATTTTCCTAAGTCTGTTTTCTGTGTCTCTATCAGCCATCCCATATCAAGTCTCCCCAAGAGATACTTAGCTCCTGGGGGGTGGGGGTGGCTTCACTCTGAAGCCCAGGGCTACCCAATAGGGCCCATGGTCATCTGCTGCCCCCTGGTGGGAGCCTTGGCTAATGCTGGGGGAGGTGCTGATTGGGCTCCCTCTCCTCTAATGCCCCCACAGACAGGCTAGGCCCCCCAATACACCATCTAGTGCTGAAGTCCCCATCATTCCACTCTATTCCCCACAGTACTTCACCCCTGTACTCCTGTCAGGTTCCCCCCCCACCACCTTCCCCCACCCACTCACACAGACTGTGCCCTGGAGGGTGACAGGCCTTTGCTTCTGGAGGGGTCCGAAGGCGGGGAGCGAATGTTTAGATATTCCCGTTCCTTCCGCCTATTCCTCTGCAAGATGGGGGACAGAGGTCAGCAAGGGGAGGGGGTGCCAAGGGCTGGGAAAGGAACTGGAATGGGGAAGGGAGCCTGAATCCAGGGGGGTGTGGGAGGAGGCTGGTTTACCCAGGATGGGGCACAGGGGGTCAGAGGGCATTGGGGGGGGGTGCTTGGGAGGGCAAGTCTGGCTCACCTGCTCCTCCTGCAGCCGCCACTGCTCCCCTTCAATATGCCTCTGTACAGCCATATAGACAAACTTATACTGGGCTTCTGTTTGCACCATCCCAGAGCGCTGCTGCCGCACCCGCTGGATGGTCCTGGGGATGTCAATATCACAGTCCAGTCCTGGGGGGACAAGAAGAGACACTAACTTCACAGACATAGGGCCTAGGGGCACAAAATGCAGTCATCGATGAAGGGTGGGGAGAGGCAGACATGCAGGAACCTAGGAGTCATGGGAGTTGGAGACAGGGGTCCCCAGGGCCTAGGAGGCAGATCCCAACATGGGGTCCTAGCACCCTCCTTTGATGAGAAGATTGAAATCATCCAACAAAAACTCCCTTAGCTGCCCTGTCCATTTCTCAGACTTCCTCTGCATGGCCCCACTCTCTTTCCCTCCAGGCACGAGGACAAGCCAGCCAGCCCTACTACTACAAACAAGCAAATCCTCCCTAGATCCTGGATCTCATTCCCACCCCCCACCTCATTTTCTGAGCTTTATTCCCCTCTCTCTTTAATCTCTCCCTCAACATTGGTCCCTCTTCATCTCGCCCACAAACACGCTCACATCTCCCCATCTCTCTTTAAGTACTCAATGGGCTGACTTGTGGGAAGAAGGATGAACTTTGTTCTTCTTGGGCCCAGAAGGAAAGACAAGGGGAACGGAACAAGCATTTATATAGTACCTACTGTATGCTAGGCACTGTGATACATGCTTTAAAAATAGCACTTGATCCTCACAACTGGGAGGTAAGTGGCCTTATCATCCCTATTTCACAAATGGAGAAACTGAGGCAGGTAGTAGCCAACTGCATTGCCCAGGATCACACAGCTAGTAAGTGTCTGAAGCTGGATTTGAACTCCGATCTTCCTAACTCCTGGGCCCGCGCTCTGTCCACTACATCCCCTAGTGGCCAAAAGGTCAAAGTTGCACAAATATTGGATTTCAGCCAGAGTAAGGGAGGAATTGCTAACAATTCAAGTTTCCCAGAAGTGGCCAGGCTTCCCCTGCTGAGAGAGGGCTGAGAGGCTGGACAACCCCTGCCAGAGACAGGGTGAAGGGGAATCAGCATAGGGGAGGTTTTCCCCCAGGTGACCTCTGAGGTTCTATCTTCTCCCATCTTCCAAAGCAATCATTTCATCCATCTAGAGCAGGAAGGGACTTCAGAGACCACTGAGTTCAACCTCATTATTTTACAGTTGGAGAAACTGAGACCCCAGAAGTTCAGTGATTTATCCAAAGTCGTGCAGAGTCCTCATTGTTGCCCTTTGGTATAACCCCAGCTCCTGGTGCACAGTAAACACTTAATAAATGCTTATCGACTGACACAGGTAGAAAGGGACAGGTATGGGATTTGAACCCATATCATATATACTCCAGAACCAGCTTCTCCCTGTCTTTTTCTGTGCCGTTTTCTGTCCCCTCCTCATACAATAAAACTAGAAAAAGCTGTCTGTACATGAGGCCTCTACTTCCTTACCACCCACTCTCTCTCCTTTTTTTAATCTTTTTTTTCTTTGCTTTTTGGAGGGGGAAGGTAGGGCAATTGGGGTTAAGTGACTTGCCCAAGGTCATACAGCTAGTAAGTGTTAAGTGTCTGAGGTTGGATTTGAACTCAGGTCCTCCTGACTCTAGGGCCAGTGCCCTATTCATTGCGCCACATAGCTGCTCCTATCCACTCTCTCTTCAGGCCACTTTGGCTTCTGTCCCCACCACTCCACCATAATCGGGTGACCTCCCATACAATCCTCATTTCTCCATCCCCCTGGACCTTCCTACAGTAATTGACACAATGGACCAGATTTCTTGGGCAGCTAGGTGGCACCATACTGCAGAGAGTGCCTGGGCCAGAGTTAGGAAGACTCATCTTCCTGAGTTCAAACCCATCCTTAGACACTTTCTAGCTGTGTGAGTCACTTCACCCTGTCTGCCTCAGTTTCCTCACCTGTAAAATGAATTGAAGGAGGAATGGAAAACCCTTCAATATCTCTGCCAAGAGAACCTCAAATGGAGTCACAGAGAGTCAGACATGATTGAAAAGCAGCTCAACAACATCAGACTTTCTTAAAGTCAACCTCCACTGCTGTGTATTTGTTCACAAGGTTCCCCATGCCTGGAATGTTCTTCCTTTTTTTGCTCTAACTGTGAAAATTCCTGCTTATCTTTTAAAGCCCAATTCAAATGCCACCTTCTCCAGGGAGCCCCCCATGATCTCCTTGGCTTGGTAATGGCTTCCCCCTTGACACATTAATTTAGAAGTCGTGTGCATTTATCTGTGTTCATATCACGTCCCCCACTAGACTGCAGGCCCAGGGAGGGCAGGGATCTTGTCTTATATAAACTGTGTCTCTTTCTCCAAGAGCCCAGGACGAGGCTGGACAAACAGTAGGAGCTTAATAAATGCTGACGGGCTGGCAGGAAGCTTGGAACATGGATGGGAGTGTTAGGAGCTGGGGAGCAGCCATACCTTGCCTGCGAATGGTGTCCACCAAGATGTCTATCACGATGATGGTGCCCGTGCGTCCAATGCCAGCACTAGGGACAAGAGCCGGTCACTCGAGAGGGGCTTGCTGGTGGCCTCTCCCCACCACCATTCCCATCAATCCCTGCAGCCACCCCTTCCCCCACAGCAGAAATACCTGCAGTGCACAACTATGGGACCAGAGCCTGGGACTCTGCTCTGGGCTTGGTTCACCTGGTCCAGGAAGCTGAGAACACCACCAGGCTCTGTGGGGACCCCATGGTCTGGCCAGCTGAAGTACTGGTAATGTGTTACCTTCCTTGGCTGCTCCTCCTGGACCGGGCAAAGGGAAGGAGAGTGTCTGAGACCCCTGACTCCATCATTTCGTAAAAACTTTGCATTTATGTATCTGCATATGGGTTTTCTAGCCCAAGATTCTCTTTCACAGTTGAAGAAATTGATGCCAAAAGTTAATTGACTTGCCCAAGGTCATCTGTCTTTCTTGGATCCCCAGAATTTAGCTTCGTACCTGGCCTCTAGTAAGAAACCCTTAATAAATGCTAACTGACTCACTGGTGGGCTGATAAGGGCAGTAAGTGTCAGATGTGGGATCCAGATCCTCTGACCTCAGAGCTCTTTCTAGAATGTAAGCTTCTTGAGGGCAGGAACTGTTTTGACTCTGTCTCTGTTCCCCTTCCCCCCTCCTATCCCCTAGCACAATGCCTGGCACATAGAAATCAATGTTTGTTCATTCAAACTAAATAGAGAAACAGGAGTATGGAAGAGGGATGAGATGCTCCCTCCCCCCACTCCCCACCCCAATGCATCCTGGGAGGAGGTCCTGCCTCCCCACAACTGTCACCCCTCCACTTTCGTCTTCTAGACGGGCATTGCCACCTTGCTGGGCCCCTGAGCCCCCTCCCAAGCTGTGGCAAGGCAGATGTCTCCATGCCCCCAAAACCCCATTCACCCTCCGGCCCACGCCACCTCCCTGGAGGCTCACCCTGTCTGTGCGCCCCATCTCCAGCTCCCGAACGTAGTAGCCCTGGGCCTCCCTCTCTGTTACGTGGCTCACACGCACAAAGCCGTAATCTTTCGTGCAATGCTGATCTGGCCAGTAGCGGAAACACTTGTTCTGGGGGGGTCGGGGGAAACAGTGAGGCCTGGCCCTGCTGGGGAATATGACCCAAGCTCGCCCCACACCCACCAAAGCCAGCCCCCTCACCCGTCCTCGCTCCATCTCCTTGGTCGTCATGACGATGACATGCGTGTTCTCTTGGTAGACCATGGCCCAGAAGTCATTGACTGTAGTCTGCAGGCAGCCCTGAGTGGCTATGTACACCTTGGCAGGTTCCTGGCTCTGCCCGTCCTCAGGAATGCTCTGAAAGAGGATGGGCAGGGTGCTCTGCGCTTATGGTCGTGGGCACAATCATGGGCCCTTTCTGCAGCAGCCCCCGGGGCCCGCAAGATCCCAGAGGCAGGGATGACCCAGCGGGAGCCCGATCAAAGTGGTAGGTGGGAGATGGCCCGGGACAAAAAGTGAATTTAACCTCCAGGAGACAATGGAAACGTGCCAAGGGGCAGATGGGAGTGCAAATTAGAATCAAGTAACCCTGGCATAGCCCCGCTGTTTGGGGTTTTGCCCAGGAGGAGAACTTGGAAGTAAATGGGGCTCTCAATAAGGAATCTCAAAGCCCAGAGATGGAAGGCACCCAGCCCCTGCTGCTTGACCCTTGTTCTAAGACACTAGCAGGGAAAGCAGGCCACCACCTGGGCCCCCAGGGCCCCTGGAGTCAGCTCTAAGGGTCACCAAACTGGGGACTGGGAAGTGCCTTGGAAGTCATCTAATGCAAACCCTTATTTTACAGCAGGGGAAACCGAGGCACTAAGCAACAAATGTGACTTGTCCAAGGTCACACAGCAAGTAAACTACAGAGCTGGGATCCCGACATCAGACTCCAAATCCAGTTTCCTCCACACCATATCATGCTCTCTACATACAGATTTTTGTATATAAACAAGGTCACAAGCACATGAGCTGAAAAGTCCCTTAGAGAGATTTTTCAAGCCCCACCCTCCCACACTGTCCACCCATTTTACAGATGAGAAAACTAACACCTAGAGAGGTCAAAAGTCACAAAATGAGTAAGTGGCCAAGCCAGGTCTCCACCTCCAAAGTTAATATTCTTTTCACTAAACACACATGGTCACAGCAAGAGCTGTGTACATGGCCACACCTGCATGCACACACACACACACACACACACACACACACACACCTTAATGTAGTTGGCATTAATGTAGTCAGCCCCCGGTACACTCCCATCCACGTCTCGAAGGGTGACTCGGGTAGTGTCGACTGTAGGGGGAAGGGAGAGAAAAGAGAGAGAGTAGGAGGAAGAGCTGGGAGTTGGGGACAGGTTGGGATACTGGGACACTGAATGCCAGGACACAGGGTACCCTGGTCTCCATCTCTCCTCATTCTCCTTTGCTAGTGTTTGAACTTTCTGGGGTTGAAGGGTAGAGGGAGCTGTGGTAGAGAGAGGGGGGATGTGAATGCCTGAGGAATACCTGTGTGTATTCAGATATGGTCTGTGGGAGAGTATGGCAGAGTGTGGGTGAGTGTTGTGGGGGACAGGGGAAGTGATGTGGTCAGTTAGCACAGGACATGAAGTGTTCAAAGAACTACCCACTGGAGGGAGAGGAGGGGGAAAGAAATCCAGGACTAGAAAGGGCAGGCCTATGGGCTCTCTCCCACCCTCAGACCCCCACCCTAAGATCCTCACAAGGGAGTATGTTCTTGTAGCGGTTTTTGGCTTTGTTTTCAGGGCGCTGCCCCTCCTTCCGGGGATACAAAAGTTTACATTCCTGCTGCTGCAGCATCTGGGGAAATAAGACCCACTTTGGCTCAGCCCTATAGCTCAGCCCTGGTCCCATGCCCTGCCCCACAGTTCAGTCTTAGCCCCAATCCCACATTTCAGCTCCAACCCCAGAACTGATGCCAGTTCCACAACTCAACCCAAACCCCATTCTTAGTCTCCCAGCTCAGCCCTGGACCCAATCCCATATTTAAAGCCCCACAAACTCAGCCTTGGCACTAACCCTAGAACACAGCTCTAGCCTCAGCCTTAACTCTATAGCTAATCCTAAGCCTGTTCTGCCCCCAGTTCCCAACCTCTTCCTCTCCATTCTCAGGATCGTCCTTATCCCTTTTTCTTTTTCTTCAAGGCCTGGGGAGACTCAGTTACACAGTCAAGGTCAGGATGAGACCTCAGGAGGCTCAGGTCCCCTGGTACTGGACCAAGATCAGGGGCAGCAACCTGATCTTCTGCCCTTACCTCAAACTCCTCCCAGAATCCCTGCTTGGCCTTCTCACTCTGGTCTGCCATCTTGTTGAGCTCTCGGACACGGTTCTCGATGTTGGCAGCATTTATCCTGGTGGCATTGAATGGCTGGCGAGAAGAGTGGGGTCAGCATCAGCTTGGCCAGCCCTGTCCCTCCCCTGGCCCTAGACCTTCCAATCCTCTCCCTCATCTTCTCCCCCACCACTGGGTATACGGGGGCTATTGTAAAGGCTCTCTCAGAGAAACTTCGATATTTTCTGTTTAATTACAACAGGTCTAGACTTCCAGTCTCCCTTGGCCCCTCTGGACTATCCTTCACATGGCAGCCAACAAATATTCCTAAAAGCACAGGTCTGACCACCTCACTCAACCACTCCAGAGTGTTTGGTGGCTCCCCATTGCCTCTGTGACCAAAAGCAAACTGCTCAATCCTGATGCTTAAAGCCCTCCACAAGCTGGTCACCACCCACCTTCCCAGATTCATTTCATATGGCTCCCTTTAACACACTCTAGGTTGCAGACAAACAGACCTACTGGCTGTTCCTTTAATTCAATGTGCCCCCCCTTTTTTTTGCATTTTGGAGGGGCAGTTGGGGTTAAGTGATTTGCCCAAGGTCACATGGCTAGTTTTTGTGTTAAGTGTCTGAGGCTGGATTTGAACTCAGGTCCTCCTGACTCCAGGACCGGTGCTCTATTCACTGCCCCACCTAGCCGCCCCTCAGAGTGCCAATTCTTAACCTAGATCCTCCTCTCTACTTCTGAGAAGTCCTCGATTCCTTCAGGGCTCAAGTGTCACCTCCTATAGGAAGCCTTCCCGGATTCCCCCCAATCCTTAGTATTCTCTCCCTCCTCAGATCACCTTATATTTATCTATCCACACGTTGTATCCCATCAGGAGAATGTGAGCTTCTTGAGGGCAGGCCATGTTCCTTTAATTCAATGTGCCCCACCTTTTTTTTGCATTTTGGAGGGGCAGTTGGGGTTAAGTGATTTGCCCAAGGTCACATGGCTAGTTTTTGTGTTAAGTGTCTGAGGCTGATTTGAACTCAGGTCCTCCTGACTCCAGGACCGGTGCTCTATTCACTGCCCCACCTAGCCGCCCCTCAGCGTGCCAATTCTTAACCTAGATCCTCCTCTCTTCTTCTGAGAAGTCCTCGATTCCTTCAGGGCTCAAGTGTCACCTCCTATAGGAAGCCTTCCCGGATTCTCCCCAATCCTTAGTATTCTCTCCCTCCTCAGATCACCTTATATTTATTTATCTATCCACACGTTGTATCCCATCAGGAGAATGTGAGCTTCTTGAGGGCAGGCCATGTTCCTTTTCTGTCTTTCTATCCCTAGCTCCCAGCACAATGCCTGATACATAGTAGCCACAGAGTCAAATGAAATAAGTAGCTTGTTAAATCACATGACATTGATTATGACTATTCTACCAATCCTGTGGCTTGACCATCCAAGCTTCCCAGGACATTCTGACTCTCTCCCAAGAGTTTCTTTTTATTAGAATGTAAGCACTTTGAGGGCAGGGGATGATTGGGTTTTGTTTTGTATCTCCAATGCCCAGCATACAGTAGGTGTTTAATAAACATTTGATCGCCACAGCTCCAACACCTTTGAATCCCAGAAGCTCTGAGTTGGAAGGAACCACAGAGGTTAACTACTCTACTCCATACCAGAAAGAGAAACTACCATCACCACCCCCTCAACTGCCAACATCCCCAGCACATGGTTACCCAGGCCCTATGCAGAGCTCTCAAACCAGATGGAGCCTGCTGTCTCCCCAGGAAGCCCACTGCACTCTGGGAACAGCTCTCATCACTGACATCCAGCCTGTATCCCCCTCTCTGGAGTTTCCCCCCACGGCTCCTACTCTGCCTGCTGAGGCCAAGCAGAATGGGGTTAATCCACCTTTTACATGATAGAAAAGGCTGGATGGCCACTCAGTAGGTATGTTGGAGTGGAGATGAATAGGTTAGATTAGATGACCTCAGAGGTCCCTGCCACGCTAACGTTCTGAGATTCTGAGACAGCCAAATACTCTACTGTTGTTCAGTCATTGCTGAGTGCTGGCCAAATCTTTATGACCCTGTTTGGGGTTTTCTTAGCAAAGCTACTGGAGTAGTTTGCCACTTCCTTCTTCAGCTCATTTTACAGATGAGGAAACTGAGGCAGACAGGTGAAGTGACTTGCCCAGGGTCACCCAGCTAGGAAGTGTCTGAGGCAGGATTTGAACTCAGGTTTCCCCTACTCCAAGCCTGGTACTCTATCCATTGTGCCACCTAGCTGCTGCAGCCAAATACCAGAACAATTCTCCCCCTTCCTCCCAAGTAAGATTTTTTCTTCTCCAGGCTAAATACAGGGACCATACATCTTGGAGCTAGAAAGAACCTCGGGGGTCACCTTATCCAACCCTTCATTGTGAGGCCCAGAATCCTCGGCTCCTTGCTCTAGGGGCCTTTCCTCATCCTGGCTGTGGAAGGTCAGATCCCCTACTGTTGGATGGGGGAGGTGACCTCTGAGCCTCGAAGGTCCTCAGGCTTGCAGGGACTAGCGGTACCTGTTTGAGGTGCACGACGGCCCCCGATTTCTCCACCATGGGGTTCTTCTTATAGTGTTCCACAAGGTCCGTCAGGGTGTCAAATCGCTCCCCGCCACCCACATCATACTTGCCATCAGCCTAGGGAAGAGGTGTGTGAATTGGAGCCCCCGGTGCCCTTCCCCTCCCACTTCCCCTGCCCCACCACAGCCAGTGGCCACACCTGGAAGCGAATCATGACGTGGGTGACCCGGGGCCGGCGGTCACCGCCATCTAGCTTGTCCAGCTCCTGGGTGAGGACGGACAGCACGAAGTCTCCGGGCTTGCTCTGACTTTCACGTACTAAGAAGCTTCCTGGTTTGCCCTTCTCTGTCAACAGTTTCTCAGCCTCCTTTCCAAAGAGATGTCCATGGTACCACCTGGCAGGGGATGGAAAGGGTGGGACAGGTGAGGGTTCTGTTCAGCCCAGGAGAATGATGGGATTCACCTGGGCCAAGTCAGGGCAAGGGCTACACCCAGACAGATATGCCAAGATCCAGGGTTAATCTGGGAGTCTTCCCAAGGCAAGACTCAGATCTCCTCCTCATGACTGAAATCACAGAATTCGAAGAGTTGGGTGGGACTTCAGTAGTCCCCTTGTTCAACCCATGCCCACAAAGGAATCCCTTCTCTAAAATCCTCCACCAATGATCATCCAGTCTTTGCTTGAAGACCTCCAAGGAAGGAGAGCTTGCCACCTCTAAAGGCAGACTACTCACTTTGGGACAACTCGAATGGCCAAGGAGGTTTTCCCTGACCTCAGACCCAAATCCCTTTTGGACCCTTCCCCCCACTGCTTCCAGCCCCTCAGGGGCCACATGGAAGTAGATTCTTCCACATGCTCAGACCCAGCTACAACATTCTCCCCCAAGCATTCTCATCCAAGGCTGGACAGAGAACAAATTCATCCAATGCAGAGTGTCTCACCAGCCCCAGACCCGGCTTTGTACCCATCTACCTCAGACATCTTGCCATTTGGCCTACTGATGCATTCATAACCACCCCCTCCATTGGTATTCCAGTAATCAAATCAACTCGACCATCTACTCTGGAAAGGGCTTGGCAGCCAACTGCTCTAGGAAGCAATTCACCATCTCCGGGACTCCCCCAGAGCAGACCTCCCTTCCCTGGCTACCCCTCTCCTCTACAGATTGACTCATCTTATTAATGATGACAAGTCCCTTGGAGGAAGGACTATCTCCCCTTTTCTATTTCATAGAACCATAAGTAAGGGCTAGAAGGGGGCTCAGAGGCCATCTTGTTTTACAGATGAGGAAAGTGAGGTCCAGAATGGTTAAATGATTTGTCTACGGTCATACAGATGGCAAGTGTCAGAAGTGGAATTGAAACCCAGACCCACTCTGGACTGGTGGCCTTATATTCCCCAGGCTTATCACAGGGCCTGGAATACAATGCTTTTTCATTCATCTGTCAAAGTCCTCCACCAAGGTGGCCACCCTCCTTCACACACTCTCCAGCTTCTCAATGTCTTTCCTTTTCTTTATAAATTCTTTTTTGTTTTTGGTGGGGGGAAGAGAAAATTAGGATTAAATTACTTAACCAGGATCACACAGTTAGTGAGTGTCTGAGGCCAAATTTGAACTCACATCTTCCTAACTCCAGGATCACTGTTCTATCCACTGGGTCACCTATCTGCCTCCTCAATGTCTTTTCTAGACTGTGGCTTCCAGAACTGAACCCACGGGGTCTGACCAGAGCAGAGGACCACAGGACAATGTCACATGCTTATTGCTGGAAGCTCTACACGTGCCTCCCCCCCTCCCCCCAGCAACAGACACAGGAGGCCTGGCAATGTTTATGCATCAGAGGACCCAAGTTCAAATCCTGCCCTCTTCCCTTCTAAACCTAGAATGCTGCCCTCCTCCTCTCTTCCTCCTAATCTGCCTCGGGGCTTCCTTCAAGTCCCAGCTCAAATCCCACCTTCTCCAGGAAGTCTTTCCCAATCCCCCTTAATTCTAGCACCCTCCTCTGCTGATAATTTCCCATTCAGCCAGTCCATAGCCTGTAGTTCTTTGCATGTTGTCTCCCAATTAGATTATGAGCTCCCTGAGGGCAGGGACTATCGTTTGCCTTTTTTTTTTTGATCCCTAGAAATCAGCACAGCCTGGCACATAGAAGATGCTTAATAAATGTTTACTGACTGGCTAGCTGTGTGACCTTGGACAAGTCACTTGTAGGCAGGTACTGTCTTTTCATATTCCATAGGATCAGAAAATAAGAGCCTAACTTTCTAATTTTCCTTATCTGAAAAATAAGGGAGTTCAACTAGATGGTTTCTGAGCTCTCCATCTATGAGCCAATGATCTCATGTAGTTGGGTTTCTGGGGGTGGGAGGGGGAACACCGACATATTGTAGGGTGGTCAACTTGCCTGCAAGCCCCTCATTGACCACTAGGTGGCGGCCTCTCCTTATTCTGCAGAAATGGGGCAGAACTGGGATGGGGAGAGTGGTTAGGAAAGTCTCTCTGCGGCTTCTCTAGGAGGGACACAGTTTGTCCCCAGCACAGACAGCCTCTGCTGTGCAGCACTCCTCCCCATGCTGCCCAGCCCCTTCAGCCTGTGCCATCCTGTGTCTCTTGGCTCCTTATCCCCACCCCCAAAGACTGCTCAGAAACCCAGACCTGGGACTTCCTCAAAGTCACACACTCAATAATTATGATTTGGTGATAATAGTAATAATAGCTCACACTCATAAAGACACAGGAACCTGACATATCATCTCATCTCCTCCTGACAGCCCTGTGAAGCAGGCATTATTACTATCATCCCTGTTTTACAGGTGGGGAAACTGAGGCTCCAGAAAGCTAAGCAGCTTTTGTCCCAGTTCCCAGTTACTAAGTGTGGCTGCGAGGGAGAGTAATACACAAGTCTTCCTGCCTCCTGAGTCTGGCCATCTCTCTGCTGTGCCCACAGCCCACACAGCCAGGCACTGTCTGAGCCAGGCCTTCTGACTCCAAGCCCGTCACCCCCAGCCCTCCTGCTACATGGACAGAGCTCCAGTTTCTTTCCTTTGGTTCTGGCTCAGAGGGGCTCACAGAGGCCTTCTGGTCTATCTCAGGACAGACTGTGCTGGGTTTCAGGAATAGTGAGGAGTCCAGCTTGGCTGGAACACAGAGTGTATGAAGAGGGTAATGAGAACTAAGTCTGGAAAGGTTGGCCAGGACCAGACTGCTTCCCTTGAAGGCTGTGGGCCAGAAGATGATTCTAGCAGCTGTGCAGATGAGTTGGGGTAGGGAAAGAGAGAGAGAGACCACAGGCAGGGAAACCAAAGTGGAGGAAAAGGGGAGAGGGGCTGAGGGGCCGAGCTGGGGCACTGGTCATATGAGTGGTGAGAAGGTTGGTGCCAGAGATATCAGCAGGGTATGCATGACAGGAATGATAATTGATTGACTGCAAGAGGGTTGGGGAGAGGAAAGAACCAGGAACAGTAGGCAGTGAGCTCATGGAGACAGGCAAGTGTGAATATCAGTGGAGAAGATGAGTCCTGTTTGGGACACCCTGAGTAGGTAGGCCATGCAGGTAGAGATGCCCAGTGGGCAGTCTGTGATGCCAGAATAGAGCTCAGAAATGCCTTAGAGTTGGGGGTCATCTGTGTCAAGATAATAATTAAACCACAGAAATGGCTAAAATAATCAAGAGAGGTTAAGGAGGGAAAAAAAAGAGAAGTGGGCCCAGGACATAACCTTGGGAGACACCCACAGATAAGGGCCAGACACAGACAAGGCATCCGGCCTGAAAAGCTGCACACGGTCAGATGGGAAAGAGAACCAGGAAACCAGATCCTCACAAAAGCCAATGAGAGCAAGAGGATCCAGGAGAAAGGTGGCCCAGTGTCAAAAGTGGCCGAGGAACCACTGGATGAAGGCTGAGAAAAGAGTATGGGATTTGGGGTCAACATTGCTGGCAATGTTGCAGAGAACAGTTCAATTGAGTGAGTGGTCGGGACAGAAGCCCGAGGTGCTTCCAAGGGGCTGAGGAAGGAGAGAAAATGGAGGAAATCAATCAGCTTTTTCCAATTTGGCTGAGAGTCAGAGGAGCAATATAGGAAGGGGGATTGAGGAGATGGTGGAGGGATTTGGTGGGGATTTGTTATTGTTTTAAGGAAGGAGGAGATCTGGGCATATTTGTAAGCAGCAGGGAAGGAGCCAGTAGATAAGGAGAGATTAGAGATGAAAGACAGGGGAGCCAATGAGGAGGTAAACTGCCAAAGGATGCAGAATGGGACTAGGTGGAGGGAACAAGGAAAGGGGATGGTCCTGGCAAGGAGAAGCCCACAGTCAGAGACGGCCAAGGAAGACAGAGTGGTAGATGACGTAGAGAGTTTGGAGAAACAATTGGGGAGAAAAGGAAAGCCACAAGGGATGAGCTTTATTTTCTCAGTAAAGTTAAGAGGCAAAGCCCTCTCTTTACTACAGAGAAGAGTTGAGGTAAGAAGCTTGAGAAGATAAGAGAAGGTTTGGGACAGCTACTATTTTGAGGAGAGAGGGGGGAGGGGGGAAAGAAAGAGAGAGAGAGACACAGAGAGAGAGAGAGAGCAGGAGAGAGAGAGACAGAGAGAACAGGAGAGACAGACACAGAGAGAGACAGACACACAGAGAGAGAGAGACAGAGAGAGCAGGAGAGACAGACACAGAGA
>NW_027187400.1:39717534-39750082 GCF_028583685.1 Petaurus breviceps papuanus
AGAGACAGAGAGAGCAGGAGAGACAGACACAGAGAGAGACAGACACACAGAGAGAGAGACAGAGCAGGAGAGACAGACACAGAGAGAGACACACAGAGAGAGAGACAGAGAGAGCAGGAGAGACAGACACAGAGAGAGACAGACAGACAGACAGACAAAGACCCAATAGGAAAGAATAAAAGTATGGGCTCATTTGAGATTAAGGAACATGAATTTGTAGTGGACCTGGTCAGCACACTTATGGGACTCACTTGGACATGACTCACCAACATGTGAGCAGGAACAGAGAAGGTGGGTGGTAGGGGGTAATCCAAGGCTGGATGTGAAATTTAATTTGAAGCCCTCCAGTCTCGAGGAGCTCAGCACCTGCCACAGCAGCCCATTTTCCTTTCAGATATGTCTAATGCTTCAGAAGTTTTCCCTCCAAGCTCCAGTCTGCTTCTCCGTACCTTTTCTCTGCTCCTAGTTCTGTGTTCTGGGGCCAAGTAGCACAAGTGGAATCCCTCTGGTACAGTGTGCTCATGTTCACACACCCATACACACACACACACACACACACACACACACACACGAATGCACACATGCACACACACACCTTCCTACTTCAGCTTATCAGTGCTCTTCCCAAAATATCTTGCCTGCCAAGACTAAACCCTATCCTCTCCCAGATGCTTCTGTCCAGGGCAGAAGACTGTGAGCCTATCACATCCCAGGTTTTGGATGCCATCCCTATCTGAATGACCACATTAAGAAAGGCATTGTCTCCAGAAGGAGGCAGGAAGACACTTTAACAGGGATACAAGGGAGATGAAAGAAAAACCACTCAAAGCAGTCTATAACAGCAGTAGCTAACTGCCTGCCCATGGAGAGAGCTGGCCATGGGAAGAACGTATCGACTCCATCTTCTCCTCCCCCCAGCCCCAGCTCCTCTTACCTAGACTCATAGACTGTCTCAGCTGGCTGGGACTTTAGAGACCATGGAGCTGAGACCCACAGAGAATGAGATTCCCCCAAGGACCCTCAGAAGCTGTTGTTGGGATGGGACTAAACCCCAGGTCTGCTGGGTCCTTTTCACTTCCCCACAATGACTCCAGACTAGAGGAAACCAGAGCAGAGTTGAGCAAAATAACTCAATATTCTTGCTCTTACTGGGGTGTTCCTCCACCCCACCCCCTGCTATTGCCCCCCTGCATAAAGGGAGAATGGGGTTGAGCCCCAGGGAGGGTTACAGAGGGGCTCCGGTAGCCCAGAAAGAATATTAGACAAATCAGTTGAGACCTGAATTCTAATCCCAATGGCACTTTCTAGCTGTTTGACTGTGGGTGGGCCCCTTGGTCTCTGAATCTGTTTCTTCATCTGTAAAATGGGGCTAAGAAGCAGTCTGATGTAGTGGATGGAGTACTGGGCTTAGAGTAAAAGGCATGAGTTCAAATCTCCTTTGATACTAACAGGCTGAGTCTGGGCAAGGCTCTCCGCCTCGTTGAGCTCAAGGCAACTCCCTAAATTTTCACTTAGAGATGTGTTTATCTGGGGGGGGGGGCGGTTTCCACACCTACAAGATTATATATTAATGTAAAAATAAGAATGCTATTTGCGTTACCTACCTCATAGGTCTATAAACTGCAAAGCATTATAGAAACATGAACTATTATTTATAACTGGTCACCACAGCAGCAGGGGAAGGCCCTGGGTGGGAAGAGGGGGAAAAGGGGTTCAGCTGGAGGAAGTGAGATTTGGCCAGGGAGCCTCTCTCTCCCTCTCTCCCTCCCTCCCTCTTTCTCTCTCTCTCTCTTTATCTCTCTCTCTCTCTCTCTCTCTCTTTCTCTCTCCCCATGTCTCTTCTTCACTCTCCTTGTCTGGCTCGCTTCCCCTCTCTCTTCTGCCAGCTCTACCTTCTTGGGCGCCCTGCGAGGGCGAGCCGGTGTGCCGCGCCTACAGTGACCTGCCTCAGGCCCAGAGGGGAGGAATTCAGACTCCCTCGGCACCATCCTCTCTACTCACCCACCCACACTTGGAGGTTTAGCTTGGTGGCCCTGCATGGAGGCTGTATGGCCAGAATGGATGGAAAGCTTTCTAGAAGCAAATCACTCTGTGCTGGAATGAGGAACTGAGTGGGGGGGGCTCGCTCTCCCTTTCCAGTTCCTCTCCTCATAGCTACTAATTGGCTATGGCCTGCGGTATCCCTCCCTTCCTCCCTCTCTTTCTCTCTCTCAGGTTCCCTTGCCTGGGCCTCATTTCTGATTGGCATGTGTATGTGTCTGGGTAGGGAGGGTGGAGAAGGGGATGGGACCAAAGGGTCCCAGAGGGGGGAAGGAAGGGTTACCACAGGCCATAGCCAATTAGTAGCTATGAGGAGAGGAACTGGAAAGGAATGTCCCCCACCCCCCACTCAGTTCCTCATTCCAGCACAGAGTGATTTGCTTCTAGAAAGCTTTCCATCCATTCTGGCCATACAGCCTCCATGCAGGGCCACCAAGCTAAACCTCCAAGTGTGGGTGGGTGAGTAGAGAGGATGGTGCCGAGGGAGTCTGAATTCCTCCCCTCTGGGGCTGAGGCAGGTCACTGTAGGTGGGGGAGCCTGACTCTCCTTGCTGTGAGGTTAACTTCAGTCTTTCTTGCTGCATAACCATGGACAGCTACCCAGCCTAGTATAGTCAAAAAATCTCTAGGCTTAGATTCAGAAGAGATCTGGGTTCAGATTCTGTCTCTTATCCTGCCTTGGTAATCAGATTGTTCTAGAAAAGCCAGTTCACCTTTCTGAGCCTTAGTTTTCTTATCTGCAAAGTAAAGATAATCTGCAGTAGTCCCTTCATAGAGCAATAGCTCTAAAAGGCAATATACAAGAGTACTTCTAACCCAAAAGCACTAGACAAGTATCAGTTCTTTTGGGGGGATATTTTTGGGGGGGTCTGGACCTGTGATTCCCATCACAGGGAATGGGGAACTCTCAGTATGGAAATTCCCTTCACTGATGCATATCAGTAACTAGTCTGTAGCTTAGGCTGGTTATAGAGAATCACCTAGGACAGTGAGAAAGTCGATGGTTTGTTCAGGATGTGGGTCAAAGATAGGACTTGAATCCAGATCTTCCTGAAGCCACCACCCCCATCCCCACCACCATCATCATCATCATCCCTGAGATAAGTTAGAAGCAGCCCTGGGCAGCCCCTCTGTGAGTCTCTCCAGGAATGAAGCTGAGGAGACAGAGGGGCCTTCAATGTCATGCCAAGCATTTGAAACTTACCTCTCTGATGTTGGGTCCTGGCAGTTGAGTGGGTATCTGAGCTCAATGACATCCCCATTCTTCTCCCTCAGTAGGCCATGCTGCTCTGTGTAGTACTGCACCAACTCAGCCAATGTGGCAAATTTCTCGCCCCCATAGAGGTCATAGTAATCCCCCGAGTTCTGGATTTTGATATGGGTCACCTCCTCATTTCGCCTACAGAGAACAAGGTCACAGTCAGGGTCTGTGGAGGGAGGGCCTGGGGTGGGAGGCCCTCCCCAGGGTAGACTGGGGCCCAATGTCCATCCTCCTGGCTGTTTCACACACCAGACACTGCATCTCCTGATTCAGAGCATTTTCTCTGGCTGTTCCCCTTGCCTGGAATGCTCTCCCTCCTCATCTCTACCTCCTGACCTCTCCGGCTTCCTTCAAGTCTCAGCTAAAATCCCACCTTCCCCAAGAAGCCTTCCCCAATCCCTCTTCATTCTAGTGCCTTCCCCCAGTTAATCATCTCCTATTTATCTCATAGAGAACCTTGCTTGTAGATAGGTTTGCAGGTGGGCTCCTCCACTAGACTGCAAGCTCCCTGAGGGCAGGGATGGTCTTTTGTCTCTTTATCCCCTGTACTTAGTACCTATCAGGCATATATACTTAATAAATGTTTATTGACTAACTGACTACAGAAAAGCATATAGGAAAGAAAATCTGTAGGGCCCAGGCAGAGGCCCCCCTGCCTCAGGATGAGAATCAAAACAGCCATCCCCAAGCCTCTTAGAAAGATTGCCAGCAGAAAAGGTCATTCCATTTGAGCTGGAATCACAAGGTCATCACATCCAGTGCCCTCTTTTTAGAGATGATGAAACTGAAGCACAGAGAGGCTAAATTACTTTTCCGGGGTCACACAGCAAATTAGTATCTGGGGCAGGATTTAAATTCATGTGTTCCTGATTCCAAGTCCAGTGCTCCAGCCATTTTGCCACCTAGGAAGCCCCATTTCCCTCAGCTACTTAATGTCACTGGGAAGTTGCTCTGAGAACCTTCCTCATTCTCTCTTCCTCCAGAGGGGTATCAAGACAGAGGACTGAACTTGGAGTCAGGAAGATAATCTGTGTTCAAATCTTGCTTAAGGAGTTTACTAGTTGTGTGACCTCTGATAAGTCACTTTCTCTGATCTTCGGTCTCCTCATCTGTAAAATGGGGATAAAAACAGCCAGGGAGATGTGATCACCAAATTAAATAGCATATAAAGTGCTTTGCAAATCTTAAAGCTCTATATTAACAGGAGCTATCATTTCCCAAGCCTCGAACTGCAGGCTGTGGGAAGCTCATTTTCATGTCTAATTTTGTGCTACCCTATCCTCAGTGGAAATGTCTGAAAAGACTTGCAGATTGTTCTGATGCCTCATTGCCTGCACCTCTCACCCCCCATTCCCCAGTCCAGCTGGTGGGACTCAGGTAACTCCTGCTTTCTTGGCTGGGAAATCCCAGGGTGCTTCTCTCCAATTTCTATGGTCTCTTCCCCTCCCCCTGCCCCCACACAATGCCCTTCTTCAAGAACACTCCTCCCCCCAACTTCAACCCCCTCCCACTGGGCGCCCCAGCCACACAATTGAGGCCATTGATAAACCAGAGCCCTGAGGGAGGCCAGACTGGACCAGGCCTTCCCGCCTTTATCCACACGCCCCCCCAACCCAGCTCACAGACACACAAAGAACATGGGCCATTGGGGGAAGGGGGATACAGAGAAAATGGAGATGAGGAAGGGGGAAGGGCCCCTCACCTCCAGATATAGGCCTATCCTCCCCACTGGGATTGTCTCTAGGGATGGGGCTGGAAGCCAGAACTCTTAATTCCTAGTGTACTCCCTACCAAAAGAGGCAGGGGAAAGAGGTCGTCTAAACTGGGGAGAGGGGCCTCAGGGATCCTTAGAGGAGGCCACAGAAGAGACGTTTGTGGGAGCGGAGGCCAGACAAAAAAAGATCTAGTTCCCTCTGTGCCCCCCTCCCCTTGATCTAAGGGGAGGAGGCTCATTCCTTACCTATCAAGACTAATTGCTACTCCTGACCCTCACCACCACAAAGACACTCTCCATGTCCCAAGGGAGACAGGAAAGGGACCTGGGAATCTGAGGACAGGGGAGAGAACAGGCTTCTCCCAGATACTGAGCAGTCTGGTTCAAGAAGAGACCTCTCCACATACACTATCTCTACTCTCTTCTCTATAAGGAGCCAGGTAGTGGGGGGGGGCATTTTCTCAGGCCTCAGTACCCCCATTTAATAAGGCATCATAGCCAAAGACTCCAGAACAACTGTGAAGAATCCCAGACCTCATGACTTGGTGTGGCCTACAGCCCTAAGGCTGCTGGTTTCCTAGGATTAGCCAGGTCCTTCTCCAGTGAAGCATCTTCCCTCCCACACATCCCCTACTCCAAGGCTCTGGCTACATCTCCTGGACATACATATAAATATTTGGATACTCCAGGAGCCACAGGCTTCTATCAGCACTCACATCTGTCTACAGCTGAAGAAGTGTGTGTGTGTGTGTGTGTGTGTGTGTGTATGTGTGTGTGTGTGGGTGGATGTGTGGCGGGGGGAGGGGGGGTTGTTTATCTTCACCTTGGCTTTGACCTTTTCGAGATGGAATAAAGAGCCCCTCCACACAGCCCCTGGACTGAATGATGCCCACCCCACAATCTGGACCCAGTGTCTCTTTTACCTTAAAATGCTATCTCTCCCCACAACTAAGAAAGGGAAGCTTGCCCCCTTTGCTCCCACATTCCCATTCCCACTCCCAGAGAGTCCCAGGCATCCCCTACCTGACCGAGAGGGTAAAGTCACCAGGGTTGCTTTTGCTTGGCCGGGCCAGAAAGCTGCCATGTACACCACGGGTGAGAAGGAGCTTCTCAGCTTCCAGCCCACTGATGTTGGGGTGAAACCACCTAAGGAAGTAAAAGATGGGACACACAGTCAGCCCTGACCAGCTTTGACTCCACTGGGGAAATGGGTTCCCTGTTCTTTTAGCAAATGGGTTGGCCGTGAACCACAGGCCCAGTTTCTGGGAATCCAGACATGACTGGCCTCCCATTACCCCCAACATACACAGGGAACTGGGTGTGTCCTCCAAGTTCCCCCAACACATACCTGGATACTCAATGACCCCCTCATTACCCCCAACATACATTGGGCATTAAAGCCCCCCCCATATCCCCCAGCACAAACCTGAATACTCAATGATCCCCTCATTACCCCCAACATACATTGGGCATTAAAGCCCCCCCCCCCATATCCCCCAGCACACTGGATACTGCCATTCATATACTCAAACATCCACTAGGGCCTGGGAACCCCATGCTACGTCAGTCCAATATGTACCTGGATGCTGACTTACTTTCCCCCTTACCATACCCCTCAATATACACATCTGGAGCATGAGAACCCTTATTTTGCTCCAAAACGATGTATATTCCCTCCTCCCAGAGTCCCCAGTGGGAGGCTGATTGCTGGAGGAGCTGAAGTGGGGGGAACCCTCTGGTTCCCACAGACAAAAGAGATTTGCTTTCAGCCTGGCAGTGTCCAGAGCAGGATCCCTTTTGGACAGGAATTTTTAACTTTTGTTGTACCATGGAACCCTTAGGCAGTCTGGAGAAGTCTCTGGATCCCTTCTCAGAATCATATTTTTAAATCCATCAAATACATACAAAGTCAATAATATTGAAATAGAATTATCAACATATTTTCCAGAAAAAGTTCCCTGACCCAGTTTAAGAATCCCTGCCTTTGGAAATCTTTTTCTGAGTCCTTTCAGACACGACCTGTTGGGGAATATACTCCCCAATTTCCCAATGGAAATCTGAGGGGAGAAGATACCAGCTACTCAGTGGTGATTTCCCATCTTTCCCAGGAAAAGTTTTGACAGGTAGCTAGAAAAAGTCCAACGATTTGTGAACTCCACCCCTCGCACCTAGGAAACACAGTGGGGAATGGACTTTTGCAACAGCCTCCTCATTGCTAGTCTCGTCTCCAGTCCATCTCCATTCCAATTCATCCTCTGTTTTCAGCAGTCCAAGCGCTTACTACCGACTCCTATTCAATAAATTCCAATGGCTCCCTATTAGCTCCAGCGTCAAATACAAATGCTTCTCTGTTTTCTCTGGCACAACCTGACCTAACCTATGTTTCCTGCTTTATTTTACATCATTCCGCTTCAAATGCACTATGGTGCAGCCAAAGCAGCCTTCTTTCAGGTTCCTCACACGTGACACCCCCATCTCCTGTCTCCATGCACTGGCAGGACCCCTCTTCCCATGCCCTCGCTGCTCACCTTGGCCTCAGAATCTTTAGTTCAGTCAAAGGTCAGCTCAAATACTACCTCCTAAATAAAGCCTTCCCCACATCCCCCACCAAAGGAATGTCTCCTTTATCCCACCCCAAAACAATTACCATGCAATTGTTTTCAATATGCTGCATGTGGCATGTAAGCTACCTGAGGGCAAGGAGTCTCTTAGTTTTTTACTTTGTAACTCCCACACCTGGTACAGTGCCTCGCTCATAGCAGTCAATTAACAAGTGTCCTAGATGGATTTGCTCACCTCCCCCACAATCCTCAAGCTGCCCTGGTCTGTCCTTATAACACTTTAACCTAGGACTGGCAATTAACTGGTAATTGAAACATTATAACCTCAATGCAAACAAAGTAATTCAGAAGAATGGCCACCACAGAGGAACTCCCAGCATCTCTTTGGGTCTAAGATGAGGGGAAATAAACACCACTCTCCCAGCCCTCAGCATTTTAGAGGACTGTGGAATGTCTTTGAAGGAAGGAAATGGGCATGGTTAGGTAGTCCCCACTTCCCAGGATTAAGAGCCAGACAGGGCATTGGAAATCAACAAGTCTTTATGTATAATAATAATGTATATGGCACACTAAGGCTTGCAAAACACTACAGTCATTATCACATTTGATCCTCACAATAATCCTGTTAGGTAAGTGCTATTATTTTTATTTTACAAATAAGGAAACTGAGGCTGAGAGAAATTGATTTGCCCAGGGTCACATAGCTATTAATCAGGATTTGAACTCAGTTCTTTCTGTCTCTAAGTTGAGTGCTCTATATCCTGAGTGACCTAAGTGTTTTAGAGACTGTTTTAGAGACAAAAAGGACCCCAGAGGCCATCAGGTCCAATTCTCTTTTACAGGTGAGGGAACCTGAGATTCAGGGAAATAGTCACTTGCCCAAGGTCACACAGATGGTAAACCAAAGAATCAGAACTCAAGCCCAGGTCCTGGCACTCCAAACCCAGTGGCCCTTCCTTGGCACCCCACGAGGAAACTGCTAAGCATGGGGGTGGGGTTGGTACAAGGGTCCTGAGGGCCTGCAGGAAGATCAGTGGTTGTAGATTCAATTCTGGTCCATACTGAATTCTAGCTTGACCACTCTCCAAAGGAGGAGGGAAGTCTTAATGATCTCCAAGACCCTTTTCAGTTCAAAATTGACAATGTCATGACCTGCCCACCCACCTGTGCAGGCACAGGATCACAAAGGAAATTATCCAATAAAACACAGCCTTGAGAATGAATCTGCTGAAGCTGAGGCTGGGATCTGGACTGGGCTGGGGTTCTAAGAGTCCTCTCTTTGCAGGGGATGATGGGGGTCACAGAGGTCTTAGCTCAGGTTGGGGTGGCCTGGCTCTTCCACTAAAAATACCTAGGGAAGGATGGGCCTTAACAGCCCCCTCCCTTCTAGAACTGGGGCCTCTGCCACCCTTAGAGGTAAGGGGGCCAAGGGAATGGGAAGACCAGAGACCACTGAAATCAACTAGACCAACTTCCTCATTTTACAAAAGAGGAAACTGATGCCCAAGGAAGTCATAGGATCACAGCTCTCAAGCTGAAAGGGAGCTAACAGGAAAGCTATGCCAACTGTCCCATTCTCCAAATGATGAAACTAAGGCCCATGGCGGGTGATGTGATTTGTTTATGGTCCCACAGGTAATAAACATTAGAGCAGGCTTCAAATCCAAGTCTTCTGACTCCAAATCCAGAGGAAGATGGGAGGAGGGAAAGAGAGACTGACACAGAGAGAGACAGAGTGAGATGTGAAAGACAAACACAGAATGTCAGACAGAAATAGAGATGATAGAGACACAGAAAAGTTGGCGGGGAGAGAGGGGAAGACAGAGACAGAGAGAGGAGACACAGAGAGAAAGGAGAGAGAAAAAGAGGGAGGAAGGAAAAATGAGGGAGGGAGACAGAGAGGAGGGGAAGAGAGAGAGAGGGAGGAAGGGAGAGAGAGAGAGGAGAAAGAGAGAGAGAGAGAGAAATGGAAGGAAGAAAGAAGAAGAGGTGGAGAAAGAGAGAGGAAAAGAGGGAGGGAGAGACAAGGGGGGAGGGAGTGAGAGGATAGATAGACAGGCATCCTAGTCAGGAGTCCCTATCACAAAGGTCAGGGCATTTGTACCCTTTTCCCCAACCAGGAAGCTCCCTCAATCCCAGCCAAGCTCCCCTTAATAAAACAAAATCCCAAACTCGCTTTTTTCAGTAGAAACCCCACTGCCCCAGAAAAATGTCAGTTCCCTAAAGGCAGGGACAATATTTCCTGCTGTCTTTGCACCCCCCCAGTGACTGGCATAAAGTAGGTACTTAATAGCTTGGAAGACTTGGCAATTCAGAGACTTTCAAGTCCATCCCCCTCATTTTACAGAGGAGCAAAATGAGGCCAATAGATGTAAGTGACTTGCCCGGGGTCTCAAGACTTGTCTAAGGTAGGCTGGGAACCAGGTTCCAACTCTAAGCCCACAGCCCTCTTCAGGATCATTAGACTTTCTTCCAGGATCACTAAAGGAGGGAAATGGTGGCATGCTCTGGAAGATGCACTTAGAATTGATAAAGGGGAACAGGGAAGGAGAAGGCTGGAGAGGCAGGTCGGGATCTGATCCTGGCGAGCCTTAAATGTCCAGCTGAAGAGTTTAGAGTTTCTCCTACAAGCAATGGAGAGCCATGTAAGGCTTTTGAATAGGACAGCAATTCTTTAGACAGATTACCTTCATACTGGGCACATGGTAACACCTTCCTAAGTGGGTTTTTTTTTTTCTTTTTGGAGGGCAATTGGATTTAAGTGACTTGCTTCAGATCACATGGCTAGTGCATCAAGTGTCTGAGGCCATATTTGAACTCAGGTCCTCCTAACTGCAGGGCCAGTGCTTTATTCACTGTGCCACCTAGCCGCCCCTTAATGCCTTCCTAGAGGTTTGCTGACTGACTGATATTAGCAGCCTAGATGGGATGGTTTGGCAAAGGGAGAGACCAGAGCCAGGGACCTGCGTTTAAAGGCTGTCCCAATAGTCCAGAAGAAAGCCTCCTGGAGGGTGCCTGGAGGGAGGTAGGAGATGTGAGAGGGTACAGAATGGATAGATTCAAGACATATTCTAGACTAAGGGAAGAATGGAGACCACTCGGCAATAGATGAAAGCCCCAGAGACAAATGGGGAGACAGAGAGAGATTTCAAGGGAAGAAAGGAGACAAGCAGGCAGAGACAGACATGGGGATGGAGAAAGAGACACAGGAGAGGGAGAGCTGTTTCCACTTGTCACTGAGGCTCTCGCCCTGCCCAGCATCCGCCTGTACTGTGGAAAATGCTGAGTTGAGGGGCTGTCAGGCGAGCCACTGAGTGAGGGCCCCGGCTCGGCCTGGAGTGGGGTTGTGGGGGAGGGAGCCAGGCCAGAGCTGCGGTTTGGGGGAAGGGGGGCCAGCCAGGTTGTTTTTTCCTTTGGTAACTTATATTCAGATTTTCCATCACCCCCTCCTGAGCATTTCACTCTCAGGAGTGGCCCAGGCCTTATCAAAGCGGAAATCTCCTCAAGGGGCCAGATTGGACCCCAAGTCCCTGTAAGGTTTGTGGCCAGCCTGACCTAGAAGTTTTGGTATCTCCACCTTCATCCTTCCCAGGTCAGGAGGCGAAGGCACTGAGAGGCCTGATCTGGAAAGAGCTGCAGCCTTTGGCAATGACCTCAGGCTGGGCTGGGGAAAACCAGAGACATCTGTCCCTAAGCTAGTCATACCAGTCTGTCCTGGAGCAGGGAAATTCCATGTGTGCACGTGTGTGTGTGTGTGTGTGTGCACACACGCACGTGTGCTCTGTGTGTTCCCTTCCCTGCCCTGGGCCCATATATCCTCCTGCTAAGATGAAGCCTTGCTAAAAACAGCAGATCCAAGCCCAGACTTTCTGCCAACCAAAGCTGGCTGCCTTTGTATTGTTTCTGGAGCCAAGCACTGGGGAGAGCTTCTTGGTACAGTGGAAAGGGTGTTGAATTTTGGAGTTAGCAGAGCTGGATTCAAATTCTGCTTCTGACACTTACCTCTTCGACCTTGGGGAAAACATTCATCCTCCCTGGGCCTCACTTCCTCTTTTCTCAAATGAAAGGCTTGAACTGAATGGCCTTTGAGGCCCCTTCTGGCTGTAGACCTATGGTCTTATACACATCACCTTGAACAAATCTCTTTATTTCCCTGGGCCTCAGTTTCTTCCTCTGTAAAATGAGAGGATTGGTCCAGAGGGCCTTTAAGGCCCTTTCCAGCTCTGTATTGATTTACCTAAATCATTTAGTCTACCTGGCCCTCAGTTTTCTCATCTATTAAAAAGGGAGTTGGCTTCTTCCGGTCCAAGATGTGAGGACCTACATCCTGCCCCCCTCCTATCTGACCTCAGAGGCACCCCAGAGAAATGACAATATGTCGGTGTGTGTGTGCTCAGCATGGCCACCAGAATGGTAGCCCTGATGAGGACACAGCTCTGATCATGCCCAACCTTTACAGGAACGGGACAGCTACATTGCTATTCCTATCTCCTGGGCAAAGGGGCGGGTGGATCCAGGCACAGGGTGGGGATGGGGCCAGGGACAGTCAGAGCAGAGGGCCAGTTGCTTTCCTAAAGCCAGGTTGGGACGCCCCACCCTTGCCCCCTGGAGGGACCAGCAGACTGTCATTAAGGAAGTGAGACTGGCCACACAGCCCCTGCTGGTCTTATCGCCCCCAGGAAATGAGTCATAGCCCAACAGCTCAGGGTACCCAGGCTGCGCCCACCCTCACCCTGGGAGATGAACCCAAGATACACAGCCCTGAGAGTGACTCAGGCTGCATCAAATGGCCTCTGAGCATGTTAGGGTCCCCACCCCCGCCAGGTGCCAGAGCTCCAGCTCTTCCAGAGGTGGTTGCTGCTTCACAGGCCTTGTCCACCCTTCCCACTCCATCAGGGAGCTTGCGGAGAAGGCAGGATCAGCAGGGCTGCTCTACCCTGGGCCTGGTCTCCGTTCCCCAAATCTCTGGGCCATGTGCCCACAGACTCCTGCGGCATCTTCATTTCTAGGGGATGGAAGGAGGGAAGGAATCTTCAAAGGTCAGTCTGGGAGGCCCAATGGAGTCTGAGCTCTGAGACCATGCTCACCCCTAAAATGTCCAGCACGTGGTGCGTACAGGCCATCTGACTGGCAGCCCCAGAATTGGAACCTAGACCCTCTGCCTCTGAAATAGAATCTTTCCAGTGAATCACATTCTCCCCTCCTCACTGAAGGTCTAGGTTCCAGAGATTCTATCTAACCCTCTTGCTGAGGAACCTGGGCTCCAATCCTGCCCTGTCCTTACTACCTCTGAGTCCTTGGCAAATGACTTGACATCCCTGGGTCTGTTTCCTCATTTGTAAAATGAGGGAGTTAGACAAGAGGGGCCCCAAAGTTTCCTCCAAACTCTAGATTTGGGATCTCATGAGAGTCTGGGTAGGAGGGATCTTAGGTCATCTAGTTCAACCCCATTTCACAGATGAGAAACTGAGTCCCAGCCAGGGAAAGCGCTCAAGGTCACACAGGGAGTCAGTATTGAAGCAGGGATTCAAACCTGGGCCCTGAAACTCCAAAGCTAATGTTCTTCCCACAGCCTGACATGAGTGACCTGAAACAACACAAGATAGACTGGGGGAAGTTTTTTGTGTTCCTGGGACCCAGCAGCTCCCCCCTTTCACAACTAGTGGTGCCCAAGGTCCAAGGCAGGACAGCCCAAGGGCGAGCCTTCACTTCCCTGGGGAGTCAAATCTCAGCTACGTCTCAGCTAACTGGCCCAGGGGATAGAGTGCCAAACTTAGAGTCAGGGAGAGCTGAGTTCAAATCCATTCTCAGGTACTAGTACCAGCTGTGTGACCCTGGCAAAGTCATCTGCTTTCCTCAATTTCCTCATCTGCAAAATGCAGACAAGACAATCCTAGCATTTACCTCCCAGGGTTGTTATGAGGATCAAACGAGATCATGTTTGCAAAGTGCTAGTAGTCATCTTCATAGCCTGGCACAAGCGATTTCCTTCCTCTGGCCTCAGTTTCCTCCCCTGTATGATAAGGATGCTGTCCCAGCTAAACTCCAAATCTCCACACTCTCGGATACTTTCAGCATTAGCCATTCTAATGTGGCCGAATGGTTTGGACCTGGACGCAGCCCAAGTTACTGGGTCAGGCCAATGTCCCTGAGGATGAATGAGAGGGAGGTGGATCTGAGAGACCGAGAACAGCCACAGCCACCCAGGGAATGTGGAAAGTCGCTCAGGAGGCGCCAGCCAGAGAAGGGGTCTGAGGCCCACACTGGGGCTTCAGGCTCTGAATGGAAAGGAGGATCTCGCCCCCAAAATGTTGGGCTTCAGGCTTCCCCCTGGGGGGGGGCGAATGACCCCACACCAGTCACCCTTCCCCACAAAGGACTCACATGGACCTCATTTCCTAGGAGAGAGGAGCCCCATGAACCCACACAAGAGAAATCAAGCCCCCCACGTCCAGCACTCCTCCACTCTGGAAGTCTCTGGAGGCTCGAGGACTAACCACCCTTCTGCGTGCAAGAGATCTGGGGCCCCTTGACACTCATGTCCAGTGATACTGGGGATGGTGAGAAACCAGAGTTTCTATACCAAAGGCCCCCAAATAAATTTGCACTTGTCATAGACCTACCCTTCCACCTTTAGCTCACAGCAGCCACACCCTCATCATCGTCCCTGGACCAGGATGCTGCCAGGAGGCCAGTCCCCGGACCACATCAGTCCTCCTTGCACCCGCACATCACAGAACACAGGCCATTCCCAGAACTTCCCTGGAATCTCCATCCCTGCTACTCCTACCCCAGGATTAACCAGAAGAGAAAAGGAATCTGGTTGCCCACAAAGGGATTCCCTGACTCTGCCTTGGCAGAGAGGACCACCTCAGTGGGAAGGCCCAAAAGCATCCCCCTCAACCTAGGGTCCACCACCAGCCCAAAGGAAACCAGGGACAAGAAGGGCCCCAAGAACTAAGGGCCTTGAGGGCACACTGGAGAGCCCAGGAACGGGCCAGCTGGTGCCACTGCTGAGGGCTGGTGGCCCTCATACCCCCATGTCCCGTTGTTCTCCCTACCTCACCATGGCCCTGGGCCTCAGAGATGCAGCCAGAGACCTCCGTCTGCCTGCCCGTCCAGCTCTGAGGCAGACCAAGACGTTAGTCCACAAACCACAGGACACGAAGGGAGCAGAAGCCAGGGGGAGGGGGGAAAGGGGGCGGGGAGTGGGCGCCCTAATCGGGGACTTGGCTGAGCTCTGGCTGGGCGTGTGGCAGCCTGATAGGGGCATGGCCGGGGCCAAGGGGACAGGCCCGAGCTTCTGAGGGAGGAGGGACAGCTGGGGCCCGAGGTCTGGCTGGAGGGCAGCTCCAGGGAGCTGTGCCAAAGGGCCCCAGGACAGCAAGGCCCAGCCCAACTCATCTTTCCTCCAGGCCGGGCCAGCTCAGCTCAGGACATGGCAAGGGAGAGGGGGGGAGGAGGACGTGCAGGCGGTACGGAGGCTGCCATTCTGAACCAAATGGTATAGCCATGACCATGGAGTGCTGCTAACAGCTGGGGTCTGAGTGAGCCGCTTGGCCAGTCTTGGGAAGGCCCAGTCACAGCTTCCCAAGGTCAGGGACTAAGGCCAAGGACCAGAGAGCTGGGGCAGACCTTACACCTGGGTTAGTACAGGGGTAGGGCTGGGGAGGAGACTGGGAGAAGCCCATTTGGAGTCCCAAGGAGTTTGTAAGGCTCCTTGTCATCACAGGCTCCTGGAGCTGGAAGGGCTCACAGGCCATCCAGCTCAATGCTTCCGTTTACAAATGAGGGGTATAAGTGACTTACCCAAAGTTATCTAGACATTCAGTGGCAGAACCAGGATTTGAACCCAGGCCTTTTGACTCCAGAATCAGCACTCTGAATTCTATGGCATTGCCTCCTGAAGCCCTGCCCAAAGATAGAGCTGCATCTCACCCTTGACATTCCACCACCTAGCCGCCCCCCAGCTGCTTATTTCAGCACTCTGTTCCAGTCAGCAAGTCCTGCCCTAAGTCTGACCCAAGGCCATCCTGCTCTAGTCTCAGGTTATTCCTCTTAGAATAAGAAAAGAATAATAATAAGGTGGGGAGATGGAGACAGAGGGAGAAAGGGAGAGAGACAAAGAGAGATAGGGAGACAAAAAGACCCAAAGTGGGGAGCAGAGGAGAAAGAGATAGACACACAGAGACACATAGGGTGAGGGGGAAAGAGACAAAGGGAGAGAAAGTGGTAGACAGGGGGGAAGGAGAAAGAAAGGGAAACAGAGACTGAGAGAGGGAGAGAGGAAGAAAGAGTTACAGAGGGAGGAGAGAGGGAGAGAGAGAGATAGGGTGGGGAAGAGAGAGACATAGGGTGAGGGGAAGAGAGACAGAGGGAGATAAAGTGGTAGAGGAGGGAGAAAGAAAGGAAAATAGAGAGGAAGAGGGAGAAAGAGAAAGAGAGAGGGAATAAGAGAGGGAGAAAGAAACATACAGACAGAGTTTTGATGAGAGAGGGAGAGAAAGACAGAGACAAAAGGTGGGTGATAGTAGAGTAGAGAAGAGAAGAGAGAGGCAGAGAAAGGAGAGAGAAAAAGAGAGAAAGGAAAGGGAAAGGAGAGGGAAGGAGAAAGAGGGAGAGACAAAGAGAGGAGAGAAAAAGACACTGGGGGGAGAGAGATAGAGGAAGAGAGACAGAGACAGACACTGAGTGGAAAGAGAAGACAGAGACAAAGGCTGGCTGAGGGGAGGCATACAGAAAGAGAAAGAGACAGGCAGACAGAGAACGGGGAGAGAGGGAGAGAGACTGAGAGGGAGACACAGAAAGGAGGGAGGGAGGGAGGGAGGGCAGAGGCATCCACAGAGAAACACACATAGAGGAAAGGAGGGAAGGGATGTGAATGCATATTGTTAAGCAGCCACTTCCTTTCTGCCAGGCACTGTGTATTTACAAATACTCCCATTTTATGCTCACAGCTCAGGGAGGCAGGTGTTATAGTTATTTCCATTTTACAGTTGAGAAAATCGAGACAGACACGAAGCACCTTGCCCAGAGTCATAGCTAGGGAGTGTCTGGGGTAGAACTTGACCTTGGGTCTTGTTGACTCCAAGCCCAGTGTTCTGTGCGCTGAAACAGGCAAAGACAGATGGACAGAAATAAAGCGGTGGAGCAGGACCGGCCTAGCGTCCGAAGGCCCTGGCGCCTGCTTCCCTGCCATCCCCAGGCCCTTCGGCCCGGTCCAAGAAGCCCTTGCTGAGTCTGTGGCAGAGCTGTCCAGCTCCCAGGAAAAGGGGGACCTGTGGCCCCTGCCAGGGCTGTGCTGTGGTTTGACCCACCAAAGCCATTGATTAGAGCTGGGGGAGCCCTCAGATGCCAACCTCTGGTCCAATGTCCTCGGTACAGATGGGAAAGCTGAAGGCCAAGGCTCAGGTGTGCATGTGAGGCCTGGTTAAGGCAGTCATGAGATCCCATGATTTAGAGCTGAGGACTTTCGAGCATCATCTCATTTTACAGATGAGACTCAGAGATGGACCTGGAACTAGAAATTCATAAACGCAGGGAAAATTCAACTGAGCTGGTTGGGGGTGATGAGGAGGACAGATTGTCCCCCCACAGGACACTATATGCTCTATTCTACTGCGAAATGGGGGCAATCCATTTCCCAGAGAATCTGGTTCTTGACTTCTTGGGGGCAAAGGGGGTCCTCCAATCCCCTCCCTAGCCCCACCTGCCATGGCTCTGCTCACAGAAGTAAGATGATTTATCCAAGGTCACACAACTAGTATGTAGCAAAAGCAGAATTTGAACCGAGTACCTCTTCCTGAAAATTTGGGACATTTTTCATCCTGCCATATCCTATGTGGAATATTTTTAAGAGGATCCTGGTCTTGAGGGAATGGATTGGGCTCAGGGCTCTCTGGAGGCAAGGGCATCGATGAGGTGATTTCTAAAGCTTCCTGATTGCAGGGTAGGGGAGAGATAGGGCAGAGGAGAGGAGACACTGGAGGCTGAGGGCAGGGGGTACTCTCTCTCACTAGGCTCTCATCCAATATCTGGCAGGGACACTGGCCAAAGCCCTGTCCCCACCCCAGGCTTCCTCCATCCCCCTCTACCATGATCCAAAAGCAGGAGCCGAATTAAGAACATTAGGGTTAAATTGGGAGCCCTGGGCACTGGGACAGAGTCACTTTTAGCCCTGGGCAAGGACAGAAGAGCTATTTCTGCCTTCACACTTCATGAGGAATTTTTTTTGGGGGGGGGGGTAGTGGAGAATCCAAGGAGCTGGCACTCTAAGGATTTCAGTGGCTGTGTCTGGGACACCTGGAGCTTGGGGTGGGGGAGGGGGTGGCATGGCTAGCACTTTCCCTGCATGGGAGAGGGGCACACAGTGGGGTTCCGAAAAGTGGGAGGAGAGGATGATGCCAAGTCCCCATCTGCAACCAGGTCTACCAAAGACCTCAAGACTGTAAAGTCTGGACTAGATGATCTCTGGGGGTCCTCCCAACTCCGACTCTATGCTCTTATGACTTTGAGCAGGTCATGTTACCTCCCTAGGCCTCAGTTTCCTCATGTGCCAAATGAAATTGGACTAGCTGCCTTCTGAGGCCCCTCCAGCTCCAGATGTGTGATCTCTAAAATGGAGGAAATAATACCCATGCTATTACTTCCCAAGCATGTTGGGGGAACACTGAGAGCTGTTTGGTGATATGACATCACTTTCCCATCATCTGGCACTATCCCACAATTGAAACTCATTGAAAGTAGAGACTGTTTAATTTGTTTTTGTCTTGGGTGCCTAGCATGGGTCCTCAAAAATAGTAAGCACCTAATAATGCTTATGGGGTGAAAATGTCAACCATAATCACTGGGCTTTCCACATTTTCGAAGTCAGAGATGCAGAAGTACAGCTCTCCAGGGGGCACGGCTGTACCTACTAAATTTGATTTGGGGGCAAGGACTATAAAAAAGTGAGACTGAGTCAGCCCTCCATTGGGGAAGGATCCAACCTGGTGCTACAGAGGCAGAGAGTCCCTGAATACTGGTTCAAGGCTACTGCTAGAAAGGCTGAAGGGGAAAGGAGAGAGTTCACCTTTCTCCATGGAAGGACAGAAAAGGCCGTCAGCACTCTCTAAATTTGGCACCCTGTGGCAGAGCCCCAGTCACCCTGCCCTAGTTACAGCTGTGCCAAGGTGAAGTTAGCCCAGCCCTGCTCCACCCATTTGAAACCTGAGAAACGCCCTCTCCGTTTTACAGGTGGGGAGACTGAGGGGCAGAGAAGTTCACAGAGTGGGGACTGGCCTAGGGTAGGGATTTGCTTCCGTCCCCAGTGTCCTTCAGAGATTTTCGGACAGACCAACTCATAGGCTCATAAATTTAGAGCTAGAAGCCACTTAGTCCAACTCCTCATTTAACATAAGGGAAAACTGAGAGACAAAGAGGGGAAGTGATTTATCCAAGGTCTCACTTAGCTAAGATCTGAACCTAGGGTCTCTGATGACAAACCTAGTAATTTTTTCATTGTAACAAACTATCTCCCTGCTAGGTCAGGGAAATTTTTGTGGGGGAGGGGTGTGGAACCAAGAGTCAAGCTCCCTAAGCCACAATAATCCTCCTGACCACAGACAGGCCCTTCAGTCCCAGCTGTAAGCTTCCCATCCACCTCACCACCTCTCCCAAGGAAGGAGCATTGCCCTTCCAGGGCCACAGAAGATGCATGTGGTGTGATCCTAGAGAATGCTGGTCTGGTGTCATAGAACCTAGGTCCAGATCCTCGATAAGTGACTTACTTAGCATCTAACCATGGGAAAGTCCCTTCCCCTCTTGGGGCCTCAGTTTCCTCACGTGTCAAATGAGAGACTGAGAGATGATAGCTAAAGTCACTTTTAGCTCTAAGACCTATGATTCAGCCCGAAGAATGTACACTCTGTATGCTCCCAGACCCGGGGATTTCCATGGGCGATGATGGAAAATGGGGAGGTTCAGAACTGGGGCAGAAGCCCTGGCCAGGCTAAAAGATGATGGGCCTGGCCACTGGCCATCCTTAGGGTCTGTCCCCAAATGTTGCACGTTGGGAGGATTCCCAATTCTCCTTGTGAGAATGCCCCTCCCCAGGCCCAGGGACTTCAGCAATTCCCTCCCAGGAGACTGTCTAGAAGCCCTTCGGATCATCCTTCTCAGGCCCCGAAGGTCACAGAAGAGACAAGCCAGACATTTGGGGGACAGCCTCATCGATTCCCCTACTATGGCATGAAATAGCCTTTTCTTCTCCCCTTACTCCTCCCTACACTCCCAAGAATGCTGTGTCAGAGATCACAGCCCAGGGAGCAGGCTTCACAGTGTGGTGACCTGTCAGACACTTATTAAGCCCCTACTGTGTGCCAGGCATTGTGTCAAGGACTGAGGATACCAAAAAAGGGACAAAAGCTAGGACCTACCCTCAAGGAACGAAATCTAATGTACAAACAAACCATAGCCAGAAGCCAGATAATCAACAGAAAGAAACCACTGGAATCAAGGGGGTTAAGGAAAGGCTTTCTGGCCATTGGTGGCCTTATCCCTGACCATCCCAGTGGGTGCTTAGGATGGGACCACATTATTCCACACATCTCCTGCCTCTGTTGAACATGGGGTGGAAGAGCTGGTTCATCCTGGGAGGTTGCTTCAGGAAGGGAAAATAGAGATATTAAAAGGGACTGTCTCAGGTCCCAGATTCAAAGTTGGAAACCTGTCTGGCTCAAACCGCCCATTTTACAGAAAAGGAAGCTGAGGCCCTCAAATTAAAGTGATTTGCCCAAGGTCACCCAGTCACTCAAAGGGCAGAGGTGACCTTCTGTCTCTAAGGCTAGTCTGCAGTTCCAGAGCCCACCTTTCTGCAGTATTTTAAAGTTCACCCATAGTTTTACACATGTACACGTTGTATGACCTTGAGCAGCTGCCTGCCTCAGTTTCCCCAACTGTAAAATGGGGGAAATAATAATTTCTGTGAGGATCAAATGAGGTAATATTCATAACACCCTTGACAGAGTTTCTAGCACATAGTAGGTGCTATATAAAAATGCTAGCTAGTTGTTTTTGTTAATTATCTCATGTGATTTCCTACCTCAGTCATGGGTGGCAAAGACTAAATTGATTATTGTTGCCATTTTACAGATGAGAAAATTGAGGTAAAGTGATTTGTCCAGAATCACACAGCTAGCAAGTGTCTGAGGAGGGATTCAAACCTAGTTTTCTAGACACCAAGTTCAACACTTGGTCTACTGGTAAGTAAATAATCAAACTATGACCAACATGAGAGAGCTTTTGGGTATAGTACAGAGAGCACTAGATTTGGAGTCAGAGAAACTGGTCAGAATCCCAGTCCTGCTGTGTTCTGTAAGACCTTAGGCAAGTAACATTAACACCTTTGTACCTCAGTTTCCCCATCTGTCAAATGACAGGCTTGGACAAGATGATCAAGCTTTAGGCTGATTCCTAGGAGTCTTTTAAGAGACTGTTTGAGGGACAGGAGATATATACCCCTTCTCTCTAACGCAGAGCTGCCAGGGGGGCATGTGGCCCTTGTTCTCACCCTCCCACCTCCAGAGCCAGAACCCAGGCAGAAACAGCAGGAACTGGGCACTTCCTGCGAGAGTTTCCTTCTTCCCTCCCGCCTCAGACAGGAAGCATCAGCCTGGGCCCGACATCTGTCCTGTCCTCCCCCATTTCCTGTTGCTTTCATTCCCACCCACCCCCACCTCAACCCAGGAGAACCTGGTAGGTGGGAAGGGGAAGGCATGCCCCCAGTCCAAGCCTCTAACCTCCACCCCCATCCTGGGAGAACTAATTGAGGTGGGAGCTAAGAAAGGGACCCAGAATTCCCCATATCACACTTCCTATTCTAACCACTGAGCAGTGTAGGATATGGGACGTGAAGGGACAGAGAGGCAGTATCTCAAGGAGGGTGGGGGGTGGGGGTGGGGCAAAGGCTCCACTTAAGAAATCAGTCCTAGATCCAACGCAGAGAGGAACAGTATGGAACAGTGGAGGGAGCACTGGGTCACCTACTACTTTCTGTCAGAGGCCTTTTCCAGTCCCCCTCCCCCCCAGAGCTAAAGCCATCCCCACCTTAAAGCTACCCTCCATCTCTGGATGCATCTCATAGGTACTTGGTTATATGCCCACTGTCTTCTCCCTTAGATTGTAAGCTGCTTGAGGGTAGGGACGTTGCTTTTCTTTGTATTTTTAGAGTTTAGAACAGTGCTTGGCACACAGCAAGAGTTTAATAAATGCTTGGTCACCCATTGGCATCAGAGGGCTTCAGTTCAGACACCTGCCCAGCCATTTACCACCTGTCTGACTTTGGGCTAATGATTTTCCCTGAAGTCAGATAACCTCATTTTATCTGTAAATGAGGGGGGTTGGACTATGGAATGGAGAAGGGGCCTTTCAGCCCTAATTTTTTCATTTTTCATTCAGCACTAATTCCTTTTTCAGCCCTAAATTCTACCTTTTGCTCGAGATATTCCCAATCATACTCTGAGTGACCAGCCCTGCCCACGCCCCCACCCCATTCACAACTAGCTCCAGAATCAACTCCTAATGAAACACAGGATTCCCTTCCCACTTGGGAAGACGGGTCCAGAGATCCAACCCTTGTAAAAAGGGATGGGGGAGGAAGGCAAGGCCATGCTGGTCCTCTGTGAATCTGGGATCTGGAGTTTGAGAACTGGAGTCTTACAGCTCAGATCCCCAGACTGCTCCGTAGCAATCTTCCACCACCACCACCACCACCAAACAGCCCTAGGAAAGCTTCTCGGAACCCAAAAGATGACCAGGAAAAGGCTTGTAGACTTCTTGTGGCTCTGGGATTTGCACTGAGATCTGAGTTCAGATGGACTAGGGAGGGGACCTACTGGCTCCCAAAGCACCTGGGCAGTGCCCGTGGGCACCAGTAAGAGTTCCCAAGAGTACAGGAGAGGGGCTGTATGGTGACCAGAGCAGGGGGCAGAGGAACCAACTTGGGAGGAACTCCATTCCCTAGAAGTGAGCGCCCTTGGTCAAAGCACAGTTCACCCAGGCCTGGGTAATAGTCTGGCCCAGAGCACGGCTCTGGGAGGAGCCCATGGGGTGTGTGTGGTGAGGGGCGGGAGTGCAGGGGGCGGGTTGGCTGCAGACTCAAGCTTCCTGACTAGCCCTCCCCCCACCTCTACCTCCAGGGGTTGGAGGGCCCCAGGCACACAGCAGCGATTTGAGGGCTTCCTGCTGCTGTCCTGGGCTCAAGCATCCAGTAATTCAGTCTCTGGAGGAAGACGTACAACGGACGTCGAGGGTCCCAGAGGCCAGCCCTGAGGAGGTGAGTCAGTGGCCCAAGGGACTGGAGGGAGGGGATGGGTGGGGAGGAGTGTGGGAAGCAGGGCGAGGCCGCTGGGACTGGGGTGGAGGGTACTGGCCAAGGGGTCTACCGAGTTTCTTATGCTAGGTGTTCGGGTTGGGCGCATCTTCCAAATCCCAGCTCCGCTGAGGCAGCAGCCGCGGCTACGCGAGGGCGGACCGGCCCGCCCAGGGCTACTCAGCTCAAGGAAACCGGAGTGTTTCCTTTCTGACGGGCGGTGAGTCAGACCGTCCTGGGAACCTCGGCGGGACGGGAACCCAGGAGTCCTGGGAACCGGGACAGCCCCCAAAGCCCAAGTGGGGAGGGACGGGGGCTAAGCAGAGCCGGAATTGAGACAGTGTAGACCGAGCGCAGTGTAGACACCCCCTCCTCTAGGGCGGCCTCTCCTCCAGAGCCCGAAGGGAGTGCGCCCTCGGCCTCTCCGCCCCCCATCCACCCACGAAGGCGCCCACAGTAGCAAGAGGGTGGAGGTGGGGGAAAAGAGGAAGACAAAAATCCCTGCGCCGGCCCATTTCCCGAAGCAGGCAAATCGAGGTTCCCTGGACCAGCCCGGCCTTGGCCAGGAGCGCTCACCAGCAGCCGCTCGTTTCGTGTCTGGGACTGGTCGGTCTCTTCGGACACATGGGGATCCTGGGGCGGGAAGGGGGGGGGGACCTCCCTGCCCGAAGGCACCACCTTCAAAGATACGGATCGCGGCCCCAACCCACCCTCCGCGGGCTTGGGTTGGTGGGGACCCAGCCTGGGCAAGGCAAGGGAAGGTCGGGGCGAGGAGCTCACCTGCGGGAAGTCATGTCTCTACCACCCGGGGCCCCGGCTCCAGCGCCCCTTACACGCTCTGTGGACCGTCCCGGCCCGGCCACAGCCCTGCCCTCTTCGGCCCCGCCCCGGCCTACCACAGGACCCGCCCCTCCTCCGGACCCTCCCCTTCTGGGCCGCATATGGCCATGTCACGCCTTTTTCCTCCAGCAATCTCCTCCTCCTTTAGCCTTATATGGGCCCTGGAACCACGTGGCCGCCCCGGGAGGTCCCTCCCTCCCATGGAGGGCCACACTTCCCCCCTCCAGAGCCTGGTCCCCAGTCGTCAAGTCCGCCGCCCTTAAAGGGACCGCGCCACCCCAATCTGGTTTCCTGAAAAGTGGAAGGGAGCCGCCTCTAAGAGCGGTGTCCAGCCTGACTCCCCTGAGCGGTCCACAGGCTCGGTCATGTTTCCCAAGTGCACCTCGCTAGAAAGGAAAAAGCAGCTTTTGCGCACTTTCTTTTTTGAAATTCTGACTCAGTTTCTCCATTCGCACAGCCTCAGCTCAAGTAGTTTCGGGGCTGATTTCTCCAGGAGGAGGAGATCCTGCGGACAACTGCCTTTTCCTCCTCTCACTTCCCGGGACCTAGGTTGGGAGACTGGGGAAGTCTGTCAGACTGACTTCCCCGGGGCCCGGGGTTGGTGCTGCAGCAGTGTCGGGGGAGGCCCCCACCTACCCACACACAGACGCACACACCCCACCAGATCCAAATTCATTCTAACCCGAGGCAAGGGAGGTGAGGATGCTGGTGCCCAGCCCTGAGCCTCCCCCAGCCCCTGCCAGAGAATGCCTCCCCTCCCCCTGGCAACCCTCCCTTTCCAGCTATTAATAACTCCCAAAGCCTCATCATTTACTAAATATACCCCCAGGCATGGGGTTAGGCCCCCAGGCAGCCGGCTCTTCCCACAGGTGCTGGCCAAGGTTGCTGTCCCTCCCCCAAGCGGTCCTAGCCAGAGTTACCTCCAGTTTGGCTTCCAGGAAGGGTCACCAAAGGTGAGAAGAGGAGAGGAGAGACCCTCAACTGGACCCGGAGCTAGCTGCCCAGCTGTTCCTGGAAGGGGGAGGCAGTTTCTAGGTATCACAATCTGACCTACATGTACCCCTTGTATGTTACTGGCTGAAAATCGGCTGCAACAAAATATAAAATATAAAAATATGAAGGTGTAGATGGCCGTCCCCTAATCCTATGAAGGATCCCCATATTCCCCGGTCGCTCCCATCATTCCCTGTTGATTCCATACAGATTATATTTCAGTGGGCTCAGTCGGAAAGATCCAATGGCTTCCATCGAGCAGGAGAGTTAAGGTCCACTTAGGAATGGCCACAGTTCATAGTGGGACTGAATAGTGAGTGTGAGAGAGAAGGGCAGAGAAGGGGAGACCACTCCAGGCTGTACTTAGCACAGTGCCTAGCCTTGGCAGGCATTTACAAAATGCTCATAGACTGACTGACCCAGAAGAGGTGAAATCCGTTCCACCTAAACCTTGGAGAATGGGTGGGTTTCAACAGATGGAAACTTTGGCCTGAAGGGGAGAGGGCCTTGAGGACTTGAGTTGGAGGGAAGGCCATCCTAAGGTTCTTTGGAGAGGAAATGATATTTCAGTGCCACAATGATGGAGGGCTAGGAATGGGGGGGGGGGGGGGCAGGGAGATATTCATTCAATAGCATAATTCAATCAAGCATAGTCAATCCACTGAGCTGGGGCCTGAGGATGACACAAAGATTTAAAAAATGACACAGTCCCTACCCTCAAGAAGCTTATAGTCCGCTTCATGGGGAATTATCAGATGGGTTACTTATGTGTAGGACTTTTATAAATATGATTGTGGTGGGGTGTGTGAAAGGTTAAAGAAGTCCCCTCCCTTCTTACCTGTTGCCCTCTCTTTCACTCCTACATACAAGATGAGAATAATATCTCTCAAGGATGATGGTCTAGGAAGACAGGCAGAGGAAGGACAATGTCCTTGAAGAAAAATGCCCAGTGAGGACAATGACCTTTTGAGGATTGTCCCTTAGAGATGATGCCCAGTGAAGGGGACAATGTCCATGGAGGATAATGTCCAATGAAGGTAGTATTATTCTAGGACAATTTCCATCAAGGATAATGCCCAATGAGGGTAATGTCCAACAATGGGAACACCAGTCCAGGATAAGGGCCACCCAAGGATGCCTGGTGAAGTCAGGTTAATTCTAGTGGCTAAGGGGGAGTTGCCAGTAGACTTGCCTTGGGGGTAGGGAAAGCCCAGACTTGGAGCCTTGGAGCCACCCTTCCACCCCCACCCCCCCTTCATGGAGCCTGAGCACTCTGGAGAAGCATTACATCCTAAAGATCCACAAGATAGATAATGGATCTCCATCCTCTACCCTGGGGAGTAATTCCTCCTTATCCATGTTTCCCTTCCAAGAACCTCAGAAGTCTTTCCGGGCATCAGCTCCTTAGTGGAGGGCAGGCAGAGGAGGGGGCTGGGTAAATGGTAGAGAGTGACTGAGAAGGGGCAGATCGGGGGCCGAAGGAGGGGTACAGCCAAAATTTCAGTTTCAGGAAGGGTAGAAGTTGTCGTGGGGGTGGGAGGAATTCGGACGCCCCCCAGACTGGTGGGGCCAAAGGAAAAAGAAGGAGGCTCATAGGAGTCCCCTCTGTGTAAGCCCATTCTGCCCAGTTTGACCCAGGACGACGACATCAGCCACAAGCCCTTGGGAAGGAGAGGGGGTTGGGAATCTGCTAATTTGGCCTCGGGTATATCACTAAGCTGATAATAGGAAATCTCACCTTTCCCAAAGCCCCCAGGACTGCCTGACTTGGGGAGAAGGTGTTTGACCCAGACACACAGAACTTGGGGGATGAGGGCAGCTTGAAAGGTCTTTCAAGGTGAAGCTCCCTAGCTTAAAGAGGCCATCTCACCTATCCCCCAGCTGCTGGGCTAAAGACTTTCTGTCCAAATTAGTCCATCCCCCTGCCTCACAACCCTCCTGGCTAGGGATGGGCTGCCCTGAATTCCTCCCAATGGAGGCCAAAAATGACCCCATCCATTCTCTCTGATCCTGCACAAGCCTCCAAATTAATTTCCTAAAATACTACCTTCTTTGGGGCACCAAACACTCATGTTTAAAAAACTTTCTCAGCTTCTTTTTGCCTACCACCCATTCATTAAACATTTAGAGAATAACCAAATTTGGGTGTGGGAAGAGATCTCAGCGGCCATCTGATAGATAGAACCCAGACCTGAGCAAAACCCCCCTCATCAAGTAAGTTGTGACTTACCCAATGAATGGGACCTCCCACTGGCCTCCCAAGGAAATCCATTCCTCTAACACAGCTCTAATTGCTGCCAAGTTTTTTCTGTCTATTAAGGCAAATTTGCCTCCTTGTATCTTCTGCTGGGTGGGACCAAGCAAAATCAGGCCAATCTGTCTTCCAGACCTCAGCCCTTCAAACATCTGAAGGCAGCTTCAAGGCCCTTTGGAGTCTTCTCCAAACTGAACATGTCCAGTCTATCTGCTGTGAGGGATACAGGACAGAGGCAGTCACTGATCCTTTGGGGAGCAGATGAGATTTTATTGTTCGCTGTTATTCCGTCGTTTCGGTCATGTCTTTCTCTTCCTGACCCCATCTGGGATTCTCTTGGCAAAGATGCTAGAGCGATTTGCCATTTCCTTCTCCAGTTCATTTTTACAGATGCCGAAACTAAGGCAAACAGGGTGAAGTGACTTACCCAGGGTCACACAGCTAGCAAGTGTTTGAGGCCAGATTTGAACTCATGAAGATGAGTCTTCCTGATTCCAAACCACTTTGCCACCTAGCAGCCCTAAGGCACAACCACTATTCCTTTAGGGATCAGATGAGATAATGTATGGAAAATGCTTTCTAAATTTTAAAGTACTACCTATTTTTCCGTGATCAGTTTTCGGGAGACTTAGCATGTAAACTCCTTGAAAGCAAGCAATATCATTTTTAAATCTTTGTATCCTCAGAGCCCTCTGGGCAGTGTGGCAAATGACTAGAGAGACAGCCTTGAGACAAAGACCTCATTTAAAGATCTCTAGGCAATGCTCTGTGCTAACTGGCATTGACATCCTCACCAGTTCCTTCAATCAGTGAAATTAAAGTTCCAATACCCATTTCCAATGTCAGGCATAGAGTAGGCAACTAATATCACTTTTTGACTGATAGCACAGCAGATCTAAATTCAGCCTATCATTCAAGGCCTCCCTTGAAATTCGATCCCTTCCTACCCATGACTTATCTTCCAGTGTTCTCTTCTAGTGATGTCCCCACAATCCTCAAGCCTCATCTCCTCATACACACTTAAAATGCCCCAACTCCCATCTGTCCTGAAGCCAGCTCCAACCTCACCATCAGAGCAGCCCAGATAAGCCTTGATCCCCAGCCTCCTTGGAGCTGGGACACTTTCAGCCTGCACCAGCACTAGCACCAGAACCAGCCTGCCATTTCCTAGAATGCTCTGGTGAGTTCTCTCTCATCTTGACTCAGGAGAGCCAGAGTAGCCCAGCACAGGTGTGGGCACTCAGGACACTGAATGACCTAGAAGGAAACAGCATGAAGTATCGGACAATCTATGTTCTCAGGCAGTGTACTCGGAATTAAGATTTGGGTTTAAATTTTACCTGGGATTCATAACTGGGTTACCCCTGACAAGTGACATCAGTCTGTCTGGGCCTTGGTTCCCTCATCTGTTGCACTGTGTTGTTTGCCCTTCATTTTGGAGGGGCCCAATGAGACGCCATGGGTGATATCTTGCACCAGAATTGGGCTGAAGTAAGGTATCGGTACACACAGTCATCAGCCTCACTCTCTCTCCCAGAATCACTGAAGTCCAGGACAAAAGGATTCAGTGGATGGTCTTGGTGTCACCAATGTCTGATCACAGTCTAAGTATGCCACAGTGCGGGCTTCAGCCGCCTTCATGGCTATCGGAACAAATGGTTCTCATCCCCCCCATTCTGCTGCTTTTCACATACTTGGGGTAGCCATCCCCTAACTCACCGATGGGTTTGAGGCCTGTCAGTTGCCCTCAACCTGGCTTAGCCCATCTGGTTTTTACCAAGGTGGGGCTGCTGCACATTCCACAGCATGAGTTGGGTGAAGGTAGACACCAAGGGTGGATGAGAATCCCCGAAAAGGGCTCTTCAAGCCTTCACATCAGAGCTACTGGCCCTCCCTGACTACCCCATGATCCGCTTCCTTGTCTAAGGGGGAACTCAAAGCCTGCATAGCCCCTCTGAGTCTGAGAGGATCCTTGATCTGAACCCCATTGGCTAGGTACAGTCTTGTGAAGAGGTGCATGTACCTCACAGAGGTGGGTTGAGAATAGCTGGGCACTCTTAGTGGTCTCTAGCCTGGTCTAGGTGGGACTGGAGACAGAAGAGAAAGAAGGCTTCTCACCCTTCCCCTTTCCCACATAATCTCACAAGACACAAAAACTCATTTTCAAGTTTTCAAACTTTATTTCATGGCGACTGACAAAAGACACACATAAAGTTAGTAATGGTTACATCATGCTGAGTTGGGGTGGGGAGGCCTGGAGGCCATTGCCCAAACCAGAAGAGAGCAGGGGCTAGGCCTACCTTGGTGTGGCATGGAGAGGTGTGGTGTGGCATGGCGTGGTCCCAGCCCCTCCTCCCAACCCCCAACACCCCCCCCCCAATAGGCCTCCTGGCTTCTCTTACAAACAGAAAATTAAGTGTCTACCAGGCCCGGTCTCCTGAGGGACTGTGCCCAGCTGGGGTGGGGATGGAAATGGGGAGAGGGCACAGGGAAACAAGGACACAAATGCTGCATTTTAAGGCGTTTCTGATGCCAGCAAACACCACCACTCTCCTCCCCCCAATATCTGGGAAAATTTCCTGGGGTCCAGTGTTATTCCCAACATGTGGGATTGCAAGACCCCCTCCCGGGAAGAGAGAGAGGAAAAAACCCATGGCCATATCTCCTCACTTGTAAGGTGCAGCCCCTCCAGCAGATCCCTCCACCACCATCCCCTACTCCAATACCTCTCTCCCTCTTTTTCCTGGGAGGAGTCCCCACCCCCATCCCACCCTTCTGTTCTCCCCTATGGCAACAGGACCAGGGAAGGGGACCAAATGAAGGGCTCCAGCTTTGAGATAGGGCACTCCCTAGGCTCTGGCACCCAGGGACAATGAATGGATTGGAAAGCAGGTCCCCTTCCCCTCCCCTCACTTCACCACCCTCACAGAGAAATCATTCTTTCTGAAAGACAGCTTTAAGAGCCACTTACAGTTTCTGCTCCCTCTGAGACTTCCTTGCCCCCCAACTCGAGTGCTGAAAAATGAGGGTGGGGAGGGGATAAAAGTCCAAATCCCAGATGTCCTTTCTTCCAAAGGTCACCATCATTACTCCAGTAAAAGCCACAAGCCACACCCATTCTCTTCAAGTTCAAAAAATGGGCCCCATGGGACCACTGCCTGAGGTGTTTCTGATGTGAGAGAAAGACCATGTTTGGAAGGCCAAGGGCGGAGAAGTGCAGGCAGCTGGTGTGTGAAAAACTGGGGACTTCAGAATGATCTTCCCTTGGCTGGCAGAGCAAGGCCCCAACAGTGTCTGGCTCCTCTCCTCTCTGCAGGAGTGAGGCCCATCCGCCCACATTCAGATACAACGACCAGGCAGGAGAGGGGTGGATTGGTCCTCACCCCCAGAGCACAGGGGTCCAAGCCAGGCTGGGAAGTATGGGAAGAGAGCCCCACAGGCTCTTTGGGCCCCACAAGTCAGATCAATCCTAAGTCACAGTATTGGCACCAAGCAGGCCCGAGGGCTCTGGCCCCTGAGCCTTGGATGTCCCCCAGGGTAAGGAAGACTGGAGGCTGGGCCCAGGTGGAAGGTACAGCAGAGGGCAGAAATCATCCTCCCCTGCCTCTCACCTCCCCAGAACAGAGCTCACTCATGCTGTCAGGCAGTGAGGGAATCGCGAGCTGTTTCCATCCAGCCTCAGTGAAGCATGCCCCGGGCACTGAGCTTCAGGCCATCTGAGCACAGGCAGCATTGGCCTGTGTGTGTGTGTGTGTGTGTGTGTGTGTGTGTGTGTGTGTACACACAAGAGACTGTCGGTAGAGGAGAATAAGGTAGGGATGGGAAGAAGGATGACAGTGCATTAAAAAATAACAGATAAAGTCAGACTCTTACGCACATAAATTACAACACGAAAGACTGATGAAAGGGGAGCGAGGGGGTGGTGTGGAGGGCGAGGACCCAGGCTAGCTTGTGTCCCTCTGGCCCGGCCCTCTCTCAGCCGGGCCTGACCCATCTTTGTCCTCCTTGGGTGCAAAAGGAGGAGGGAAAGAGACAACAGGGCCTGGACAAAGCCGCTGGGAGAGAGCCCACAGTCTGTCAGGCCCAGGCCCTTGTGTGGCTGCCCCTGGGGTGGGGCCCTCCAGATGTCCAAAGAGTCGGTCGGGACCCAGGACCCTCCCCAGACTGGAGGCCAGTGGAGGGTAGCTCTCACCAGAGCAGGGGTAGAGGGAGGTCTGCATTTCCTCCATCCCCTGACAGGCAAGCAGGGGGGAAATTATATATTAAAAAAAGCCATGAGTTTACAAAAATAGAAAATAATTACAACAACTGGCAGGAGGCAGGACCGGAGGTGGACAGGGGCATCATGGGGCCGAGCAATGCCGGAGGGCAGGCTTATGTAGGGCGTCCTCTGCCAGGTGCAGCTCCTTCTGGCCGACCACCACTCCCCGCAAGCAGCCCACGAAGCCCGTGCTGTATGCCTTGGGGAGGCTGTGTGCCACAGTCAACTTCTCCAGGCCCCCTGGGTGAGACAGCAGGTCAGTCAAACCAGGCAAGCACTGGATGCCTCTATGCCCTGACACCCCTTCCTCCCTTGCAACCTGCTGCCACCCCACAGTCCATACACCCTCCCACTGTCAGGGGGAATGGCTACAGGAGTGAGCTGACCTGAGGGAAGAGATGAAAAGAAGCTGCAAACATTAAAAAGAGGAGAGAATGCCCCTTCCTCCCTTCTTTGAAGAGGTGAGGGAGGGGGGCTAAGGGTGCAGAACATGGCATACATTGCAGACTCGGTTGATGGGCTGGTTGGTTTGGTTAAATTTTATCCCCCTTTTTTTCTTCCTTTGGTTACAAGGGAGCAGGATGGGGACAGAAGTGGAGAAGGGAATCACAAATATAGGTGAATATTTGAGGGGGGGGGAGGTTTCAAGAAAGGAAAGTTTTTGTATGAACAAAAGAGATCAATAACAATTTTAAATCTAAATAAAAACAAGCTGTGCACAGCCTAAGAGCCCAAGGAGCTTCTGAGTAGCCAGAGACGTGTGACAATAAGCCACATGTCCACGGGCCTGGGCATCGTGAAGTGCCCCATATGCAATTCGTCTGCTTGAGACCTGTAGGGAATAGAGGTCCATTTCACAGAAGAGGAAAGTGCAGCTCAGACAGTGAGTACGTGAGTACCCACAGCTTCCTAATTCCAAGTCCAGCAGAAATGATTCTTGGATTTCTGTCTGCTCCTCAGCGTGGTATGCAGAGAAGAGAAATGGGCACTTGACTGAAATGCTACTGATGTCACATGTGCCTGGAGGAGCTGACCCATCCCCCTATCTACCTAGAGCTCATTCCCTCCAGTGGAGGTGAGAGCTGAAGAGATAACCCATTACCCCATCACTTCCAGGCTCATTGGGTTGGTAAGAAATGTCTGGTGATTGACTGAAGGAAACCCTAAAGTGCCACCACTATTATTATTGTCAGGACAGAGGGACCTCCTAAGAAATGTCTTTCCCTTTTCCCTCCCCATCCCTTCCACCTCCCAGTTGCAGCTCACCCAGCCAGA
>NW_027187400.1:39750092-39772986 GCF_028583685.1 Petaurus breviceps papuanus
GGTTAAATCCCTCTCCTATCTGTTTCTGTGTGGTTGTATGTGTGTGTTTATATGCATGCGACATGTCCCAGGGCACAAAGGTGGGCATGCCTCTGTGTGCCTGCATATTGGTATGCAGTTGTGTGTACACATGAGTGTTTCTGGCAGTATGTGCAGGTGTGTGCATATCTGAGTGTGAGTGTGTCTCTGAATATGTGTGTGTGCCAGTCCCTGTGTGAGCATGCCCCTCACCATACAGTACATGAGAATAATGCCTGTGTAGGCCCTAAGGGTCAGCATGTATACATATCTGTACATACATGTAGCATGTGCATTTGGGCATGGGGTCATACCATGCACGGTCTAACAAATTTAAACTAAGAGTGGGTTTAGGTTCTAGCTGCCTCCTCTCTTATCCCAGGGCAGGTTCAATCAGTGTTAATCTGTGTCTCTGCCACCATCCCTTGGGGCTCTGTGAGGCCCCTTTCCCATTACTCTTCAGTCTCCAGCGCTGAGCCTGACAGGGCCAGGCCTCTCTCCTCTAGGGACACCCAAGGCCAGGATTCCTGCTTCTGCTGGGGGCCAGGCTGCTGTCTGGGCCTGCCTGCCTACCCTCCCACCTGCCTGCCTGCCTGCCCACTGGCTGAAGCATCTCAGCCACCCCCTACAGCTGTCCCTGCTCTGGCCTGGTCTGGCCCACCCTGTGCTGTAAATAACCAAGCTGTGTCCCCGGGGCAGGCCTGGGCATTCTCCCCACCCCCACTAGCCATTCCTAGAATCTGGGACAGGCAAGTCTGGGCACAGCCGGTACCCCCTACCCCGGCTCTCACCTCTATTATTAGCCGCAGGGCCAGTGGGCCAAGCTGGGCCAATGCCCGAGACAGCCGGCCTCTGGCCTGTGCAGCTGTCCTCCCCAGTCCCCTCAGCCCCAGCTCCTGCTGACCTAGAGGCCTTGACACGCAGCCAGCGGTTGGTGTTAACAGGCACTGTGGAGCGCAGTACAACGGGCTGGGAGCCCAGGTCATAGGTCATCTGCAGGCGGCCATTCACGATGGCCAGCGCGATGTAATCGGCCCTCTCGGTGCCCTTGCCACTCCACAGCACCAATCCCTGCATGGCCTCTGTCCGCAGGCTCAGCTCAAAGTGGTTCTCCTGTAGGGCCTTCTCGCTGTGGGGTGGAGGACAGGACAGGCTGTCAGGGACCTGCGGGGGGAGGAGGGGGGGAATGACAGCCCAGAAGGACCAGGAAGGGAGCGGCTGCCCCTCAGGCAGCAACACGGCAAGTCTAGACATGCACGGAGATAGAGGGGAGGCAGAGACATACTGGGAAGGACAAGAGAAACTGAGACACAAAGAGAAGGATCCAAGAGACAGAGGAAATGGCAAAGGAGTTCAGAGGCCCAGACACTGGAAGACACACAAGTGACTGAGACAGAGAGAGACATGAAGAGGCGGAGGGAGGCAGGCAGGCAGGGAGGCCACAGCGGGCTGGGCACTTGGGTACACGCTCACCTGGAAAGGACCCCGGAGTCCAGAGCATCAGGGCTTAGAAGCAAGAAGAGAGGGAGGGAAGCAGTAAGCAGGGACAGAGGAAGCCTGAGCGGGGCAGGGAGGCCAGGGGAGGACGAGGCTGAGGGAGCCCCCTGGGGGGAGGCCAGAGGCCCAAGACCAAGGAACCCAGGGAAGTGATGGGAAAAGGAGGAAGTTGCTTCCCCCCACCCCAGGGCTTCTGGGGATGAAGGGGCACACTAGTCTGAGTCCTTCCCTTCCTGGGGAATAGAAGGCCCTCCCCGAAAGGAATGGGCCCTCCAAAAGGTGGCTCAGGTCAGCCCTTTACCTTGGGGTAGACCTCCCCACAATCGAGTCCTAGTACATGGTTATTCCAGGGGGACCTGGGGTGGGGGGGTGCTAGCATAACTGGGTCTGTCTTGGGTGCAGGAAGGGATCACTAGGCCTTTCCTTCCCCCTCTCCGGGGTCCTGGAGAAACCCCATAGGAATAGGCCTGCCAATTCTCCCCAAATCAGAGAACTGGGAGAGTCTTAATAATGGGACTTCCTATGGGGAATGGGACAGTCTGTGGCCAGGCCACTGGAAGCATGCAGATGCTATGCAGCCTGCGGCCCCAGGGCCAGACAGAGCCCAACTCTTAGCTCCCAAAAGGGAGGAGGACGGATGGGATGAAGCAGGATGGGAGGTCGGGGGATGTCTTGTGGGGGAAACACAGCATACCAAGCACGCTAACACGCATGTGTGCTACACAGAGACAAACATGTCCCCAGTCACGGGTGTACACGTACAATGTCCTTAGGGGCATTGTAAGAAACAGGTAGACCCTCATCACTGAGAGAACGCTGGCAAGATCTCCCTGAAACAAAAACTAACCTAGCTCAGCCAGACTCACTGGGGTCTGAGAACTGGTACCAGCCTCACACATGTGGAAGACAGGGAAACTGAGGCTCAAGAGAGAGGCAGAGCCTCCTAACAGTCAGGAAAGTTTTTCCTGACACCTGACCCAAATCTGCCCCAGCTCTGAACCACATTCCCTGCCATCTTCTCTGCTCCCACCAGCTCTGGCCCCTGCCCTGGGCATGTCTCCCTAGCTGAGGGTAGGCCTTTAGGGATAGGAAATGTATGGATGGATGGCCCATGAAGTGGAGGGGCAGTGCACTGGCCTGGGGATGGTTGGGTAGCATGAGGATGGTGAGACTGGGGATGCTTGATGGGGGCCCTGCAGCTAGGGCCAAGGGGCTTGGAGGTTGGCCAGTGGGCAAATGAAGACAGGGAGCCCTAAATGGCCTCGGAAGATTGGCAGGGGCAAGGGGGGGTGACCTGTAGGACCCCTGAGGATAAGGAGTCTGAGAATGAATGGAATGCCCCGTAAGCTGGCTGACCTATGAGAATGGGGGCTGGGGGAGAGGGGAAAGGTCAGGGGCTGGAGCATGACTGCATGATCAATGGGGATGGTAGGTGTCTAATGAGAAGGGTAGGGCTACTGAGCTACTTACGCTGGGATCTCATTGGTCAGTTCGCTTGGAAACAGAAACAAGGACAGTGAGAAGACAGGACACAGACAGGCAGTTGGGGATAGAAGACAGACAGAGAGACAGCAGAGACATCCAGAAAGTGCAGAGGGCCAGGCTAGTAAGGGAGATGGGGGCCAACTGGAAAGTAGGAAGGACAACGGGAAAGAGCGAGACACTGCTCCCCACCCCAGGCTAGGAGCAGGGAGGAATCTGTTCAGGGATGCTGATGGTGGCCCCCACCTCCCCCTGTGCTCTCCCTCCCAGTCTTCTTGGAAGCTGCTGGGAGTCCTGGAGGCAGCTGGCCAGGGGCCCAGTGGGAGGCAAGGGGAGCCAGGGAGGCATTACCTGGTGGTCACCGCATTGTGATATTCAATGAAGGTGCGTCCATCAAAGGCGATGGAGTCCAGATCAGCAGCCGACTTCTCGATCAGTCCTGGGTACGGTGGGGTGAGGAAGAAAGAGTTAGGACCACTACTTTAGAGCCAGAAGGGACCTCGGGAGTCTTCTGGTTTGACTCCATTTTGCTGGGAAAAACTGTCCCCCCAAATATGAAATTCTTGCTCACAAGTTCACAGGTAGGAAGAGGCTGGGTTGGGATTTGAACCCAGGCCAGCTAGCACCAGCTTACTTCCTACTGCACCATGCTCCTTCCCCTTCTAACCCTCACCTCCTTTCTTTCCTGGGTCTAACCTGAGTCTCTCTAACTATGGAGGAAGAAAGCCAATGTGGTACAGCTCTGTCTTGCCAGGCTTCTCTCCCAAACCACCCCCTAACCAAGCCCCGGCCTCACCCTTCTCGCAGTGGGCCCCCGAGAAGCCCCCAGGGCACAGGCACTCATAGGTGTCCTGCTGGGGAGAGCAGGAGCCCCCATTGAGGCAGGGCTGGCCCGAGGCCCGGGTACAGGGGTGGTCAGGGAAGGAGGAGATCTCAACAGCATCCAGGACATTCTCTCTCCTCAACAGCTGGCGGCCCTTCAGTGAGATCTGGAGGCAAGGGAGAGAAACGAGAGGGGTGGATGCTCTCTGGGAGCCACACCCCACCTCTGGCTCCCCTGCTCGGAGTTGCAGGAGGGAAAAGGTCTTCCCCTTCCTATACCTAGGGCAGCTCTTACCATCTGGATGGCCCCGTCAAAGCCTCCAGAGACAGCAGCTGCACGGGCCAATTTGCTGAAGTCAGGAGCACCTCCGACATAGAGTGGTTCCTTCAAGTTGAGGACAGTATGTGGCATCTGGGTGGGGCAGTGGGGGGAGGGAGGAGACCATGAGAATCTGAGTCAGAAGCCCAGACTGTATCTCACATGCCTTCCCTTGAGTCTGAAAGACCCTAGGGACAAACTTAAGACACCCCCCCACCCACTAACATCCCCATCCCTAGCCCCAAAGACAATGTCTCTACCCAGGCTTCATTGGAACACACAGAAATGGCTGACAAGGGGGTATCACTAGATGCAGGGCAGGAAGCCAAGAATGGCAGAGGAGGGACATGGAGACAGCTATTCTAGACACAGGATCTGAGTGAAGATGAGGTGAGCAATGGGAGACAACAAGGGATAGGAGGAAGGTGGCTAAATTAACGATTCAGCTCATAGAGTAGAGATTCAGAGCTGGAAGGGACCTCAAGGTCGGCCAGTCCAACGCCCTCACTTTCTAATGAGGCCCAGAGAAGTCAAGACAGTCAATCAACCACGCATTTGTAAAGCACCTACTATGTGCTGAGCACGGGGAACACAAAGACCAAAATAAAAGAATTCCAGCTCTCAAGGAGCTTGCAAATAGTAAAGGGAGAGAAACATGATTTGAAGCCAGGCTCTACCCCCAACTTCAACAAGCAGCCAGGACTCAGCCTAAGTGTCTCCTGTGTTCACAGGAGACAGGCTAGTGCTGGGGATGCTTCTTGCTTTGATTTAGTCGGTCTGGGAAATCTCTCCACTGGTGCAGGATTGCAACCCCTCAGTCAGTCCCTTGGGAGATGGTCTTCTCAAGTTGCTGGGGCCAAAAAATTCCCCCGCTACCACCCATCTGATAACCAGCCTCTCTAAACTTAGGCCAGCTGGGCCTCAGACCAGATTAGCCTCTCCAGCTTGAGTCTGCAGGCACAACCTTCAAGACCAGTCACTTCCGTACGCCAAAGAGGGACTGGAGCAGAGTCAATGAGCTAGCCCTGCCCTCCAGGAGCTTACAGGCTAGTGAGGATTTGGGGTGGGAGGAGGAGGGTTGAGGAAGGGACATGTCCACAGATAACTACAGGTCAGGTTAGAATGATGTCAGGTTATAGGACAGGGCAAACAGAAGCAATACTTATCTGTACCTTTCGGGATTTCTGAAATCCGGAGGGGGGCAATGCAGAGAGAGGGCGAGAAAGGAAGAAGCAAGGAGGGAAAAGAGCAAAGACAGACAGACAGACAGACAGAGACAGGGAGAGACAGACAGGGAGAGAGAGAAAATAGATCAGTAGGATAATGTCAGGGGGTCCCAAGGGGCAAGGGAGGCCAGCAGTGGGGAGGAGTGAGGAGGGGGATCCCATAGACCATCCCCCATAGTTAGAGATCTAAGCAGAAGAGGGACATGGAATTGTAGGGGGGGGCAGCAGAAATATAAGAACTTTTCAGGATTACTTGGGAAAATGACAGCTTATAGGAGGAGGAGTGGGGAGAGCCCCCTCCCCCCAGGTACCCCATCCAACCTCCAGGGTCCCAACAGCCCCTTTCCCCAGACCAGTTCTCTGCCTGTCCCCCCATTCACCCTCCAGCTAGAGTCCCAGGGGAGGGGGTCTGGCCTATCCAGCTGTGATAGTCAGGGGTAGGGTGGAGCCCCCCATTCCAAGCCCCCCTACCAGCCTGCTCTAAGCCTCCTGCCAGTTCACTTACTGGGGATTCTCCCAGGACTCTTTCCCCATCATTGATCCACATGGCCCCCTTCCTCCCATTCCGCTCCAGAGAGACTTGGGTCCATTTGTTCAGGGTGATGGGCTCCTTGCTCCTGATGGGTGAGAGAAAAGGCATTAGAACAGTTAGCCCAACTCAGGGCTCTCTCGACCCTGTCCAGCCAGCCCTGACCCAGACCTCAGTCTCCCCTGTCTGGCCCAGCTGCCAGCACAGTCCCAACCCTGGTCAGTCACCTGATGACTGCGGCCCCCTTGCCCAGATCATAACGATATTCCAGATGCCCTCCGTGCAGGGCCAGGGACACGAAGTCGCCTTTCCCATCTGTCTTCTGCCCATTGTAGAACAGGACGCCCGTGGGACTCCGGGCCAGGAATACCACTTCCATGGCCATCTTCTCCCTGTGGCAGTTGGGAAGTCATCACAACCGTGCCCTAGCCTCAGGACCCTCACCATGACATCCTCCCCTAGGCCTCAGCTGGCCTGTGGGGAGAGCCAGGAGCCAGACCAGAAGTGCCCTTCCCACCTCCCACCGTGGGCCTCAGACCTCCTCAATCCCCCTAAAACTGACTCTCAACCCCAGCTTCTCTCACCCTCGGACGTCTCCGAAGGTGTGCAGGCCTTTTAGCTCCAGGTAGGAAAAGCCGTTGAAGGTAGGAAGGAAGGGCCTGGATGGGTCTTGCTCTGTGACTGAGGAATGGGTGAGAGGGAAGTAAGGAGGCTTATACCAGGCACAGCCTTCAAGACCACAGTCCATGCTTGTCCGGCACATGGCCTGGCTTCCCTCCCACACCTCTCCTAGTTTCCTCATCAGTGAGAGGCCCAGCCTCGTAGGTCCCTCCAGCCTGACAGCTAAGAGTCTATTTGCCACAGCCCTTGGTCAAGTCAAGTTTCTTCCCTTCTCTCTGAGGCTCTGCTGTACAAGGAAGGACTCAGGTAAACTGGCCTCTAAGGTCCCTTCCAGCTCCAAATCTAAGAACCCCAAGACGTTGAAGTGACAGGAGCTGGACTTACATAATGGCTTTGCCGCAGCCCTGGCAGTTTCCTTCAGTGTAAAATGAGATGGTTGGACTAGCCAGCTTTAGAGGCCCTGTCCTGGGGCATAACGAAGGTGGGACACCTATGCATTGCCCTGGGCTGCTGACACAGAATCCATCAACAAGCATTTCTTAAGGGCCTGCTATGTGCCTGACCCCATGCTGGCTGCTGGGGTATGAGTGAAGTGTGTGAAGGAAGTCTGAGCCCAGCCTATTGGTGCTGGGCTCCCCAGCATCCTTGCTTGCTTCCCTCTCCTTCTTCCTCTCAGGACTCTGTACCCCCCCACTGAATCTGCTCTAGTCGACTCTCCCTCTCTCTCTTCTCCCTCCCAGCCTCACCTGTCTGACAGAACTGTCCTCCTCGCCCCATGGGGCATTCACACTTGGCGCCTCCCTCGGGCAGCACTCGGCAGGTAGCTGCCCCTTGGCAAGGATTGGGCTGGCAGGGATTCCTCTCATCAGCACAGGTAGGGCCTGAGGGTGGGGAAGGAGATTCAGGTCTTGCCCTTGTCTTCCTGCCCTTCCTCAGCCAGCCCCTCATCCCATCTCCGGCCCTCTCATCCACACTGCCGGCCTCACCTTCTCGGCCCTTTGGACACTGACAGTGGAACATGTCGGCCTCTCGTGCCTGGCAGGTGGCACCGTGGTGGCAGGGGTTGGGCAGGCAGGGGTTGTTGCCACACTCGCCCACCCCTGAGCCATAGAGAACATCTGGACCTTTCTCCCGAAGCCCAACCCTTTGGTTGTTCACATCCAAGAGGCGAATGCAGCCCCTCAGGCCAGCCCGAGCCGATGTTCGCTCTGACACTCTGCCAGGAGAAGGAGCCAGAGGTAGGGTTACTGCTGTGGCCTGGCTGGCCCCACTTCCCCCCTGCCACCAAGCTACCCTGCTCCACCCAGCCCCTACTCACATGGATGCCTGATCCTCAGGGACACCCCCCACAAAGAGGTCCGTGTCCAGGTTGAGCCCGTCGGTGCCACTGGGACTCTCACCGGTCACATGGGGTTCCCCATCCACAGAGAGCACCCCTTGGCGCCGGTTCCTTGTCACCACCAGGTGGTGCCACCGGCCACGCTCCACAGGCACCTTGCTGGTGACAATGCCCATGCCCGAGCCCGTGTCAAACCTGGTGGGTAGATAAGGCATTGCAGGGTAGGGGGCTCAGGTTGTGAGCCTGACCCTAGAGTGCACAGACCCCCGTGCCCCCCATACTGGCTCCCTTACTTTAGAAGTTCATCACCTGCCTTACCCACACCTGATCCATACCAGAAGGGCTTATAGAGCCATTTTACAGATTCAGAAACCAAGGCCCAGAAATGGCCCAAGCAATTTGGCTCAAATTAAGTGACATAGGAAATAAAGGGCTGAGGTGGGATTCAAACCCAGGTCTGCTGACTCCTTTTTCCACTTACACCATGGCCTCTCCCCCATGTAACCAAGACAAGCCCAAAGCATGCACAAGGACACAAGGAGCCATACAATGTTACACAAGCACCCCACATACACACACACACACACACACACACACACACACACACACACACACCCTCTGTGTCTCGTGTCTCAGTGGCTCTCAGTCTCATGAACACTATCCCCCATAACCCATATCATACATATGTATACTGTCATACATGCACAGGATCACACACAAACTCAGACCCCAGGCCTGCACTCACCCAGCCAGCCACTGGGCTATCCAAGTGTCCAGGGTTCTAACCTCTTGCCCTTACCTGAGTTCCACAAAGCCATTGACCAGCGTGAGTGCGATGAAGTCCTTCCCAGAGCTCTGACCATTGTACAGGAGAAGCCCGTGTGGCTCGGACACCCGGAACTCCATGGCCACACGCAGGGTATGGTAGGCTCGGAGCGTGGGGAAGGCCAGGTAGGATCTGCCCCCAAAGGCGGGCACGAAATACTGCACAGCTGAGGGAGGGGCACAAAGTGTGTGCTGGGGGGTGGTCCTCCGGCCTCCGCCCTCATTGCCAGCCCTGACCTGGCTCTGCCTCCATGCGTGCCCCATGACCCATAGGGCATTCCAGCCAGCTCCTCACCCAGCAGCCCCCTAACCTTTCTCGCAGACAGCACCGCCTCGGCCAGCTGGACAGCTGCAGCTAAAGTCCTGCCCATTATCCTCACAGGTGCCTCCATGGAGGCAGGGGTGGGAGTCACAGGGCCGGGGAGGTCTCCGGGTGATGGGGGAAGTGGCAGGGGCTAGAGCTGCAGCGGTAGATGGTCTACGAGTCACTGGTGGGGCCAGAGTCCTGCTGTGGGGCCGGCCCAGGTGACCTGGGTACAGAGTGTGGGGGGTCACAGCAGAGGTGTGGCGGCTACCTGGGGTCATGGCTTCAGCCATGGCCATGGTAGTGGTGGTGGTGGCCGTAGTAAATAGCATAGGAAGCCAGTCTGCAAGAGAAGAAAGGCCCCATTAGTGTCCAATGTATGATTGGAGAGAAAAGGCTGAGCACAGCTTGGGTGGGGGGGAGGCAGCGGTCCAGCCTCCCGGTCCCAGAGGCTTCAGCTGCTCCTTCAGTGCAATTTAGCCCCTCATTCTAGGCGGGGAGGGGGCGGGGCAGGGCATGAAGGAGCCCTGTAGTTAAGAAAGAATGCCTTGTTTCGTTTAGGGCCATCTCCTGGCTGGGCTTGGGGCTGCCCTGCCCTTGGCTTGGAGGCAGAAGGACAGCCATGACCCCAAGGCTCACAGGGGTGGGAAGAAAGGCGGGGAGGTAATTTAGGAGGTAGACCCCAGGACCCTTAGTCCTGAGATCATTGAAGCAGACAACAGGCCTGACTGGTCCCCCAGATCAGAAGGCCAGGCTGGGTGAGTCTGGCACTCACCAAAGTCCATGAATTTCACGTGATCTCCAAGGGGCTGTTTCACTAATAGAACCCTCTTCTTGGATGCTCTGATCTGTTTCAGCAGGGCCCGGCCCACATCAAGAGCCGTGAAGGATGTGGCTGGGGGTAGAGGGAGGGGGGATGGGGGTAACTACTTAACAAGCACTGACCCCAACTGCCCCTTCCCCCCCCAACTGGGATCCCAAACAAGGGGGTCATTGTTAGAAGCTCCCACACAGGCCCTTTTGTCCCTGAGCTGCCCCCCTCTGCCCCCCAGAAGCTCCTTCATCATCTGGACCGATCCACCCCAAGCCTGGGGGAATTCAGGGGCAGGCAGGCCCCTCACTCACAGGGGTCAAAGTGGGCATCTACAATGGCACGCACAGAGCCGCCTGGGCCCAGGTCCCGCATCCGGACACTCCGGAAGTCCTTCTTGACGTCTGAATTCCGGAACAGGCCCTCCAGCTATGAGGTGGGAACAGGGAGACAGGCAGGCTCAGGGAAGACCTGCCCTCCTATCTCCAGGGTTGGCCTGGCTTATGACCTTGGGGGGAAGGATGGAGGTCCCAGACCATCCTGGAGGCCTCTGAATCCTACTGTGACCGTCATGGACAAGGGTGAGGGAGAAGAGAGAAACCAGAGGTCTGAAGGGGTCATTTAGTCCATCCTCCTGTCTCTGGACTAGCTGTACTCATATTGGATGACAGTTCATTTACTTGGGGAGAGTAGGGTGAGGAGGTCTGCAGCTTCCCTGTTCTGAGGCTTCCCCAGCCCCTTGGTCAATGCATCCCTGAACCTAACCTCCTGCTAGGTAGTACCAGGCCTGGAGTCAGGAAGACAAATTTGAGTACAAATCCAGCCTCAGACACTTACTAGTTGTGTGACCCTGGGCAAGTCACTTAACCTCTGTTTGCCCCAGTTCCCTCATCTATAAAATGGGGATAGTAATAAGACCTACCTCCCAGGATTGTTGGATAAAGGAGATGATGATTGTAAAGCCTGCCATGTAGTCAGGGCTTACTAAATGTCCATACTCTTAACATCCAGGCTTTCTGTCCAGTGAGTGCTCTGCATGGGGGTGTGTGGAGCGGGGAGAGACCCTGGGCCAGGGCAGAAAACGTACCACGCTCTCGATGCTTCGGGCAGTCTCCCCGAATAGCTCTGACTTGGGATCTGCCATCTCTGGGGTATAGAATAACTCCTGGCCTTCGACCTCCTCCAAAACCAGCACTCCCTGGAACACCTTGGTGGCTGGGAGGGGAGGGGGGAGTGGAGAGAAGAATAAAATGAGCCCCTCTTCTCCCACTCACTGCCTGTTGTACAGTGCTGGCTTGGGGGCCCGGGCCCCAGGATAGCAGGTGAGCAGGGCAGGCGGGCGGTTAGTGAGATGGGGCTATGAAGATTAATGGGTGCTGGTGGGGGCGCCCAGAGTTACCACAGAGCCTCCTATGGGCAGCGGCCCCAGCGGCGATGCCCCCAGGGCTGCCTAGGTAACAAGAGAGAGACATTAGCCAGAACATAGCGGGCACACGCATCTCATACACGCACACATGTGCACACACATGCACACGCATCTCACACACAAACACACATCTCACGCACCAAGAGCCAGAAAAGTAATCCGTACACAGGCCTGCCTCCCAAGACTGCCCATTGGGCAGAGGCTCCCCAAGGGCCCCTTTCACACAGGTGAGGGGGCAGACCCTGTCCTAGGACTTGTTGCCCAAATCAGATAAGCACATATTAACTGCCTACTGCATGCCAAGCACTGTGCTGAGAGGCGAACACGGTGCCTGCCCTCAGAGAGCTCACATACTAACAGAAGAAGAGAACATGGCAGTCGGTAAGTACACAACAGAATCCTCTCCGGAATGGAAGGGCCAGAACTGGAGGGCGAGGGGCTCCGAGTCAGAGGGCAGTGGGGGCCTCATGGTCCTAGAGGTCCTAGCGATGGGGAGGGGGTGACCAGCCTGCTCAGACACAGCCCCGCCCTCCCGGGCCCAGCCCCCGGGGCCCTTGGAAGGCCGCATACCTGGGCAGTTGGTGCCCTCGGCATCCAGGGCAGGCGTCTCTCCATCGGAGCAGCAGCCCAGGGGCAAGTTATAACAGGAAGCCCTCTCGATGGCAGGTGTGGGGGCTGCCACACCCCCCTCCTCCAGAAGCTCCATCCCTACAGGCAGAAGGGATTCAGGGTAGGGGGGAAGAGAGTTGAGCGGGTAGGCCCGGCATGGATCCACCAAGGTCAGACTAGCAGCTGCTCTGAGTTATCCAGTCCTGCTGGGCTCTCCAGATGCAAGGCCATGTCTCCCCCACGAGACCAGGGCACAAGCTGAGTCTCCCTCTCAAACCGGGGCCTTGAGGGAAAGAGGGGTCATGCCCCCTCCTTCATTAGCATAAACCTACTAATTAATTCCTTCATTCATCCATTCATGCACTGAACAACCACTTTTAAGGGCCTGCGATGACACCAGACACACAGTGAGACACTTGTCCAAGAAAAAGGAACCATCCCTACCCTCAAGGCTCTTGCACTCTAAAAAGGAAGAAATAACAAGCCACCAACAAATAGAAAAACAAGAATAGAAAATGAGGTCAGTCCAAGGGAACTGGTTCCCCCTGCCACTGGACCACGCACCTGCAGATCCCGCCCCGCTGGCCTCCAGGTCACCACTGAGCTCCTCGTCACCGCTACTGTCATCGGCACTGCCCGACTCAGAGTAGGCCAAAGTGGGGATGGCAGCGGGGACTACCGGGGCAGTCAGGATAGGCCTCACTGTGCTCCTGTGGACGCCTGCCGTGGTCCACGTTGGAGTGGAAGGCCGTACTGTTGTCCTGTGGAGGCCCGGCGTGGTCCGGACAGGAGAAGCGGGCCGCGTTGTAGTCCGACGGACACCTGCTGTAGTCCAGGCTGGCACAGAAGGTCTAGTGGTGGCATGGCTACGGGGTGTGAGACCCCATCCCTGCCATGGAGTCCCTGGTTCTGTGGTCACTGGGGTCTCTGGGGACTGGCTGGTGAACTTCAGGAGGGAAGGCAGGATGGTTTCTGAGGCCTCCTCAGATGGCATTGTGGGAGGATGGGCAGGGGGGCTCCCATGGGTGATGGACTCTGAAAGGAAAAGGAAGGGAGATTTCTATGAGGCACCTTCCAGAGGAAGGGATGGGCCAGGGAGGTAGAGCCAATGATGAGAAGGACAGGCTGTTGACCTCCATCCATCTCTGCTAAGGCTGGGAAAAGGAGAACAAGAGAGGGGCTGCAACAGGTTAGATCTATGGATGAACCTCTGGGCATGCATCAGGAAGGTCACCGGGGTCTTTGCTTTAGGAGGGTGCTTTACACCAGCCACCCCTGGCCTAGGAGGGCCTCAGCCTGAGGCAGACAATGGACAGCCCATCCCTGGGAGCCCCCTCACCGTGGCACTGCCCAAAATGCCGCACAGTGATTGTCCGGCCCTGACGGCAGGCAATGGTCTTCAGCTGACATGGGTCTCCATAGGTCACCCCATCTGAGCCACAGACCTGGGGGGAGGTGTTAGAAAAGAAAGACTCAGCAGCAAAGGAAGAAAGGTGGGAGAAAGGAAGAGAGGGAAAGGGGGAGGGAGGTGGGAACAAGGCAGGTAGAGCAACAGAGGGGGAGCCCCTCCTGACCTGGGAGGGCACATGGAGGGAGGGACCACTCCCAGCCCCAAGGTCTTCCTTCCCAAGTGGTGCCCAGTCCCGGTGCCCACCCAAGCCCCAAGGTCTTCCTTCCTATATGGTGCCCAGCCCCAGTGCTCACCCACAGCCCCAAAATCTTCCTTCCCACATGGTGCCCAGTCCCAGTGCCCACCACAGCCCCAAGGTCTATCTTCCCACTTAGTGCCCAGCCCCAGTGCCCACCCACAGCCCCAAGGTCTTCCTTCCCACATGGTGCCTAGCCCCAGTGCCCACCCACAGCCCCAAGGTCTTTCTTCCCACTTAGTGCCCAGCCCCAGTGCCCACCTGCAGCCCTAGCAGTGCTCTCACTGACCTTGACCATGTTGTCCTCTGGACACACAGGCGCCGGGCACTCACAGTGGGCAGAGCCGCCAGCCTCCACACAGGATGCCCCGAACTCACAGCTCAACTCAGCACATGACTTGGGAGCCGAGGGGTCTAGGGGTGAAGACACTGTAAGCTTCCAGCTCTCTGCTGATCCCCTGGGGCCAGCAGAAAGAGGGACACTAGAGGATGAAGAGCTTGAGAATGGGATGGGATCTTGGAGGCCGCACAAGAAAAAGAATCCCGACTCTGATCCCCAACAAGGGGCCATCTTGTGTGGGTCCTAGAACAGTGCTTGGGATACAGCAGGAATCTAATAAATGCTTATTCTGTGCAATGAATGTGACCGTGGGCAAGCCTCAGCCTACTCGTCTGTAAACTAGGAATGATAATGCCTGTAACAGCTGCCTCTTGGGTTTGCTGGGAGGATCCAAGGAGATGTCTGAGGGATGCTCTGCGGAGTTAGTCGACCATCCCCCACAATGACCCCGTGAGGAGGCTTACGGGGAGGCCAGCTGACTCCCTGCCAGAGATGTCACAGAGGGGATTCTCATTGGAAACTGGCCTAGACTAGATTCCGGGGTGTGCTGGAGACAGCTCAGACCAACTCTTGGAAGCTGATTGTTAAATGTTTGATATGAGTACTTACACCTTGGAAATTGGCAAACACTACAAATTTGGGCTTGATTTATTGATTATCTAAACTTAAGAAAGTGGTGGTGAAAATGTTAATAAGATAAACTGAAAAATGTATCATGAGCACAATCCAAACTCTTCCCCTCATTCCCCAGAGAGCTGGATGTTAAACATTCAACAGCACACCCCTACTAGGTGGAGCTGGGAGAGGAGCCAGGGTCTTTGCACTTTCCCTCCAGTCCTCCTGGCTCTACAGCCTTGCTTGCGGTCAGTGGACTGTGTCTCAGCCCATTACACCCTGCTCCATCCCACACAAAGCATTCAAGTCTTCCCTGATTAGCCCCACCCAGAGTGAGGCCCTCTGTCTTGGTCTGGGGGTGCTGGTGGACTCAGCGCTCACCATTCTCACAGCCGGAGGGGCCCAGGATGCTGCCAGGGGGGCACTGGTTGCATTTCATGCCCGTAATGCCCTCCTTGCAAGAGCACAGTCCTGTCATCTGCTCACAATCATCTCGGACCGAGCCTCCAGGGTCACAGTTACAGGCTGAAAAGGGGGGGGGGGGGAGATGGAGCCATGAGCCTTAGGATACGGGTACTGGAGACCCCTGGTGGCAGGCAGGGGATGGGGAGGGCCACAGACTGCCCTAGGTCTTGGTCTTTGGTCTCTTGAGGACCTAGGCTCAACCCTTCTGGCTACTCCCCAGCAGCTGCAAAATCTGATTTCACAGATGAACCCCATGAATGCCGGGGATGCAGAGAATCCCTCCCAAAAAAGTGAATAATCCAAAAGGCCTCTGAATTTCAATTCATGTGTAGTTTTCTTTAGATTTTGCACCAGGTTAAATTCCACCCTGCTCAAACTGACATTAGCAGCTGGCCAGGAGTCTGTCATGGTCAAGGAGAATCTGAGATAACTGATCACTGACTGAATGTGGAGTTGAAAGTTTTGGGGGCGGTGTCTGTGTATGTCTGTGTATGTGTGCATGTACACACACATGATTGTGAAGTGTCAAAGCTAGAAAAAACTACTCAGGTCTTCCTCCCCCACCTTGGGACCTCAAGGCCTCTCGCCATCCTGGGGTCTCCACTCAGGAAAATGGCCTGTGCAGGTAACACCCCGAGGGATGGAGGAGACAGAACCTGACCCCTTCTGTTTGACCTTGCTGACATCCAGGAAGGCAAGGGAATAAGAGTCCCAAGAGGAGGGATGGAGGACAAGGGTCTGGTACAGATAAACGGGCCTCGACCCTGCGCCTAACACTGGGGAGGGAAGGGACTTAGGGCCACTCCACCAGCCCCTGGCCCCTGGTCCAGACTCCCCATGCTCAGGTACTCACGGGTGCAGCCACTCCGGCCATCAGTCACGATGCCACGGAAGTTCCAGAAACCTGGCTCGCATCGATCGCACTTGAGGCCCCCCACACCCGGGCGGCAGGAGCACTGGCCTGAGGTGGGGTCACAGCCTCCCCCGTAGGAGCCATATGCATTACACTGGCAGGTGCCTGCAACCCGGAGCCAGAAGTCACCCTGGGATCCCATAGCTGCTCCAGGCAGCCCAGATATGCCAGGGCCCCCAAAGTCACCCAGGACTCCAGGTCAGTTCTGCCGGGGGACTTGGAGAGGAAAGGAAGCGACCAAAGTTTTGGGATGGGGCTGGCATACCTGGGCTCTCCCTGGGTCCTCAAACCCCTTATCCCCTCCAGTGACTCAGTGTCTCTCTCTGTGAATAAGGACAGTATCTCCCCCTGACCCCCCCCCCACAAAAAACCTCCTGCCTCTGGGCTTGAGAGAAGACACACACAAGTACACACACACTCACTTGGACAGCCAGCCAAGCCAACACCCTGGGCCCTGGTAACATTGTCCAGACAGCAGCCATAGGGGGTCTGAGAGCAATGTAGGACAGGAGGAGGCGGGACCACCGTAGGTGTGGCTAAGACAGTGAGACAGGTACATTTGTCTGACCCCATGTGCCCAGGAAGTCCCAGGCCATCCCACCCCCCACTCTTCCCCCACCATCTGCTCCCCCCAGCCCCCCTACCTCGGCAGGCGCCCTGGGCTGTGACATACAGCTCCTGGCGACTCTCACACCTTGCCTTCTTCAGCTCACACTCGTTACCATAAGTGACCCCATCAGAACCACACACCTGGAGGAGGAGGGAAGGGAGGGCAGGCTCCTGTAAGACCAGGGGCTGGGGAAAAAGCCCTTCCTTCCCTTCCCGCCCCATGCGGGCCAGGCTGGGGACTCCAGGGTCCAGGGAGGGAGGGGAGAGGTCGTAGCAAGGAAGGATCCTCACCGGGCTACGTAACACAGTCTGGCAGCTGAAGTCACAGACGCATCGATCGTCCTCGGCGTCCTCATCCCAGACGCCTCCTCGTCGCCGGCACCTCTCCTGTTCACAGTCACCATCATCACCTGAGCCGGAGCCCCCAGAGCCACATTCTACATGGGACAGGGTGGGACAACACTGTGAGAAGCCTAGGTGCCAGGCCTTGCTTCCCCAAGGTTCCCCATCTCCCATGCCCAGGCTGAACAGTGTAGATAGGCGCAGGAGATTAAAATGGTCCCCACTGAGCTGGTGGTGGTTCAGTTACCTGGGACATATGTCATCCCAGCTCAGGGGAGCCCCCCAGGATGGTGCCCTCAGACAAGGTCAGAGGACAACAGGAGATGGGGTGGAAATACAGACTTCACTCTCCCTCCCTACTCCCCATGCCAACCCTACTCAGAACTGGAGGGTGGGGAGTCACCTGCAACAGGAAGGACACCCCAAGTCCCCTCCCTAAAGGGCATCAGGTGCTTTTGGGAGAGGGCAATAAATCTGGAGTTATAGGATAACCCAGAAGTCTTGGTGCCTGGGGCAGTCCTCAAATCCTTATGATCCAGGAGGACTCTCCAGCCTAGCTACAGCCTTTTTCTTTTTTCTAAGCAGGGAGAGAGTATGAGGAAAAGAAAATCAATGACTATTAATAGAAAAAAAAGGAAATAGGTAAGAATATGAAGAATTCAGAGAATCATTGGAAGACTTTGATGAACTAATGAAAACCGAAGCAAGCAGAAGATGGAACAATGATTATGATGTCAGTGGAAAGAACCACCAAAAAGAAACTTTCATCCTAATGACCAAGTCTGTCCCTGAAAGGGGAATGAGAAGGTGACTTTCCATCCCTTCTTTTAAGAGGTGGGGACCTATGTGTGGAGAGCAATGCATTTGCTGCCTCAGTTAGCTGATGGGTTGCCCCATTTTGCTAAATCCCTTGTTAATTCTTTTTTAAAAATGTTTCCTTAGAAAGGATTGCTCCCTGTCAAGGGAAGAGAGAATAGGTTAATAATTATAATAATTAGCATTTATAGTGATTTAGGATTTGGAAATCTATGCTTTATTTATAGAATGAATATGAATTATTGTATACATAGATACATATGTATAGAATTATTATACATGTATTAGAATGATAAATTATGTATAAACAAAAAGAGAAATAAAAAACTTTATATCTAAAATGTCTATACCCATTGACCCAGAGATTCTACTGCCAGTCATGTAGCCCATAAAAAGAAAGGCTATTTACCCCTAAATATTTATACTAGAATTTTTAAAATTGTATATATATTTTTTGCTAGCAAAGAACTACAAACAAAGACGGCCACTGATTGAGGGACAGATAAACATCCTGGGGTCCATGAGTGTGATGGAATAGTACTGTGCTGTAAGAAAAGATGACCACCAAGAATCATGAGAAGACTTCAATGAACTGAGGCAGAGGGAAGTAAGTGAAGCCAATACACAATGGCTGCCGTAGAGAAGACAGCAACATAAATGGAAAGAATGACCACCACAAAGCCAATCCAATGGAGCTTGGAAAATTATAAAAAGAACAAGTTTGACACCAAAGAAGAGATAAGAGAATGTAGCTCCCTCAGTCCTTAGCAGAGGTGGGGGTTCATGGGTGTGAAACATTAGATTATTGATTAGTTTTGTTGAATTTTTTAGAAACTCTTTATCATAAAGGATAAAGGGACAGCTCACTGGGAAGAGGTAGGGGAAGGAGTTTGGGAACAATCTAGAAAATATAAAAACAAAAGGTGTCAAAAATAAGTAATTAAAACAACATTAAATTGGGGAAACAGTGACTTCTCTTCTATTGAAGATGTGCTTTTTGAGTCAACAAGCATTTATTAAGCACCTACTTAATAATGCCAGTCATTAAAATTATTAATATCTAGTAAATTACTTACCAAACTTAATAATGCCAATAATTAAAATAAATTCAGTTGGGGTTGGAAAACAGTGGCTTCTCTTCTATCGAAAAAGTATGTATAGGGGCAGCTAGGTGGCACAGTGAATAGACCACTGGCCCTGGAGTCAGGAGGACCTGAGTTTAAATCAGGCCTCAGACACTTAACACAAAAACTAGCCGTGTGACCTTGGGCAAGTCACTTAACCCCAACTGCCCTTCCAAAACAAAAGTATGTATCAAGTCAAGTCAGCAAGCATTTATTAAGTTCCTACTGTATGCCAGACACTATGCTATAAACAGTAGAGATACAAAAAAAGGCAAAAACAATTCTTTCCCACCAGAAAGCCCTCGGAAACCTGCTGGGCAGAGCCCCAGCGGGATGAGGTCCTGTGGCTCTGAGCACACCTACCATCCTCACAGGGCCCAGGCCGGGCCTCCTCTATCCTCTTCTGCTGCTGGCAGGCAGCCTCTTTGAGCTCACAGCTGCTGCCATAGGTGACCCCATCACTACCACAGACTGGGCTGGGGGGTGGCCGCTCACACCGGGGGCACACGCACTGCCCGTTGGAGCACACAGCCCCAAAGGTACACACCGTGTCCCCACATGTCTCTGCAAAGGAAGGGAAAGGGAAGGCTGGGTCACCTCCAGCCCAGATCTGCCAGACTGGCCCTGGACTGCAAGAGAGAATGCAGAAAGAGGGGCATGGGGAGAAGCAGGAGGAGGTGGCCGGCTAAGGACCAGGACACCTAGGCTGACTTTGAGTGACCTCAGCTTCCCTGCATTAAGTAAGTCTGGGGCACAGCCTGAAGGGGATGATGGAGGGTGCTGGATGATACCAGGGCTCCGGAGCCAGAGGTCGTCTGCTGGGGAAGGGCAGAGTCTCTGTAGTCAGAAGACGCCTAGGGGCCACTGAGTCCCACTCAGATCTGAACAAAAATCCCCTCCACAATAAGCTGCCATTCAGCCTTGGCTTGGAGAGCTTTAGAGGTGGAGGGCTCACCACCTCCCAGGCCCCTTCTGGACAGCTCCTGCCAACAAGCCGATATGGGGCATTGCAGAACACTCCCCAACCCTGAGGGGCCAAGCTGAACAAATATAAGCTCTCTCCTATAGGACAGCCCATCCCCACTCCCCTCCGTAGCCTTCACAGACCCATGGTTCTTTCCATCAATCTTCACATGGCCTGGACTGAAGGCCTTTCCCCAGCCTGGGCGTCTCCTCAGACTCCCTCCAGATTATCAATGACCTTCTAAACTGTGGTGCTCAGACATGAACCCAATCCTCCAGATGTGACCCAAGGCCAAGGACAGTGGGTCCTGTCACTTCCCCACTCCTGGAAGCCTGGCCTCTCTCAGGACAGCCCAAGATCAGATTTCACGGCTGCCTCAGCACTCTGCTAATCCCCAAGCTTGTGGTCCACTAGAACCCCCAGAGCCTTTTCAGAAAAGACTGCCAGTGATCCTGACTCCCTTACACTGTATTCTGAAGTCAGTGCTTGATGAAAGGGCCCAGATACTCACTGCAGTGTCCAGGCGAGGCCACGCTGAGGTTGATCTGGCGAGTGCAAGCTTGCACGTGCAGCTCACACTCGCTGCTGTATGTGTTCCCATCAGAGCCGCACACGGGCTGGGCTGAAGTCACACACTCTGTGGGGCACACGCAGCGGCCTGTCTCTGCCTCACACAGGGCCCCAAACTGGCACTTTCCACAGAGGCCTGGAGGGAGCAGGAGAAGCAGAGTTCACGTCACTGTGAGACTCCAGACATGCCAACAATGTCAGAGTTAGACATCCTTGTGGGTCATATTAGGCCCTCACTTGTCACAGGGCACCCCCTTTACCATCCCTTCAGGATCCTGGCATCACTGAACACAAGGCCCCCCCCAATTATTCTCCTTGTCACTAACCACAGGAGAAATTAGATGCTGCCCTCAAGTCTTTCAAGTTTACTGACCACAGGCCCTCTCCTAGCAGCTCCCTTGGGACCTCAGAATCACCGACCACAGGGCCCCCCAATTACCCTGGAATCACTGACCACAGGGCCCACCAATCAATCCCTGGGGCCCCTAGAATCACTGACCACAGGGCCCCTTGCGGGTGACCAGGATCTCCTTCTTGAGGACGCAGGCTGTGGCCTCCAGCTCACAGGGGCTTCCGTAGGTGACACCGTCATTGCCACACACAGGGTCGTAGAGGCCAGCACAGACCTGCTGACATTCACACACGGCCTCCCAGTTCCTCACCACACATGTGGCCCCAAAAGGACACTGGACACCCAGGCAGGGGCTCGGGGCACCCTGGTCTGAGAGAAGAGGAAGGTGGAGGGAGGGTATCAGAACCATCCTGGGATATGAGAAGAAAGGGGGGTGGGAGCCTAGCATTTGGCAGGAGAGAGTTTGGGGGAAAATAAGGGAAGGAAGTTAGGTTCCTACATACACACACACACACACACACACACACACATGTAAAAAAAGCAAGCCACACTTCCCATGACTCTCAACTACAAAAAAGAAACAAGGTGGGGGGCCAGTCACCCAAAGACCATCTCCATGTGACTTTGAGACACATTCTAGGCCATTTGCTAGCCCTCCCACCAGCACCGCAGGCCACAGGCAGAAGCCTCTGGGGCTACTGTCCAATCCGGCTCCATTCTGGGCTGATTATGACAATGCCCCTTCTCCTGCCTGGAGCTCCTAGCATTGGGCCAGGGCTGCAGGGGAGCAGGTGTGGGTGCCATGGGTGCTGTGGAAGGGCCTTCGGGGAGAACAGGGCCCTGCCTCTCCATTGGCCCTGGGCTTGGGCCATCCCCACCCTCCTTGTAGCAACCCACAACCCTACTCTAGACAAAAGCCTGGTTGGGGAGGGGATGATATCAGAGAAGGGAAATGGAAAACAAGGTGGGGAGGGACAACCAAAAGGCACGGGCATCAGCTGACAGACATCGGACACGGGACAAACACAAAAACACATTACATGGGGGAGAAGGGCCTCATTGCCCTGGAGACCCCAAACTGCTGTGTGTAGGCCTGTTGCTGCTCCATGGCCACCTCACTGAAGTCAAGGGGAGGCCTCGGAGGCCCCAGCTGGAGGCCAGGGCATTCCCGGTTCCTGACCAGCTGGCCCAGAGACCCCAGCTCCCTGGATCTCTGGGGAGGGGCCCCATTGTTTTCAGGATCCCCAGTGCAGTCCAGCCCTGAGGTTGAGGGAGGAATACGAAAGCCCCTCTATTCTGCCTAGCTCCTCATTCAAAGCTTGGACACTGGACCAGCCCTGGGGCTAGAAGCCCAAGAGCAAAAGGTGGGGTTGGGGAAAAAAGGCTCCAAACCACACAAATATGGGAGTCCAAGCTGGAAAGAACCTCAGAGGTTCATTCTAGTCCAGACTCCTTAGAACCCAGGTCTCCTGACTACAAGATCAGGGTCCTTCAGACAATCACAGGTTCCTTCTCAACCAGACCAGGGCTTTGAAATGTGCCAGAGAGGGGTGGCTAGGTGGTACAGTGAATAGAGCACTGGCCCTGAAGTCAGGAGGACCTGAGTTCAAATCTGGCCTCAGACACTTACCAAAAACTAGCCATGTGACCTTGGGCAAGCCACTTACCCCCAACTATCCTACCTTCCCCCTCCAAAAAGCAAAGAAAATAAAAAAGAAAAGAAATGTGCCAGAGATTTGGGAAAAGGGGAAGGGGGATGCATTTGCCAACAGCCTTTGGGGAGCAGCAGATCTAAGGAAGCAGGGCACAGGGAGAAGTATAGCCCTTCCCACCCCGACGCCCCAGAGAAGCCGACCTCTGGCTGCCGGTGCTCCCGGTGGGGTGGGGGGGGATCCCCGGGGCGGCTCAGGAGCCTCCATCCTCCCAACAGGCAGGGCTGGAAGATACAAGACACAGAGCAAAGAGGAAAGGACCAGAGAAGAAAAGGCAGCAGAGACAGACGAGAACATCCCAGACAGACGGACGGACAGACGAACGAACAGACGCGCACGGGGGAGGCAGGCCTCAGGCCTGTCTGGGAGAAATTAGCTTGCAGGGTCCCTCCCCTCATCCAAGGACGCCAAAGGTCCTCCCATCTTCTGGGTCCATCCTGCCCCACCCCCAGTGAGTCCATTCCAAAGGCACTGAAGGCCCTCCAATCTCCAGCCTCAGCTCTGTTCCTGGACATAGGGAGGCTCTGGGGAATGGTGGTGGTGGTGATGGGGTGTGTGTGTGTGTGTGTGTGTGTGTGTGTGTGTGTGTGTGTGTGTG
>NW_027187400.1:39772996-39807058 GCF_028583685.1 Petaurus breviceps papuanus
GTGTGTGTGTGTGTGTGTGTGTGTGTGTGTGTGTGTGTGTGTGTGTGAGTGTGTGTGCGCGCGAGTACATGTGGCAGCATCCTCTCCTTTACCCACGGTTCACACTGAGACAGAGCAGGAGAAGGGGGTCACTAAAGCCAGGAGACAGGTCACCCCATCCCAGTGCCTTACAGCCCCAGTGGCCTGCGTTTAGATCATCACTCTCACTCCCTCTCTGTGGGAATCCTCAGAAGAGGAGCGAGCTGGGGGTGGGGGGAGAAGGGGAGGGGATGCTGGGGCTCAAGGCCTCTCCCCTTACTGTGAGACCATGGGCTTGAGAAAAGCCTCGGCACCAAAGGTGCCTTGGGCTCATTCCCAGAGAATGAGTCCAGACACTGCCCAGGAGGTTCCTGCCTGGTTCTAAGAAAGCAGCTTTAGGCAGGGCTAGCACAGACAGCCAGGAACTGTGGGCTTTGAGCACAGCTTCCTGGCTATTACCTCAACTTGGCACCTATCCACCTCCCCTCCCAACAAACTAGAGACCTCAGGGGCACTTTCCCCAATCCCTCCCCCCCCACCCTCCACTTTTCTCCCTTGTACAAACACCCCTGAGCTAGCTGGACCAGCTACTAGGACTCCTGTTACTTACAGAGCCATTGGGAACACCCGCTGTCTCCTGGCAGCACTGGGGAATAGTGGGGAAGAGGAGGCAAGGAGGAAGAAGAGAGGCAGGAAGGAAAGGGAAAGGAGGAGGGGGCCCCGCCTGGAGTCTGGATAAAGGTCTGGACTCTGCTCCTTCAAAGCATGACATATGGATATGGATGGCATGTGATGGGAGAGCTGAGGCAAGCTAGGCATGTGTGGATCATCATGGAAGGGACACAGAAACAAGCTAGCTAGGCCAGGAGAAGGCCCAGAGGCCAGGCAGGCTGGGAGGCTAGCCTTACCACAGGGCCCCTGGTGCTTGACAGGGAGAGCCCGCTGTTGGCTGCACTCGGCACGCTGGCGCTCACAGTCGCTGCTGTACGTGTGACCCCCATGTGCACAGACAGGCCGGTAGGTGCCATCGCACGTGACACGGTCACAGGAGCAGCGGGCCCGACCACGACGGATAAGACACACAGCGTTAAACTTGCAGGGGACCGGGCACTGGTCTGAAAAACAGGAGGGGAAGGGGTTGGCTAGTGCTTCCCCCAAGAACACAGGAGTAGGGGGACACCCCGGACCTAGGAGAGGCTTTACATCTGTCTCTCCACACCAGCCTCAGGGAGGGCAACCCCTTCATCCTCCAGAAGAGGCAAAGCTGCCAGGAACTTTGAGAAGCAGGCCAGGTGAGACGGCAAGCTCTCTCTTGGGCAGGAGGTTGGGGGAGAGATGGGGTGTGAACAGCATGTGACCCCACCTGGCTGGGGGAGATGCTGAGGGCTCCTGCCCTAGCCTTCTCATGGGAAAACAGCTGAGGAGGGACCAGATTGCTCTCTAGGCCAGAACGAGAGGCCACAGGCGTGGGCGTCACCTAAGCGAGGCTAACCAAGCCCAGGTCAGGCTGGTCTGCGTTCCCTGCACAAGGGCAATTACCCAGGAGAACATAAGCTCCTGGAGGGCAGGAGCTAATGTATAATGCCTTCTCAATGGGTGGGGAGGGACAGAATTTGGAACTCAAAATTTTATAAAACAAATGTGAAAAATGAATGAATGAATGAATAAAAGATTCCTAAATAATAATAATAATAAATAATTATATACAAATGTTATATATTACATATAAATATAATATAATAATAATAAATAACATTCCTAAATAATAATGTATAAATATTCCTAGCACCCAGGTCAGTGCCTGACACAGAGGAGGCCCATTTTCCTGGTCTGCCCAACCTCCTGCCCACCTTGTGGCTGGCACTGCCCTGAGCGCAGCTTTTGGATGTCGAGGCCCAAGGTGGCACTGGTCCGGCCCATGACACAATCATTGGCATAGGTGACGCCGTCGTCACCACACACAGGCTCCTGGCGGGGCGGGCAGCTCTCAGGTCGCAGCAGCATGTCAGGCTGGCGGGTGCGGGGGTTCACCCAGCACACACGATTCAGGTCACTGAGAACACCCTTGCACGGATCTAGGCAGAGGGGAGCAGGTTTGGGATGTTAGGCATGGGGAGGCCAGCCTGCAGGACTCCTGCATCTAGGAGACCTGACTCTGCCCACTGCTAACAGTGGTGCCTCCCATCACACACGCCCCAGCCTCTTTGGTCTGATCTGCCCCTTCCTCAAGCCTCCAAACGCAGGCACATTCCATGCCCTCCCTACCTCTCCTGAGTCAGGTCCTCCTCGTATATACTGAATTCACAAGAACATATATTTAAAGCTGGAAGGACCTTTGAAATCAGAGCTGAGCCCTGTCCTCTTTGTTGCTGCTCACTCATTTTCAACTGTGTCTGACTCTCCATGACCCCGCTGGGCGTTTCCATGGCAAAGACACTGGACTGTTTTGCCATTTCCCTCTCCCGCTGATTTTATGGATGCGGAAACTGAGGCAAACAGGATTAAGTGACTTGCCCAGGGTCACACAGCTAGTGAATGTCTGAGGCCAGGTTCTTTTTACAGATGAGGAAACTGAGGCGCAAAGAAATCAAGTGATTGTTTCGCCTCGCTGGTCTCAGATCCTACCTTTTGTAGGAAGCTCTTCCAGATGATATGTGTGTATGTGTGGACATATGTCTGCAGCTGTGTGTATATATGTACACACACCCCTTGTTCGCACAAAGTTGTTGTCACATTGCTTCTCTCATTAACCCAGAAGCTCACTGAGAACAGGAAATGGCTTTGTCTCTTTCTTTGTATCCCCAGAACTTCCCAGCACCTGGCATATAGCAGGTGCTTAATGAATGCATGCTGACTTGCCCAAGGCCACACAGGTAGCAAGTGGCCAAACTGATACTCAAACCCAGGGCCTCTGACTCCCAATCCAGTATTCCAGGCCACTCCCCAAGCTGCAGAGAGTGTGGGAGTCCAGCATCCTCTCCAAATATTCCCCCACTGGCACTTGAGCCCTTTTCTAATCTATATACTCCATCCCAGCCATAGACACAGACGGCCAGGACTGTAGCCAGAAGAGGGCAGCCTCTCCCCATCTAGTGGCACCCCATGGACCCAGATGTCCAAGGGGCTTAGAGATGAGGACCACTTCAGGGGTCAGAGTCCAACCCCCACATTTGACAGAAGGAAGACCAGGGAGGAAAAATGACTTGTCTATGGTCATACAAATAAAGTAGTAAGCATCAGTGGTGGGATTTGAACCCAGGTCCTTTGAAAGGAATGACTTATCTTTCCATTCTCCCTCCTCTAATTGCCTGGCCTCGGTTCCCCCACCACGCTGTCAGATGGGGTGGTGGATGGAGGCGTAAGGCTGCTCACTTTAGGGAATGTGCCAGATCTCCTGCCAAGCTTCCCCACCCCGGGGCCAGCCCAGGCTCTCACCCGATACCCTGGGCTCAGCCTCTTACCACAGGGCCCTTCAAACTTCTTGACGATATTCTCCTGACGGGCACAGGCAAGGCGGAGCAGCTGGCACTCACTGGGGTAGTCCCGCCCATCGCTACCACAGACGATGCCCTCGGGGACTCCGCTGCATGAGGAGGGGCAGATACATTTGGCCGACTGCCCGTCTGCCGAGCGGGCACAGGTGCTGCCGAAACTGCAGGTCACCCCTGAGCAGGGGTCCCGGGAGCCTGAGTGGAGGAAGGGGAGAGAGTGAAGGAGGCAACGAGGGGAGACTTGGGAGTCAGGGAAGTGAGGTGGGCACTGAAAGATAGCTCAGGGGGTCAGTGGCCAGGGTGCTGAAGGTGGGGGAGAGGAGAGACAGACAATGCCCCACAGGGCAGCTCAGAAGCCAGGGACAAGACAGGACACAGAGGGAGAGCTCAGGAGCTGGTATAGCTAACACAGGCCCTGAGGAGAAGACCTCATCCATCTATCACGCTGTCCTCAACTCACTCACCACAGGGTCCTCGGCTGACCACACGGATGCGTCGCTGCTGGCTGCACTGAGCCCTCTGTAGCTCACACTCATTGCTGTAGGTGGAAGCATCAGATCCACACACAGGGGCCACCACGGTAGGGCATGGGCCCTTCTTGCACACACATGTGGCCCGGCCAGCACTCTGCTCACATATGGCCCCAAAGCCACATAGCATACCCCGGCATGCTGTGAAAGGGACGGGGTAGGAGAAGAGTCATGAAGGGTCAGTCTGAGAGATTTTAGTTAAATCGTTCCCCTCCCACTTCATGCCATGGGCCACCCCCAAGAAGATCAAAACCTGAGTCCCTCCCTGAAACCAGATGTAGGGGCAAGAGGTGAGATACACAAGCTTTATCACCCTCTCTTCAACCCTCCTGCTCAATGGGTCATCACCAACTGGGGCACCCCACTGTGCTCCATTCTTATCTAATGGAACAAACATGAGGAATCCCGGGTCTCCTCCTCAGCTCTCTCCAGCCCCCCTGTACAGACAGCTGTGAAGCAGATAGGCTGGATCTCCTGAGGTCTGTGGCACCAGCCTGAGCCCAGGCCATGCCAGGTGGTGGGAGCCACACGCCAGGATCTACTCAGCTTGATTAGTGACAGAGGGACCCTACCCAGCAATGGCCAACAGCTGATTCCAAGACAGACTAGAGGGGCTGCCCTGAAGAACCCACACAGAGACAAATGCACGTGAATCCAGACACACAGGCACACACACACGGGCACTCTCACATACACACACACACACACACACACACACCTCCCTCCGCCCTGAGTCGGTCTGTCTTTCAATGCCTTTCTCATCCTTCCCAGATCCTACAGCATCTGAGGTGGGGGGAAGTATAAAAAGTGAGATTTAGGGGGCTGGGGGTGTCAAGGTGGGGAGGGTGAGAAGCAAGCAGTGCTCCCCTGCCTTCTCTTATACTCCCTCCATTATTAGATCAGCAGCCAATCAGCCCAGAGGGCTTTGGGAGAAGAAAGGAGAAGCAGAGAAGGAAAGGAAAGGGGTTAGGGGTAGACAGAGCGTATTCCATAATGCACTGACCCTTTGGAGTCACAGGACTTGGGTTCAAATCCTGACTCTGCTGCTTCTATTTGTATGATATTTAAGCAAGTTACTTGCCCCCTCTTGGCCTCAGTTCCCTCATCTGTAAAATGATAGAGCAGATCGAGAGACTGGGGTCAAACACAAATGGAAACATACCTGGGGACCCCCACTGACTGAGAAAACCACAAATTAACATTATCTGTGTTGTACTGTGTGTTTATTAATTTTGTGAAACATTCCCAGATAACATTTTCATCTAGTTCTGGCCCCACTGGGGACCTTAGGGGTCCCTTCCAGTTCTGATTTATGATTCTTCCCACACCGTGATCTGGCCAAACAGAACTCCCTGCTGTTCCCTAACCCTCCATCCTTGAGGTGTCCTCCCTCCTCACCTTCCCTCTCAGAACCTCCGGCTTCCTTTAAGGCTCAGCTCAAGCACTAACTTCTACAGACCATTCCAGATTCCCTCAGTTCCCCCCCACACACCCATATACTTATCTATTTACATGTTAAATCTTCCTCTGATGGAATGTAAGCTTCTTGAGGGCAGGGACTACGTTTGGTTTTGTCTTTGTACCTCTGGCACCTAGCATTGTTCATAAGCAATGGATCTGAATTTATTAGTCAACAAGCATTTATTAAATGTTTACTGTATGCCAGGCACTGTGCTGAGCATAGGGGATACAAGAAATATAAAAGACAGTCCCTGCTGTCAGGGGAGACACTGTGCAAAGAGCGATGCCCTGGATGAATGAAGACAGCCGGCAGAAGGAAGGCATTAGCAATAAGGGGGATAGGGAAAGTGACCTCAGGATTGCAGGGCTCTGACTTGCTAGGCTTTGAGGATAGGGAGAAAAAAGCAAAACTAGTGACTGCCCTCCAAAAGCTTACATTCTAATGGGGGAGGGGACATGTACATAAATAGATACATATAGGCTGTAAGACATACAGAGTGGATGGAACTTTGAAGGAAAAGCTTGTTGGATTGGAATGGTTATTTATTTGGTGAGTTCAGATAGCTACCTGGGAGAGGGGGGGAAGATCAAATGCAAATACACACACACGGCCCCATTCACTACCCACCCCCCACCCTGGAAGTAAAACCTAACTCCATCCTCATCACAAGTCTTTAACCCTCAGTTCCTCCTTGTCCAGTCCAGCCCAGCCCAGCCCAGGCCCCAACCTCCAACCAAGAACCCAGAGACACCAGGTAGAGGCTGCCAGAAGGAAAAGGGGAGGCACTGTTACATAGGCAAGGGATCCCCATCTCCCTGGTGCAGGATGGAACACAGGGTCATCCCTGGAGAAAGAGAAAAAACTCTCTATCTAGGACCTGGCACAGTTGGCTGTGAGCAGACTCCAGATGGTTCTGCCTCCCTTGTCCTCCCCTACCAATGTGCCCCAGGGTCAGAGATGATGGGAAAACCAAGGGAAGAAGCCTGAGACTGTAAGTAGGTGCTGTGGAATATGGAGAGGATCAGGCTGCAGGCAGAGAGAGGGCCTGCCCTGCTGAGGGCTTCTAGCTGCCACTAGGGAATGGCTCCTGGACATCTTGTCTGCCTGCCCCTCCCCCACTGGCCTCTCCCCATCTGCCATTGCCCTAAGAGCCTTTCTCTGCTTCACCCACCCCCTAAATAACCTACATCACTTACTGCCCAAAGGACTGGGCAAGGGCTATCTGGCTCTGCCTTTGCTACTGCTACCACACCCATCCCCAAGCCTGAAAGCGAAGGGACAGAAGAGAAAAGGGCTTGTCCAACACTCAGATGGATTAAAAAGAATAACAAACCTTTATGTCTCCTCCCCTCCCTTCTCTGTAAAGTCCTGTGGCTCCCTATTGCCTCCAGTAACAAATATAAAATCCTGTTTGGCTTTTAAAGCCCTTCGTAACCTGGTTCCCTCCCACCTTTCCAGTCTTTCACTCCCCTCCTGTGATCCAGCCTCCTTGCCATTCTTCACACATGATATGCCCCTCATGCCTGGAAAGCTCGCTCTTCCTCCTCACCTCCACCCCCAGCTTTCCCTGGATTCCTTCAAAACTCAGTGCAAAACTCACTTTCTTCAGGAAAGCACCCCCATCATCCTGTGTCCTCCTTCAGAAAGGACTGGAGGTTTTCTTTGTATCCACAAAGTTTAGCAACTAGAAGGTGTCATATAATGACTGGAATACAGTAAGCACTTAATAACTGCTTATTGACTGATTGAATATGGTGCTTTATCCACAACCCTGCTAAGTGCTGGAGAAATCATCCCCATTTTACAGAAGACACTGAAACCTAGAGAAGGAGGTCAGTGACTCATCCAGGGCTGTATGATAAGGATCTGAGGTAGAGTTCAAATCCAGATCTTCCTGAATCCAAATGCAGCCCTTTAACCACTATTCCATGATCCCCAGTGCCTAATACAGAGAAGGTATACAGCAGGTGTTTAAATAAATGCTTATTGATCTGTTGATACTATGCCACACTGGATTAGAATTGTGCAGGGATATGTGCTAGAAAGAATCAGAGAAAGAAGCAATAGAATGCTGGAGGCAGAAAGGGAGTGGTTCATCTCCTACTACAGCCCTGCCCTTATGCCTCTCTTCTCCCTCCCCCCACCAGGCTCAAGCCGAGAGATTCTTTTGTGGGACAGAGACGATGCTAGAAGCCAGAAGTCAGGACCATGGAGAGCTCAGACATCTGCTCCTAGGTACCAGAGAGGGCCAGATAGAAGGGGAGAGGTTGGGATGGAGTCTCAGGCACTCCCAGCCCAGCCAGCACCAGCAGGCTGTCAGAACCAGCTCCCTTGGTGGGGGTGGGGGGCAACACGCATGCAGGTCGTGAGGAGCGTGTGAAAAGCGTGTGAGGAGAATGTAAGGAACAGCTAGAAACTGGGGCAGGAGCAGACTATGCTGGGTTCCAGCCGCAGCCCCAAAAAACAGGAGGAAAAAAATAGCATCACCAAAGGAAGACCAAGATACATCTTCTTTATCCTCCTCCACCCTCATCCAATGCCCCATGTCCAGTGAAGCAAGCAAAGGGAAGAGGTTGTCTGTGCCACCCCTGGGGTCCCAGTTCTATGACTCTTAATCAGGAAAGAAAAGACAGAATAGCTCAGAGAGAAAAGGAGGGAGAGGAAGCTGGAAAAGAACAAAGGGAGGGAGGGAGGAAAGAAAAGAAAAAGGAAGACAGAGGTAAGAAGTAATGGAGTAGGGTTCATTTCCATCTGCATCAATAACTCCTTTTCAGAGAGTATAAATAAAGGTTTTCTCCAGTCCCCCAACTGAGAAAGAGAGGGAGAGAGAGATGGAGAGAGAGGGAGAGAGAGAGAGAGAGAGAGAGAGAGAGAGAGAGAGAGAGAGAGAGAGAGAGAGAGAGAGAGAGAGAGAGAGAAGGAGGATGGGAAGAAAAGAGGGAGTAGGGTTTATCTCTATGAATATCTCTATGAATAATTCCTTTTGGGGATGGGGAGAGGGTCCCCCCAATCTATAATCATCTTACAGAAGAAGAGAGGGAGGGAGGGAAAGAGGGAAGAAGGGAAGGAATAGGGTTCATCTCTATCAATGACTCCTTTTGGGGAATGGAGAGAGGGTCCCCCCCAATCCCACAATCATTTTATAGAGGAAGAGAGGGAAGGAGAGACAGAAGAAAGGACAGAATAGGATTTATCTCTATCAATGACTCCTTTTGGGGAGAGGGTGGAGAGAGAGAGCCTCCGCCACCCAAGATCAGGAGATATAGAGAAGAAGCTAGGCGAGTCTGTCAAAGGAGAAGCTTGGCCCTCATGTGTCTGTCATAAGGATGAATGGTGGTGGAGGGGGGGGCAACAAGAGCCGTCAAGAACCCTTCATTAAAATGTCATTAAAGCCTAGCAATGGGACAATGCCTAGCTTCCTTCAGGGCTCAGCTCACGTACCATCTCCCTGCAGGAAGCTTTATCTGATCCCCTTGGCTGTCATGCTCTGTTTCCCTCTTCCTCACAATATAATTTATTACTATTATTACTTGGGGAGGTGGGGGCCAAATGGGTAATTTCAATGATGTGGAGAAATCCCCCAGGAGGAGCCCCATCTACCCACAGGTCAGTGCCTGCTCTGCAATTTTAGAGCCTGAGAGAGTAGTGTGGAGACATTAAGTGATTGACTCATGGCTACTCAACCTGTGTGTCAGAGGAAGCCCTTGAACCCAGGAATTCCCGACCCTGAGGCTGGTCCTCTGAAGGCACTGTCTCCCATTTAGATACACCTAATGATCGCTCAAGAGATTGCATGGTATGGCAAACAAGGAATCACCCTCAAGGTTCTGCCACTGACATATAGGCAGTGTGGGGCAAGTCACTTACTCCCAAGTCCCATTTTTTTTAAATTCACATTTGCATAGTGCCCTAAGGGTTCCAAAGTATTTTACAAATATCCTCTCATTTGGTTCTTCCAACACCCCTGTGGGTAGGTGCTATTACCATCCCTATGTCAGGGTTGGAATCAAGATGCAGAGAGATCAAGTGACTTGCCCAAGGTCACACAGCTAATAAGTATCCAAGGAGGGATTAGAACCCAGAGTTTCTGAATACCGAGGCCAGGACTCTATGCCCAGCATCACGCTACCCCTGTGTTAACATATCTAGTTACAGGTTACATCTGCCCAGTAAGCTCTGGGAGGGCAAGGATTTGCATTTGCATTTGCCCCTGCTGCTGACACAATGCCTGGCACATTGTAAGCCCTTAGTAAGTGTTTACTGACTTGGCTTAACTGGACAGCCAGTGGTGACAGGGTCCCAGCCTAGGCTTCAGTCTGTCAGTCACAATACAGACCAGTGGGAGTCCCAGACTCCAGGCCATTCCAAGTCACCCAGATGGGCAGAAAGACAGAGGCACAGAGAAGAAAGAATCCCTGCCAGTCACCAGTGGACCCAGGGGTCAGGGCAGGGGATTCAGTCCCAAGGAGGAGGGAGCCTTCCTGGATCAGTCACTGGGACCCTGCCTGAAATGGGGCTGGGATCCCATCCTCAGTCCTCCTCCTCAAAAAGGGGAGTACAAGACAAGGGATCAGAGATTATATCCAACACCATCATCTTATAGGTGAGGAAACTCTTACCTAAGACCACACAGCTCTAAGCATTAATCAGAAGTCATCATTCAGGCCTGTCAAGATCTTTCTGGAACCCCTAGATGTCATTTGTATTGGCTACCTGCCCTGTTTCCAAGCTTTGTGCTGCCTACAAAATTGATAAGCATGGCTTCTATGCCCCATCAGAGTTATTGATAAAAATGATGACCAGTAAGAAGCTATGGACAGGGGCAGCTAGGTGGCACAGTGAACAGAGCACTGGCCCTGGAGTCAGGAGGATCTGAGTTCAAATCTGGCCTCAGACACTTTAACACTTACTAGCTGTGTGACCTTGGGCAAGTTGCTTAACCCCAACTGCCCTCCAAAAAAAAAAAAAGCAAAAAATTAAAAAAAAAGAAGCTATGGACGGATCCCTGGGGTACTCTACCATAGACCTCCAAGTTGAATTCAGGCTATTAATGACTCTTCTTTGGGTCAGACCATTCAATCATAATAAATGCATCTTCTATGGTGATAAAACTCACTTGTCAGTTAGACAACATCTGCCCATCTTTTTCACAAGGACAAAAATACTGACAAAGAGTCAGTATTTCCAACAATGCATGTAAGTCGGGGGCTCTTTCTTTCTTTCTCTCTTTCTTTCTCTCTTTTTTTCTTTCTTTCCTTCCTTCCTTCTTTCCTTTCTTTTCTTTCTTTCTTTCTTTTTCTTTTTGGAAGGGGAAGGTAGGGCAGTTGGGGTTAAGTGACTTGCCCAAGGTCACATGGCTAGTTTTGTGTTGTGTCTGAAGCCAAATTTGAACTCAGGTCCACCTGACTCCAGGGCTGGTGCTCTATTCACTGTACCACCTAGCTGCCCCTTCTGGGGCACTTTCAAAGGAGGAGTGGAAAGGATGCTAGATTGAGAATCAGAGCTCTGTAATTAAACCCTGCCTCCTCAACTCCTTGGGTCTCAGTTTGCACATCTATAAAATGGGAGGTTTGGAGAGGATCACCTCAAAGGTCTCTTGGAGTTCTACATGATATATAAATTGAAGAAATCGAACCAGATCCTTCATGTTCCTTCCAGCTACCAATCTCTGATCCTATGATTGGAACCCAGGTCCCCTGACTCTGAGTTCCTCACCCACTACTCAGGCAGCAGGAATCTGGATCATAAGGTCTTAAACTTAAGGGTGAAAGGGTCCTTAGAAATCACTAAATTCAATCCCCTCATCTTACAGATGAGGAAACTGAGGCAAACAGGGTTAAGTGACTTGCCCAGGGTCACAAAGCTAGTAAGTGTTTAGGGCCAGATTTGATCTCAGGTCTTCCCAACTCCAGGCTGGGCTCTCTATCCACTGAGCTACCAGTTGTGTCTCAGCCTGCGACGGCAGAGCAGAGCTGGGAGGAGTGTCTGGGCTAATGGATAATTGGCAGATAGAGGCAGAGAGAAGCAGCCTCCTAACTGGGGAACCTCCTGAGCCCAGGCCCAAGCTGCTTCCTCCCAGGGGAGGCTCTGGAGACAACATCACTTAGAGTAAGTGGGAGGGGCAAGATGGGGACCACTCACCCACCTGCTGCTCAGGCTCCCAGGCGGCCAAGGCCAGGGGAGGGGGCACTCCATTAGGGGCCGCAGCTGTTTGGGGCCTTAATAAATGTTTCATTTTATACCACGATCATGAATAAGTAACGAATGGAGGCCACCATAGCCGTGAGAACCCCAGCCGCCATGGTTATGACGGCTCCTGGGGCCCCCTGGGTGATCAGGAGAATGTCCCTATGAAGGCAGGATGGAAACAGCGCTGCCCTCCCACCCCTGGCCCTTTCAGGCTCTTAATGGGGAAAGGGGGAAAGAAAGGAGGGGGAAGCCTACCACAGATGCAGACATGAGCCACTGAGGTTGCCATGGCAACTGGCCAGGTCCTGGATGCAGCTCAGAATCTTCAGTGCCCCCCCCACCACATACACACACACATACACATACCAGCCTAAATCCAGGCCTTCAATGGGGCCCCACCTCAGGCCCAGAGAGATGCACTCCCAGCCCCAAAGGCCCCCAACACCAGCCCCTCCACTTCAGCTTGGGAGCTGGGATGTGGCAGGGATCTCCAAAGTCCCTCCCCCACTCTGATCACTCCCAAATCCCAGCATCGCTTGGGACTTAAGGAATATGGAGCAGGAATGAAAGTTCAGGCATCCCTCCACCCCTCTGTGCCTCAGCTGTAAAATGAGGGGGTTCAGACTAGATGGCCCCTGAGGTCCCTTTCAGTTCTATACTAAGTTCCCTGTGATTTGGGTTGAATTCTGGCTCTGACACGAGCCCTGAGTCTGTGAGCGAGATGCTTGCTTTCTGTCTCTGGGACTCAGTTTCCTTATCCATAAAATGGGGTATAATCATCTCTGCAAGCCCCTTCTCAGCAGTCTGGTGAGAGGAGAGCTATCTGAGAGCCTCCAGCTGCTCGAGAAGCACAAGTAGATCATTTCTATCTCCAGCACCATCATTACCGTTGTCATCATCTCTGGGTTAGAGTCACTGTTGTGAGGGCTGGGGTCACTACCAGGGACTTGGGTCTCCACTGAGGAAACAGATGGAGAGTCAGAGGTCGCTGTTCAGTCATGTCCGACTCTCTGTGATCCCACTGGGGTTTTCTTGGCAGTGGTACTGCAGTTTGTCATTTCTTTCTCCGGCTCCTTTGACTGATGAGGAAACTGAGGCAGACAAGGTGAAAGTAACTTGTCCAGGGTCACACAGTTAGGAAGTGACTAAGGCCAGATTTGAACTCACCAAGATGAGTCTTTCTGACACCAGGCCTGAGCTCTATGCACTATGGTACTCCTAGCTGCCCCAAGAGTCAGAACCTGGGTTCAGAGCCTACTCCAGACATTTACTACCTATGTCACCTTGGATGAGACACTCTAATTTTCAGGCCTCAGTTTACCCATAAGGAAAATGAAAGGATTGGACTGGATAGCCCCTGAGGTCCCTTCCAACTCTCTAAGGCCGTGGTTCGATGACCTGTCCCCTGGAACGACTCCCTACCCCCCATTGTCCCCCTCCCCCTGCTTCCCACTCGTTTCTAATCTTCTCTGTTCACTCCCTCACTCCATCATTCACAGCGTCTGAAGCCTCCTTCGAGGTGCTGGAGGCGGTGTGGGCTGCTTTTTATAGCCTGGCCGGGAGAGAGCTATATTCCACTCCCCACCTTTTCTCATTATTTTCCTACCAGCGAGGGTGGGGGATGGAGACACTCTGGGATTCAGGCACTGTCCAGTTTGGGGAGGCAGGGCACACCATGGCCCATCTCCAGCCCTGCAGACAAAGGAGAAGGGTGGGCTGCCTGCATGTGTCTGTGTGTGCAAGTGTGGGATTCTGTGTGCTCGTCTGTGGGTGAATACTCAGGGTGACCATTTGTGTGTGTGTGTCTGTGTATGCGTGTGTGTGCATGTGTGCATGGCCCAGTGCAGCTGGTGTTCATTATGATGGTGTGGCAGGCATGGGCATCCGTGTTACTGCGTGGGCACCTGTGTGAGTCCGTGGGGCTGTGTGTGATCCTCTCTCTGGGGGTCACTACATTTGACCTCGTCTCTGTGAACGTCTCCGTGACAGCCCCTAAGTGTCTGTCTGTCTCTGTGTGACTGGGGCAGTGACGGGTGCCCATGGGGCCAGATGTTGGTGTGTGGCTTGGCATGGGAGCTCTCAGGCCTGCCACCCCCCTGGGCATCTGGCCCCTCTAGAGCCCCAGCATCACCCTCCAGCAGTGAGGGTACTGTGATCTGGCATTCACATCAAGCTCAAATTTATGTATAGCACTCTGAGGACACATATCTGTGATCTCCTTCTGTCCTCACAACAACTCTGGGAACACTCTAGGTGCTATTATTACTCCCATTGAACAGAGGGGAAAATTAAGGCTCAGAATGGTAAAGTCTCAGAAGCAGAATTTGAACCCAGGTCTTATCTCCAAGGCCAACATGCTACCCTGCATACTAGCTCAGTCCCATCCAACATGCAGCATTCATTACTATCTTCTCTCAGAAGCCAGAACGAGTCGGGAGGGGGCAGCCAGTGGGATTTTTTCCAGGGAGAATCCTCCTGCTCCTCCCTCTCAGGCCCTTCTGACAAGACAAAGGCCCAACTGGGGGGGAGGGGAATAGATGCCCCCCAGACACACACACCTTACCCTCATCTATCCCCCACAAAAGAGTCAGGAGTCCTAGATGAACAAAGGGAATAGAGAGGCACAGTGGGCTCACAGGCTCTGAGAGTTAGGGCTTGTGGGGGCCCCCTGGCTGCCCCCTCCCCACCCATACTGGCTCCTAAGACCTACTTCAAATAGTAAGGAGTGCTGTAGCCTGCCTAGAACTGGGGGGGGGGGGGAGGAAGGAGGCCTCCTACAGCATGCTGGACCTGGGGGTAAGAAGTTCCAGGTTTGAATGGTGGTGTGACACATGACATGGGCTTGCTCTCAGCCTCTCCCAAATATCTTCACAGCCATCACCTCCTTCTCCAGGCCAGGGCTGCCATGGAGATATAACCCAGTGGCCAAAAGGGATGTAGGTGGGAATGGGATAAAGGGAGGAGGCCAGGGAGCCCCAAGGCCTCCCCACCTCAAGAAACTCCAATGGCTCCCTATTGCTTAGTTTAGCCTTTCAAACCCCCAGCCTAGAACCTATCTGGTTCTCTCCCTGTCTTTCTAGGCTAATTCACATCCCTACATCTCCCCCAAACCAAATCAGCTGCTGGTCCTTGGAGTTGGCATCTCATTTTCCATTGCTGTTCCCCACACCTGGTATTCATTCCCTCCTCAGGTTCACCCCTTAGAAGCAAGTTTTTCTGGACCCCTAGTTATTAGGGCTTTTCCCCTCCTCAGATTACCCTCCACATACTCAGCCTTTTATGTATTGTAACCCTCCGCTAAAATTCAATGACTCAACAAACATTTACCATGCATCTGCTATATATATGTCAGGCACTGGGACTGTGCTGGGAAAGCAAAGACAGAAGTGAGACAGTGCCTGCCTGCCCTCAAGGAGTTTACTTTCTACCGAGGAGAAACATGTACATAGAAAATTAAAAGAAAGCATTTTCCAGGGGGAAGGGGCAGGAGCTTGGGAGGAAAATCAGGATGGGCTGCCTGTAGGAGACAGCATAGGAGCTCAATTTGGAAGGAAGCCGGGCTTGAGGTAAGAAAGTCGTACAGACAAGATAACGGCAAAGCCACAGAAAGCAGAGGACAAATGTCTTGTACAGGAGGCCGCTAGCAAGCCACTTTGGAAGGAACAGTGTCCATAAAGGAGAGGGAGGCATAATAAGCCTGAAAAGTTAGGTGAGGGTAGGCTATAAAGGCCTTTTAATACCAAACAAGGGAGTTTGTGTTGGGCCCAAGAGGTCATAGGTAGTTTGTAGGGGTGAAACAGTGAGGAATAACACGTTAACAGCTGCTAGAACAATGGGTTGGTAGAGAGACAGGAGGCAGGGAGGCCAAATCAGAGGCTTTTAAATAACCCAGTGGAAAGGTGATTCCTTTCAATTAGGGGGGCTAGGAAGTGAGAAGAGGGAAGGGGGTTGATGGCAAATATGAAGGATTGCCAAGATTTGGCAAGGGATTGGGAGTGAGAATGAGAGTGAGGGGGAGGGGAAGAGTGGAGTGTGACTGCACTTGTTAATTTGGGTGAAGATTGTGGTACCCTCAAGAGAAATGGAAAAGTTAGGAAGAAGAATGGGTTTGAGTTCTGTTTTGAACATATTGTGTTTGAGATATGTATGGGATAAAAGTTGAGGAGGCAGGTCTAGCACTCAGGAAGGCAACTGGGGCTGGAGAGAGAATGATCTGGGGATCACAGTGGAGCGGTGGGGGTGGGGGCACTACTCACAGCAGTCAATCAGATCACCAACACGAAGTGTATGGAGAGCAAAGAGGGCCCAGGTCTGAGTCCTGGCATGTGCCTCAGCACAGAGAGTGGAACAGGAATGAGGATGATCTTGAAAATGAGAGGCCGGACAGACAGGAGGAGAGCCAAGAGAAGACAGGATCCTGAAAACCTAGGGAGAATAGGGTATCTAGAAGGAAGGAAAGCCCAACCCCATCAGCTGCTCCAGAGAGGCCAAGAATGGTGAGCACTAAAATGTCATCAGATCTGGCAATTAAGGGATCACTGGGATCTTAGGAAAGTTCTGACTGATGGATGAGGTCAGCGACCAGGGGCTGAAAAATGAGACAGGCCGCAGAACCTGGGAGGGCAGACAGTCTTTTCTGGGAAACACAGAGGGGACAGAAAGAGATGAAAAGATTGGAGAGTCTAGTGAGAGCTGTGTAAGGGGTGAAGGACTGGCTTTTTAAGGAATAGGGAAGGAGTTAGATCATGAGACTTAAAATTAGGGAGAGAGGGGATGCCCAAAGAGGAAAGTCTCAGAGGGATCCACAAGGAAAGGGAACAGGGATTCTCATGGCTGGGGGTGGGTGGGGAGGCAGGGGGAACTCCCATGTCAAATGTAAGTGCCACAAGCACAATCCCTCATACCCAGTAGGCGCTTCATATATGCTTGTTGGATTGGATTGGATTGGGCAGAGTCGCTTACTTCAACCAAGATGCCATGCCCTAGGGCAAAGCTGGTACCAGTGATGGGCCTTTGGGGAATAATCAGAGAAGCTCAGTTTCCTGATCCTTCCAGAGTGAACCACCCACACAAGCCCCATGGGACACAAGAAGCCGGAAGGAGCACAGAGACTGGCTGAGCAGGGCAAGAAGGAATGACAGCATCATTGGAGAAGGTACCTCAGAACTAGGGGACTTCAGCCACTTGGACCAACCCCCTCATTTTACAGATGAGGAAATTGAGGCCCAGGAGGTTAAGTGACTTGCCCATGCTCATATAAGCCCAGGATTTCAGTTCAGGTCCTCTGACTACAAATCCGGGGCTGCCAAGTCTAAGACAAAGAATGCTCTCCCAGATCAAGCCCCTGAATGAATCTCCAGAGCTCTCTGTGGAGTTTGGCCACAACATGGCCACAAATGGCTCATATTTAAGCCACATGGGTCATGCCATCCTCCAATTGGCAGGTACAGATGAAGACTCAACACAGGGCTGAGACGATCTCCTGGGGCCGCCGGGACCCCAGCTCAGGCTTTCCTCAGCCTATGGCCTGTGGCTGACCACAACAGCCCAGGCTAGCCCAACCAGGACCCAGACCAGAGCAGAAGAGGGAAAAAGCTACATTTCAAATCCCACCCCCTCCTGCCATCCTGCAAGGCCCATCCAAACTCTTACCTCTTCTAGGAAACTTTCCCAAGTAACTATACCCCAAGTCATCCCAGCACCCCAAGAACTAGCAAGAGAGGCCCAGTTCTTGGTCATGTGACAGGATAATAGATCTAGAGCTGGAAAGGGCCTCGATCATCATCTCTTCCACCCCCCTCCTTTTACAGATCAGTGAACAGGCCAAAACACAAGGCCAGGATTTGACTCCAAAGCCTCTTTCCCACTGTGTCACACCCTGGTCTCCTAAACCATCCTGAACTATCCTTGGTAACTCCCCAGAGCTAGGGCCTGGGTCCCACTCCCACCCTTCCCAGCAGAATGGCAAAGAACAGACCTAAGTGGGGAGAAAGCAGCAATAGAAAATGGCCAAGCAGGTGCCGACTGGAATGGAATGAATCTTTGTCACTGTTCAGCCATTTTCAGTTACATCTGACTCTTTGGAACCCTGTTTGGCATTTTCTAGGCAAAGGTACTGGAGTGGTTTGCCATTTCCCTTCTCTAGCTTATTTTATAGATGAGGAAACTGGGGCAAACAGGGTAAAATGACTTGCCCAGGGTCACACTAGTAGTGTCTGAGGCCAGATTTGAACTAAGGAAGATGAATCTTTGCCTGGTGCCACCTAGCTGCCCCAGTGGAATCTTACTGTGCTGTAAGAAACAATGACTGAGAGATGCAGAGAAGCATAGGAAGATGTGCGTGAACTGATACAAAGTAAAGCAAGCAGAATCAAGAAGGAAACAAGGCAACAATGTAAATGGGAACATGAGAGAGCAACAAAATGAAAACAGGAAGCTCTAAATGACAAGCAAGCCTGACTCAGATCAGGAGACGGGACTGACAACACAGCCTCCCCACCCCCACCCCCACCCCTCCTTTGCAGAGGTGGGGAATGACAGAAGGGAAACATGGCAGATAACCGGAAACTTGGCTTCAATGAAGAAAGGAGAGGATGGTTAGCTTTTCCCCTTTCTATTTCTTTGTCATAAGGGATGACTGACTGCCTGAGAGGGGGTGGGGGAAGAATATACTGCGAAATGAAGGTGATGTAGGGACAAAAGATATATCAATAATTTCCTTAGAAGACTGACAGGTTTAAAAAGAGAGAGGGAAGGAGGCACAGTGGGGGTGAGGGAGGAGAAGAGAGAGAAAGAGGTTGGGGGAGGGAGCCCCCACCCACACCCCTACTTGTCAGACTCCTCTCCAGGAACCTGCCATTTCTTCCCAGGAACCTGCTCCCTGCTCCTCCGATACAATTTCATAAGGAAGGATGGGGAGCATGCACAGGAAGTTCCAAGAGTGAGCTCTTGGTTCAGACCCAGACCCAGACCCATCCCCATCTATTCACTGATCTCTCTTCCATGCACCTAAAGCTACATTGGCCCATGGTGAAACCAAGGCACAGATTGGAGTGGTGACTTGGGCAGTTTCCCAACCTGGGCCTGAATAGTCTGTGTTGCCTTTGGAGTGTCTCACTTGACCCCTACTGGGTCCCCAAAGGAGAATTTTCTCTTCTCCCACAATAGCATCTTCCAAGCCTCAAGCCTCCGGTCCCAATGACCCCCCTAAGGTAGTGATTAAGAAGGGGGGGGGCAACACAGGTGTGACTGCTCTTTGTTAAGAACCTGAAAAATCAGCATTTAGGTCTGGATGTGTCTATGTGGGAGTGGGGAGGAAGAGAGGGTCTGGTGGGGATCAGAGAAGTTGGGCTAATGGATGAAGAGGAGGAGCTCAAGGAGAAGTGGCCCTGGGGACTCCATTAGGAGGAGGCCCACTTACCAAGGGATACAAAAGCTGAGAAAGGAAAGGATAGGATGAGCTCCGTGAGAGAGACAGCAATGCAGAGGCTGACGGGGCTCAGCGAGAGGGATGGGTCTCAGTAAGGAGAACAGGCTCAGTAAAGAGGGATGGGGGTTTATTAGGGACAAATGAGGGAGCAATGAATGAGGATTGGGGGTTAGAGAGAAGGGAACTAATTCATTCATTAGACAAGCATTAGGTGCTTTCTCAGGCCAGTGATGTATCCATGGGAACTCTTGGTACAGTAGCGGGGGGGGGGGGGGTGCTGCCAGCAGTCATGTATCTGTGGGAGGCAGGATTACAGCCCAGTGTCCCAGAAAGGGGCCTCCCTCCCTCCTTCCTCCCACATAAGGCTCCCTGGGGCTACTAGAATGGTCACGTCAGAGGCAGGCACATAGTCTCTAACTGCCCCCATCCCTTCCCCCTCCCAATGTTCCCTTCCATAGGTCATTTAGTCTGCAGAAACCACCCAGGCTAATTAAGTTAAGATCATTAATTAAGCAGTCAGTAGAGTCCCAGCTCTGTCCTCTAGAGTTCAGAAAGGGTGGGTGGATCAAGAAAGTCTTCCAGGGGTCATGGGGGAAGACCTGAAGCCGATTTCAAAGGTAGTCCCAGAGGCCAGGGCTGGCTGCACTGGGCAGGGCCTGAGTAACCCGACAGCTGCTGAAGGGCCCAAGGAGACTCTGCTCCAGAGGAAGCACGCCCAGTCTATCACACACAACATGTCTGTACAATCACATGCTATATACACATGAGTGGCACAACAGAGAATGGGCAAGCCACATGGTAAACCAGAGGAGAGGTTGGGTGGGGAAGATCAGGGGGCCTGAGCTCAGACCCCTAGCTTCTCCCCAGAACCTCTAGACCACTGTACTTTCTATCTCTATGTGAACCATGCATCCTCCAGACCCCAGTCCCCTTTCCAAGAGAGACTCCCACTAGGCCCATTGTTCAAGGCTCAGGTCAGGGCCGTCACTTACAGGAAGCCTCATCTGACCCTGGGCTTGTACTCACAGTGGCGACACTTAATTACACAGTCTCCTTTCCTATCACTGTCTGATGTTTCCTGTGGGTGCAGCCTGTTTCCCCAGACAAGTTTCATGTTCTCCCTGGGCAGGGCCTCTGTCTTCTCCTGCCCTTCCCCTGAAGTCAAGCTGAACAGACCTGCTGAGGCCTTGTGGGACAGTGGTAAGGGCCCTGGATTTAGTCAGAGGGGCCTGGGTTTGCATAATACTAAATAGCAACAGCTCACATTTCTAGAGCACTCCAAAGTTTGCAAAGCACTTACCACCTTATCTCATCTGGTCCTCACAACAAGCCTGAGAGGGAGGTGCTATTATTGTCCCCATTTTACAGATGGAGAAACTGAGGCAGAAGGAGGGGGGCCAAGTGGCTTACTAGTAAATAAATAAAGCTGACTGTGAACTCAGAACTTCCTGACCGAGTCCAGCATCCTATCTACAGGCTTGCCTAGATCTAGCCACCTTCTGTGTGACCCAGACAAATCATTTAACTTTTCTGGGCCTGTTTCTTTAACCAATCAAAAAGCATTTATTAAGATCCTACTATGGGCCATAGGGCAGTTAGATGGCACAATGGATAGAGCACCTGGCTGGACATCAGGAAGATACCTTCATGAGCTTGAATCTGGTCTCAGTGATTTCCTGGCTATGTGATCCTGGGCAAGTCACTTAGCCCTGTTTGCCTCAGTTTCCCATCTGTACAATGAGATGGAGAAGGAAACGGCAAACCACTCCAGTATCTCTGCCAAGAAGAACCCAAATGGACATGACTGAAAGGACTAAACAACAATTACAGGCCTCACACCTCACTAGACCTTGAGGATATAAATACAGACAATGAAAACAATCCCTACTCTCCAGTTGCTTACTACACTCTGTCGGGGAAGACAAGGTTCATATGTTTCTTCCCCCATGTCAAGAGGACAAGGAGTTTCCAGCTCTGAATCTATGATCTCCACGCTCCCTAGGTCACATCACCTTTGTGGGCCTCAGTTTCTCCATCTGTAAAATGGAGAGGTTGAGCCAAATGAGCTCTGGGATCAATGTCCATGCTAGAAGGGAGCTGAGAGGTCAGCCGGCACCGACTTTCCTCTCCCCACCTCCACCTCCATTTTACCAGTGAAGAAACGGACCACCAGAAATGTAAATCCACTGGGCCAAGATCACATACAGTGAGTGAGACAGGATTTGAACCCAAGACTCTCCAAGGACTCCAAATCCTGTGCTTTCCCCACTGCACTCTGTCAGCTCTAAATCCCATAATCTTCCTCCTAGAATTTTATTAAATTTAGCAGACAAGCCTGCCCTACTTGCCCTCACCCCCAGTCACATTCCTAATGTGGGGAGGGCCTCCCCCAACTCCTCTGTGGGCAGGGCAGAGAGTAGAGAGCAGAGGTCAGGGCCTGGGTGGGGCTGAGGATGGAGAACAAGGGCCTCAGGGCAGGCGAGACCTGAACATCTGTCTTCTCAACAGCTGGGAGCCTCCCTTTCCATCAGCCTAAAAGGTCTCCATTCTTTCCTGACTCACATTAGCTCAATTAGAGCAGGGAAGGCGGGAAGGACAATGGTCTCACTCACCCAGATGGGTTTTTTGGAGGGAAGGAAGGCAGAGATGAAGAACAGGACACAAGGAGTCTGGGATACTTCCTCAGGCCCATATGGTTTCCTCCCTCAAAGGGGAGGCCCAACCTGCAGGGATGGAGACAAAGGGGGACCCAGGGCCTGGTCTGGACAGGGCAGGGGAGTCCTTCATGAGGCAATGGGAGGGAGAATGGTGGGTGATGGAGAGAGGAAGGCAGCTGCAGGGAGGGTGGCAGAGCGAGCGGGGACCCCATCCCTCAGTCCCCACAGAGTTTCTGCTCTAGAAGTTTTCAGTAGGAGGAGGCGGCTGTTGGGTTGGCTTCTGGACCCGCAGCAGCAGGAATGCTAATTAACGAGGTTAGTGCTAATTAATGAGGCTCAGGAACATGGGGAGGGAAGGGAGAGACAGGATGAGACAGGCAATTCTCTTCCATTTCTAAAATCCCTGCATAGATGAGAAGGCCCTACAGAGGCTACTGGGGGCTTCCCCCTTAATCCAAGACAGCCCCAGTAGTCTCTCTGGGCCAGGACCTGACACAGGAGGAGCCTCTGGAACTACTATCCCCCCCAAAATCAACTTCAAGCTCTGGGTCATAGCATCCACTGACCAGGCCTCACTGAGCTTAGGGCACAGATCCACTGAGCTATTCCTGGAAGCAACTTCAGCAGCCAAATCATCCCTCTCCCTCACTTTACAGAGGGGAAAGGAAAGACCCAGAGAGGACCAGTCACTTGCCTGAAGTCACTCAGGTGGTAAAGAGAAGCAGGATTTGAACCCAGACCTGGTGACTTCAGAGGCAATGCTTTTTTTCTATTTTCCCATAAAACCTTTAACTACTCTAAGAGATAGATTCCCAGAGGAAGGCTGGAGCTGACTCACTTCTCTAAATGGGACTTCCCAGCCCCATCCATGGCTCTGGCCTCCCCAGTCACACCATCTTCCTCCCCCTCCCCCTCTTCCCCTCCTAATCCTCCTCTCTCTCCTCCTCCCCCTTCCCAAGGTCTTCCTCTCGTCTGCTTGGGGGGCATGGCAGAATCAGAGAATTTCAGAGTTAGACAGGACTACAGAGATCCTCTTACCCAAACCCCTGCCTGACACACACAGGGTCTCCCTGGCTCTACCTTCCTCATTCTCATGGCCTCTGATCGGCATCTAAAACTTGTTTCCTTCAAGGTCTTCAGGGGGCTCTGGCTCTCCCAGTTCTTAAGCTCTCGTTTGTTCCCTTGAGCACACACATGCACACACACACTCACACACTCACACTCTCACATACACACACATGCACACACATACACACACTCACACACCCACACCCACACACACACACACACTGACCAGAGGGAACTCAGACATACATGTCTGCCTGGTATTGTCCCATTGTCTAGTACCTCTTTCCCCTTGGCTTCAATCATTCAATTAACAAGCATTTATGAATTAGTTAATTAAGCCTACTATGTTCCAGGCTAAAGCTGGGAGTTGGCTGTCCTCCCTGGACCCCAGTGACCTGGGGCAGCCCAAGGGCACTGTGGGATGACCAGATATCACAGACCTGAGTGGGTGGCCACTCAGAGCCTTTCACACTAGGTCATAACTCCCAGACCATGACCCCTGACCCCAGACCACTGACAGCTGGTCACTGAAGCCCCAGTTGCCAGGCCTTCCTTCCCTACCCAGCAAAGAGAAGCTTCTCCTCTCCTGAACAAGGCTTCAGGGAAACCCCGAAGATGAGTAAGGACCTGGCCATCATAAAGTAAAATGTGTGTGTACACATATACATGCACATACACACACACACAGTGGTTACTGGCCTGGGGAAAGAGACGTGGCTGGTTAGGTCAGAACCATGTCCCCAGGGAAAAGGGAGTGGCTATATGGCTGCCCTCTGAGCAATCACTCAGCCTGGAAATGACACCTGGGGACTGACCCTGAGATGTAACCATCCAGGACCAACTTTAAATACTGACCCCCAACTGGAACCCTCCCGTCACCAACCCCTGAATGTGACCACTTGGGGACCAGATTTTGAACATAACTGTCCAAGTAATTGAGGTCAACCATCTGGATGTTGACCCCTGCACATGACTGCCCAGTGAATGACCCCAGACGGCTCTGGCCCCACACTCACCATCTGGAGGCGTCGGCGGTGGCTGCGTGAAGTGATTCCCAGGTTTGTCTGAAAGTAGAGAAAAAATACAGATGTTAGGGTTCAAGCATCCACCAATTACTATCACTTAATGCTCCCCAGAAACCATTATTCTGGGATCCTCAGACTAATTCACCAATCAGCTAAACCCTTCACCCTCTACCCCTTCTGGAGACTCAGGTCACCTCAGACTCCTGTGCCAAACTCAACCAGAAAAACCTCTCATCCACAGATAGCAAGACTAAGGGGCACTGGACACAGCATTCAGCACCAAAACCTGTCTGAGTTCTCCCAGATCTTGGGCCCCAGTGAAACAGAGAGAGGGGCAGGCTGAAGCACAGAGTGGAGGACTCAGGGGAAGACAGGGAAGGCTGGAACCCAGGAGGGCCCAGCCCCTTCCCCCTGGCCAATGACCACAGAACCAAATCCTGATATGAATAAGACTAGAAAAGTAGATGGGGCCATGATCATCCTGGGGCTCAAGGAGAAGCCCCCCCAGATCCTTAGGGGGAGCAGGGTTTTAGGGTCTTCATTACTCCAAGCTCTTTGCCCCTGGCCCTACATTAAGACCTCTGGTTTCTTCTTCTCCCCCCACCCCCCACCCCCAAGTTCAGCAGGAGCAGAGGGAATGAATATGAAGGAAACTGTGGGCCCTCCCACCATGTGCAGTGAAGGCACATTCTCCACTCCCGCTCTGAGGCTGCCAGTGCCCCACCATCTCAGTTCAGGGACAGCTTCCCCACCCCAAAGCTAAAGAGAGGGAAAAAATGGTCCCTGGGTCACAGGCCAGGTCTGGGACTGAATTCTGCATGAGAGCAAGGGGCACAGCCCATGCCCAGGGCTTGGGGCCAAAAGAAGACAGGTCTGCTAGGGACCCAGGAATCTAGAGCTAGGCAGGACAGGCCAAAGTTGCACCCTGCACTGTAGGCTGGCCACTTCTAGACGCCCACATCCAAAGCTAAGCCAACCCACTCTGATCCTCTGCCAATTTCTTGTCCCCTGTAACCCCCCCCCCCCCATTCCTTCTGTCTTCTCTCTGGAACTCGGCAGCAGATCAGAGGGCACAGGCAGGACCAAAGACATAGCCAGGGTGCTCAGAAAGGCAGATGGGGCAGGACACCCAAGGATGGGGCTGCAGGTCCCTCCAAGGGGCCTGATACACGTACAGTTGTTGAGGAAGAGAAGTACAGCAAAGCCCAGCGTGGAGGTGGCCAGGAGAATGAGGCAGATGTTACAGGGGATCATGAAGTATCGCACCACCAGGGACACCTTGTGCTGATATAACTGGTCCCGATCCAGGGCCGAGGACATCGCGGGGTACTGGCAGGCAGTCATGGCCCTGGCCCTGGGCCCCGCCACGGCAGCCACGCCCCCCTGGGGGCCCAGGCAGTGGCCCTCCCGGTGGGGGTCACACCCAAAACCTGAGCCGCCCCAAGCTGCAGAAGGGAGAGCCAACTCCCCCCATCTTGAAATTCCTCAGAAGTTGCTTGCAGTCAGGACAGGGAAAGAGGAGAAGCCGGAGGAGCAGGGCGTGTGGAGGGGCAGGGCGTGTGGAGGGGCGGGGATCACAAATCCACCAGCATCTCCCCCAGGAGAGTCAAAGGCTGAAGGAGCTGGTGGGGGCGAGGGCTCAACTCCAGGCTTCAGTCACTCTTGCTTCTTCTCCGAGGGGGGAGTCCAGAAGGCACACTGCACTCGCTAATGCCAACTTGGTGGGGAAGCAGGTGGAGTGTGCAGGAAACCCAAACCTCAAGCCCCCTGGCCCCCTCCCCGGGCTTAACTACAATCCCAAAGGTGGGGGGAGGGGGAGCCCTGCCCAAAGCCAAAGTCTCCCCCAATCCTCCAAGGGAGACTCTGGCGAGGCGGGAGGGTCACCTGTGCCCTCTAGAGACACAGTGGCCAGGCATCCCTGATCCCCCTCCGGCAAGCCTGGGCCCCCCTGCTGGCCCTCACAGCAGCTCCCCGAGGCTCCAGCTCCGCAGCAAGCCCACCTGGGGCCTCTCCACGCCCCATTGCCTGCCCCGCCCAGGCTGGGGCCACTGGCTGCTCCTCCCCTGGGGGCTGGCCCCCCTCCTCATGCTGCTGGGACCCCGGCTCCCAGATGGAGCCCTCACGCGGGGCTCCTGCCCAGCCTTCACTCGGGGAAGCGAAGGTCTCTCAGAGAGCAGATCCCCCTTCCTCCTCCCAAGGCACCCAGCGCTGGGGTCCCCCGAGGGCTCTCTTCAGTCCGGCTGGTGCCAGCACCGATCTGGATGGCAGGTTCCGGGCTCCCTCCTCCCCCAGACGGGCTGCTCCACCAAGCTGCTGCCGGTGCCGCGGGAGGCCCGGCCGCCTCCGGGCGGGCGGCGGGCAAGCAGGAAGCAGCAGGGACAGATGGACTGACTGACGGACGGACGGATGAGAGAAGAAAGGACGGGGACAGCGGCTCGGCGGCGGCACAGCCCGCTCGGCGGCCTCACGGCCGGACTCCCTCCTGCCTCTGGCTCCGCGCTCCCAGCCTCCTCCCTGCCAGCCTCAGTGCTGGGGGGCGGCAGCGGCGGCGGCAGCGGCGGCGGCGGGCAGAGGCAGCCAGCGGGCGAGAGAGTGAGCCAGAGAGCGGCGGCAGAGAAAGCAGGCGAGGAAGCTTAAGAGGAGGAAGCACAGGGCCCCCAGCGAGGCCGGCCGGCAGGAGGGAGGGGGAGCAGAGAAACAAAGGAAGGTGTCTCCGGGGAGCTCTCCCGCCGTCCTGGGGGAGCCCTCAGCCCGCAAGAGCAGGCAAGCATCGAGGAGTGAGCCAGCGCGGGAGGGCAGGGCGGCGGGCGGGCAGGCAAGCGGGCGGGGTCACACAAAAGGAGCAGGAGCCTTGGCGGGGTGGGGACAGGCATGGGATTGGGCTGGGGGAGGGAGTCCTATCTCTAAATGCTGGGGGAGGGGGGCAGAGAGTACCCTCGCCAGTCTGATCCCTCACTTCCCTATTCTCCTGAGGCTTGTGGGTGCAGTATTGGGGAGGGATCCCATATTTGTCTTCTGTTATCATGTATCCATGTGTCTGACTGTCAGGGTGTGTCTGTGACAAGAGATTTGTGTCTATACGGGTGTTGAGGTATGTTGGGGGGGGGGTGGCCTGAGCATCCGTGTGTCCACCATATGCATGTACACGGCTCTCAGAGTATGTCTTCGGTCTGTGCGGATATGCCACTAGCTTTGTCTGGGCTGAAGCCCAATGTGTCTAGCAGTGGGCTCGGGTTGGGGCACATCACAGGTCCAGTCATCCCATCTGGAGATCCTGAATGTGCCAATGTCACCAGGTGTCAGGGCAGCTACAGAACTGAGGAGTGGGTCAGTGGAGGAGGGTCTGGCAAGGGGAGTGCATTGACACATCTGAGTCTCCAGACGTCTGAACACATCAGTGTGAGTGTGTCAGAGCAACATTGGGCAGGTGGGTGTGGCAGTGTCAGAGGATCTGTGTCCAGAAGCAGCTGCAGGTCAGTGTGAACCCTGTGTAGCTGTGTCTGGTATGTCTGCATATGGGACTGTGTCAGGGTGAGGGTCTATGAGTGAGTGTGTCAGTGGGGCTGTGTGTCAGGGTGAGGGTCTATGAGTGAGTGTGTCAGTGGGGTTGAGTGTGTCAGGGTGAGGGTCTATGAGTGAGTGTGTCAGTGGAGCTGAGTGTGTCAGGGTGAGGGTCTATGAGTCAGTGTCAGTGGGACTGAGTGTGTCAGTGGGGCTGTGTCAGGGTGAGAGTCTGTAAGTGAGTGTGTCAGTGTGGCTGAGTATGGACTGAGGGTCTATGAATGAGTGTGTCATTGGAGCTGAGTGTGTCAGGCTGAATATGTGTAAGTGGGACTAAATGTGTCAGTTGAGGGTCTATTGTATGAATGTGTCAGTGAGGCTGAGTGTGTCAGGTTGAGGGTTTATTTGAGTGTTTCAGTGGGGCTGTGTGTCAGGCTGAGGGTTTATTTGAGTGTCAGTGGGGCTGAGTGTGTCAGGCTGAGGGTTTGAGTGTCAGTGAGGCTGAATGTGTCAGTGGGACTGTATTTCAAAGTGAGGGTCTATGTATGAGTGTGTCAATGGGGCTGTGTCAGGTTGAGGGTTTATTTGAGTGTCAGTGGGGCTGTGTTTCAGAGTGAGGGTCTATGTGTGAGTGTGTTGGTGGGGCTGTGTGTCAGGCTGAGGGCTTATTTGAGAGTCAGTGGGGCTGAGTGTGTCAGTGGGGCTGTGTTTCAGAGTGAGGGTCTATGTGTGAGCGTGTCAGTGGGGCTGAGCATCTTGGCATTCCCATCCTAGAGGCAGTAGGTCAGGGTATCTGAGTCTAATGTCAGAATGGGTCTGTGTCACTGTGTCTGAGTGTGTCAGCACATTGGAGAGTGTGTTGGGGCTCTGAATGTCTCAGTGTGACTGTCACAGTCAGGTCATCTAAGTATGTGTCTATATCTGCGTGATTGGGAACCCTGGACTCCATACCCAAGTGGACAAGAGCGGGCAACCCCCAGGCAGGATCCTGGAGGGCATTTCCAACCCTGCCCCCCATTTCCAGGTCTCCCAGACCTAACAAGAACCCCACGTCAAAGAGCCTCTCCCAAGCTTCACTTAAAGAACATGTAAATAAGCAGTATGCAAATGAACAATATGCAAATGAAAGAAGTCAGCTCCCAGAGAATGCAAAGGGAAAGGTACAAGGTCTGCCTCAAGACCACCCTTCCCCCTGCTGGCCACCTGTGGAAATGGGGAGGGGAGACAGGCTGGTCCCCAAAGGGGCAGCCCCTCTGGGCAGACCAGAGATGTCATACTATACCTTCCCCCCATGGTATTTGGCACAGATGGGGGAATCAGGAAGGGATACATTTGACCTCAACCCTCTCTGCTGCTACTGTTCTCCAAGTGGTGATAGCCTGGAGAAGGGGAGGGCAGGGGGGCAATCTTGGTAGGGAGTGGGGGGAAGTAAGTCACTATAGCCCATGAGGAGAGGAGCTGAATGGGGAGTCTGCTGAAAGCAAGTCCCTTCTTCTCTCTGAGACTCAGTTTCCCCCTCTGTAAAAACAAAGGAATGGATGAGATATTCACAGGAGTCCCTCCCAGCTCTGATCCTCTGAAATCTGCACCCAAAAAGACCTCCAGGTCTTCAGAGGTGCCCCCAGCCCAGCAAGGGCACAAACCAGCCCACCCTCACCCAAGGCAGAGCCAGCGCCCAGCCCAGATGGTGGGTCTACTGTGATACCTCAGTCTGTCCATCCACACCCTCCTCCTCCCTGCTAACCCACTCCCTCCCTCATTCACTCAGCTCTTCTTGCAGGGAAGCAGTGGCCCCTAGCGGCTTCTGGGGGAACCACATAGATCTAGAGGAAGCCAAAGATAATGGGTCTGGTACCAGAGCCCTCCCAGCCCTGGGCAGCCACCAGAAGGGGGCCCTGAGTGCCCCCTCACCCCTAAGCCCTGAGCCACTGGGAAGCATGGCCAGCGGGACAGGGTTGTCCTGGGGTGACCACCCTGGGGGCGACTCCACACTCTCTGGGGTACCTCCGTCTCCCAGGACCCAGGGCACAATCCACTGCCCGGGACAGGACTCGGCAGCTCCCCTGCTCAGTCCGAGGCTCTGACAGTCTGCTCTCATTTAAAATTCTGCAACTGGGTAACAGGAAGGTGAAGATCCCCAAATGACTCGCATCACATGGGAGGGAGAGCTTGGCTGGAGAGGAGCAGCCAATGGGGACCAGCTGGGGATTTGGCTGGGGAAGGGGGGAGCACCCCCCCCCAGAGCCTCACTGTTAGGCTCTCCAAGGCCCCACACACCCCTGGAGGCAATTCCAACCAGACCCAAGAGGAACAGCCTCTCGGTTGGCTCAATGCACATTAATCTCTGCCCCCCAGTCCTGAATTCCCTGGGGGAGGGAGGAGGGTGAGTTCCAGGGAGTTCAGGTTACTGGCAGCCCCGGCCCCTCGGTGCCCAGCTGCACCTGTCAGGCTGTGGCCCAGTCTTGTCTGATCCTTATGACAGAGAAAACAGTATGGCCTGACCCCTGAGTGCCCAGGCATGAGCCTTGGGTTCAGATTCTGCCCGTGGGACCTCGAATATCCTTTCTTCATCTATATATGGGATTAATTTGGTCTAAAAATGACACGAATAACTACCATGCTGCCTCTTTCTGAGAGATATTGTCTGTAGCACAGACAAGTTCCTAGGAGGTGATTTATTACTAAGGGCTTTGCAGTGAAATGAACCCAGTGGCCAAGAGAAATGAACTGTCCCTTAAATGGGGTTCAAGCTGATCCACAGGATCATACCTGAGAGCTAGACAGCGGCCTCCAAGGTCACTGAGAGGCCATCCAGGAACTGAGGGAAAGGCTAAGGAACCTGCCCCAGGCCAAGACTTGAATCCAGCTCCTCTGGCTCAAAATCCAGAACTCTTCCCAGTGCTTCTCCCCAGACCCAAATCAAATGGGGGAGGGGATGCACAGAGGGGCAGCAGGACCATGGTCCCCCTGGGAGAGCCGGATGTCCACTACTCACCAATCAAGGCCACATTTTCTGAGCATCCCTTCAACAATGGGCATTTCAATGCCCACATGGTTAGAGTGGGGAAGCAACCTGGATACGAAATCAACAGGGACCTGGGTTTGAATCCTGACTGTGACTGTTTCCTACTATATGATTCTGTGACTTCTCAGCATCCCCATCTTTAAAATGGGAATAGGGACAAACCCCAGAGCATCCTGGAAAGTGGCATTTTGTGGGTAAGCTAATCCTGGCCCTGGAGGTTAGGCCCATCAGAGAAGGAGCTTTGGAGAATGGAAGCTGGGAATGCCATAGGGGAGAACAGAAGGCAGAGGTGCCTGGGACTGAGCTGGGAGGGTGGCTGCTGCTGCCGCTGCAGCTACCACCAATGATAATGATACAAGGACTGACATGTTCTAGGGCCTGCCGTGTGCAGCACTGAGCTAAACATTTTACAAATTTCATCTCATTTGATCTTCACAATAACTCTGAGTTAGATTATCTTCATTTTACAGTCAAGAAAACTGAGGCAAAGAGGTTAGGTGACTAGCTAAGGTCACACAGCTACTAAGGGTCTGGGGCTGGATTTGAACTCAGGTAGATCTCACGTGTGTATTCAATAGGGAGGAGTGCTGGGAGATAAAAATGTAGGGATGTGGTGGCATCCGATTGAAATGGTCTTGAATGCCAGGCCAAAGAGTTTGGATGCCAGAGGGTCAAGGGAGCTATGATGGGTGCGTGAGTAGGGGAGTAACACTGTGGTAGCATGGGCTTGACTGGGCAGGGAAGGAAGGGAGGAAGACTAGATAGACAACAGTCGGCTCCAGCAGCTTTAGGAGAGGGAAACTCTCACAGTTGGAGAGTTTGGGAGTGAGAAGGAACCTTAGAGGTCATTTAATCCAACCTCTTCATTTTCAAAATGAGAAAACTGAGGCCCAAGGAGGTGAAGGGATGTGGCCAGGGTCACACAGCGGGATTCGAAGCCAGGTCTCCCAGCTACCAGGGGACAGCTGGGGGCACCACAGAGCACAGGGGCTAGAGTCAGGAAGACTCATCTTCCTGGGTTCAAATCTGGCTTCAGACACTTACTGGCTGTATGACCCTGGGCAAGTCACTTTACCCTGTTTGCCTCAGTTTCCTCATCTGTCAAATGAGCCGAAGAAGGAAAACTGGTAAACCCCTCCAGTGTCTTTGCTGAGAAAACCCCGAATGGGGTCATTGGAGGGTCCAAACAAGGACTTCCAGACTGTCTACTATCTATCACAATGCCCCTCATGGCGGGGGGAGGGAGGGGCTTCCCTTCCCAAATCCAGTGTCAAGATGAAGAGATGGTCCCTAATAATCAGAATCACCAACTGAGAGCTGGAAGAACCCACAAGCATAGGCTAGAGGGGGCCTTAGAATAGAGAACGTCCTGGCAGGGAGGGACAAGAGGACACCAAATGTTGGGGGAACCCAGAAAAGAGATTCCAAGGCAGGAGGGGCCTTCAAACACTGAATGTCTTTTATTAAGCATCCCACAAAAATGTTCTCATGTGGTCCTCCCAACAGCCCTGGGGACACAGGTGCTATGATTATTTGTTTCACAATTAAGAGAACTGAGGAAGATAGAGACTCTGTGAACTGCCCAGCTGCACAGTTAGGAAGTGTCACCGAATATCGGGGCTTAGGAGGGACCTTGAAACATAGAACATAGAACAGCAGAACTGGGAGGGATCTTAGGACAGAAAAGGCCAGAGCAGGACATGAATGGTCAACAATCAGAGGGCCCTTAGATCACGGAATGGGAGAGCTAGGAAGGGCCTTAGAACACGGAATGTCAGGCCTGGGGTAGGGTGGGGATACCTTAGAACACAATGACTAAGCTGAGAGGACCAAGAATATAGAATATGGAAGGAACCAGAGAACGGAGCTTGGGAAGGGCCTTGAAGAGCACTGAATCCAAGCCCCAAGGAAACTAATGGTCATAGAAACAGGAAATGACTGGTTCAAGGTCACTTGGCTAAATGTCAGAGCCTGGACTTGGCCCCCAGATCCCCAATCCCTCTCCCTTTGTCCCCAGCAATGTGAAGTCCTCAGCCTTAAACCAGACCCTGTCCCCATATGCACAGGTCCAGTGGGGTCATGCATGAAGCCGCCCCCTGGGGAGCTGGGGGTTAAGGGGGGTGCTGGAAGCTGCCCAAGCTGGCACTTATACATTTGGGGGGAGGGGGGCGGGGCCAGAGAGCTCAGCCTCACCACCCTTATTGCAGGCCTGGAGTCCCAGCTGAGAATGGAGAAACAAAGGGGGCATTGAGGCCGCAAAAACAGCAGCACCCCTCCCTCCCCTAAGCCCAGAAGGAAGTTGAGTCCCAGGGAGGGGGGGAGCTTCAAAAACCTCTGTTGTCTGGGACTCTGAGAATGCCCCCTCTCTCTGGCCTGACCTCCCTCAGGTAGCAGCCTGTCCCTTAGGGACCTGGGGGCTTCTGGGTCACAGGCCTGCACAGCCTGCCTGGCCCCCCTCTTACATGTGAGCACAAAACCACACACATGTGCAAACATAGCGCTCTTCTGGCAGAGGGGGTCATGGGGGAGGGGAAGGGAAGGGCTAGCCTAGAGGAGGATGGGAGACCAAGGGGACCCCCCCAGTCTCTGCCCACAGGCCAGTGCCCATGGCAACCAGCCCTGCCCTTTCTCATGCAGATAGCCCCACCCCCCTCTGGACAATAGGGGCTCAGCTCCCCCTGAAAGGGATGGGGGCCCCTCAGGGGAGGAGCCTGGCTTCCCTTCTGAACAGCCCAGTGGGGGGGTAGGCAGAAGGACCTCAAACAGTGACACCCCCTCCCCCTCTCCCTTTCCCTTCCCAGTTGGGTTCAGCTTCAGGCCTCCACTGGGGACTAGACATCCAGACAGGCCAGTTCCTTCTGGCTCCGGAATGGGCACACAGATGTCTGAGGTTTCAATTTAGCTGGCTCAGGGACTCCTCTTCCTCAGTTTCCTTATTTGTGACATGGGAGAAGGAATGGATTGGCCAGCCTCGGAGGTCCCTCCCAGCTTCAGATATATTATTCTCTCTGCCTCTTCAGGCCGAGGCTAGGCAGCCCACCTACACATGTCAGGCATCATAGCCCCAGACCTAGACTAAGGCCAAGGTCAGTCAGATCCCTGGGGCCTTCTCCCCTAAAGCTGGATCCAGAGACCCACAGGGAGGCTGAAGGTGGGCCCACCACTCAGATGAGAAAACAGATACCTGCAGATGAATAGGAAGGGGGAAGAGCTCCCTGCCCACCTCATTCAGAGCCCTGGACACTAACCATTGGACGACACTGCCTGCCTTCAGAATGGAAGCCTGGGGCCTCAGGGGATCCCTATACAAATTCCTCCTCCACCCTACAGGAGGGGGTAGTTAGGAGGAGCCTGGGAGATCCTGGGTAACGACAGTTGGGAGGGGAGGGGGAGAGATCCCCAGACCCCGCCTTCCCTGGCTTCAGAATTGGGATCATTTGTGATTCTGTCAGCGCCTGGGGCCCTTAGATGGCACTGAGGATTGACACAGCCCATTTGAGAGCTGGGGAAACTGAGGCCCAGTGGGGGGTGGGAAATGGCCCAACTATTCTCCTGCCAGACAGCCTGGTTACTGAAGGGAGGTGAAACCTCCTCCCCCCCCCACACCCACCGCACCGCCCCCCGTACCCTACGCACCCCACCGTGCACACCCCGCCACCACCGGCCC